>NC_080635.1:61608512-61962262 GCF_027579445.1 Ammospiza nelsoni
TGTATAATAAGGTTGCCAAAGATGATAGGTTGTATATATAAAACATAGACACAGTAAATTTTAATTTTTGAAGTTTCTTTGGTTTATGCCTTACATTTAGCATTTGATTTAAACAAAAATAGCTAAAAGAATTTATGAAAAATTATATACTTTTCATTGGTAGATAAATAGGACATTAATACAATTTTACCTTTTCTGTAAAGGTGGGGGATGAGGTGTACAATCAAGAGCTAAGGCTGATCCTTAGTTTTCACCTTTTTTGATAATTGGTATTTAGAACTATCAAAACCTTAGACTTGGTTCAATATTATTATTTCAGCATTTCATTATTTTGATTAAGGTTGTTGGTTATTTTGATTAAGGTTGTTGGTAGCATAGCTTTTCCTCTCTGGCATCAAAGGTTGTTATTTATTAAACCATTTAGGCAGCTTAAACACTAGCTTCCAAGACCACACTTAATATGGAAAATCCATATTGAAAGTCATATTTATATACTGGGGTGGTTCCTGCATTGATGCTGGTCATGGTTTTCAGCAATGTTTGCCAGGATTCACAGCAATCATCTTCTTCAGACAATTCAGAGATGTTAGGAGAGAGGGAGCAGAAATGGTGTGGAAGAGCAGAAAGAAATGAGTTTAGAGACTTCTCTCAAATATAAATCTGAATGGAATGGAAAGAATTAATGTTTGTAAGCACTGCTGGCTGGATGCTGAAGCACAGGGTGCCCGCCTTTGAGCTGCATCAAAGCTGCCATGGTGCTTCTAGGAGTTGGGAGAGCTGCAGTGCCCCAGCAGTGGGCTGTGCTGGCTGTGGCGTGGCTCATGCCCACCTTGATAGGTGCTAAAACCTTGGGAGCTGAATCACAAAGAAATATTTCTCATTATTAAAATGTTTATCTCCTTCGTAAGTTTTCCTGTATTAAAAGTGTCGCTCACATTATTCTTGTTATGCAAAACCACAGCAAATGGCAAAAGGTCAATAGTAGCCATCCAGATTATCAGAGAGTCATTGTAGCAGTTTCATGGCATATCAATGGTGAAGGCTTTTATTTAATGATAGTTCAATGGAGTGGCTGGGAAATAAATATCAAATGCAAAACAAATGCAATGTGAAAGGAATGCAAGGATTGGGGTTTTTTTTTTCACTTTGTAGGTTTGTTGCTCTAGCTCATTCTATCATTTGAATCCCGCTATTGCTACAGCAGATGTTTTATCTCCTCCATCTCAGATTATGTATATCTGACAGTTTTGAAGTCTTTGCAAGTATGATTTGATTATATCATAATTTCTTTCTTTTATAACCTTCAAAAATTTTTTTCAATTTTTATTCTGGTGGAAGAGTATGGAAATGTACCATTTCAGCAAAAAGAAGTTCTGGACTGAGATGATTTTATAATGTGACATAGTTTAAAACTGAATGTCTGTCCTGAGAATAGAGAATTAGATCTCCTTGAAGCAGTTTTGACAAATGCTGCTTGGCTTACCAGTTGTGCATTGGCAACAAACAGGATTGTTGAGATTTTGCTGTTTTCTTTCAGAAGTGTCATATATGTGAAAATAGCACAATGCTGTGGTAGTGATCCCATATGTTTGAGGGAAAGGAAGGAATTGTGTGCGATGTGTGGCAAGCTTAAAAGTATAGGGCAATGTTAAAAAGAAGTAAAGACTGAGGAAATTAATTTAAAGCAAAATATATTAGGTACATTTCAAAGTCCAGGAAAAAAAAAGTCCTCTTTTTTTCCTGGCTTTCTGTTAGGATGATATGAAATTAAATATTTGGATTTTTTTAATTTATTCATTTATTATCATGAGTGATAATAAACTGAAAGGGCAGGTGGTTCAGTATGCAGTGATGACATTGTAGAGCTAACAACTTAAATCTTTGTTTAAACCACTTGGATTGTTGTGTATTTCAGTGCTAAGTTACAGTTGTTTCCCCTAATTTTAATATTGAGTCAGTTTACTGAAACCATTTTAAGGGTTAGGAAGCTAATTTTGAACTGGACTGGAGCGTATTTCACATATGGACTGTGGTTTTAAAATATTTTTTAAAAAAGTATTTCCAGTAGGGATTTGTTGCAATTTAAAATAGCATTCACATTTTTACTTGTTTGGGTTTATTGGGCTGCTATTAAAAGACAGAGTTGGCTAGCAAAACGTAACTGGTTTAGATTACTGCATCAGAGTTTTAAGATTGATTTATTAATACTGGCACCATTGCAAGGGAATAATTAATTTTCTGTAAAAATCATTTAATATGGATTGCTATATCTATGCTGTGCATTGCTGATTTTAGCATGCTTTAACCTTGCTTACATTTTTGAAAAAAAATCTCTAATTCTTTTTATACTATTTTACAAAGTATTATTTAGTTCTGTGTGTATGAGGGGAGAAAAAAGTGATTCTGATATTTTCCTTATTTGCTGAATTACCCTGTGTGTAGCAGAGCTGAGAAGGAAGCTAACTGAATAATATTTGTACACAAACCAGGGGGTGATGTTGCTAGTGATGTACAAAGTGTGTTGGAGGAGGCTTTCCAGGGCATTTGGTAACTGACAGGTGACATATCTGTTAAATAGCTGAAAGATACAGATGGAAATTCATATCTCAGTTAAATTGAGAATGTGATAATTAATAAATGTGGTAATAAGTGTTTTATATTATCAATTTTTTATCTACACAGGAATTATAAAAGCTGCTTTAAATGTTAGTTGTTTATCAGTATGTGAGCTAATGAATTTGTAAGGTGGGGGAAAATAAAGTAGAAGGAATAGTTTAAGATACTTGTTTACTGTGTTATGAATAGCCATAACCATAACTTTCAGGATTTTCCCTGAGGTGTTTGCAAAGTTTTTAGTGTGCTGTTATTACAGAAGTTGTATTGCCATTCCTGGACTCCAGCTCCTAGAGTAAAGCGGAAGAGGGAAAAATTAAAATTCAGGGAATTTTTTGACTGTGTTAATTCAATTCGCACTGTGAAATTTCCTCTGCTAGAATTCAATCTTATTTAAGGCTTAGTAAACTCAGCATCTATTGTCTTGACCAAAAAAAAAAAAAAATCAATTTAACAGCTTGTTATGTGATCTATAGTATTTAACTGCAAGACTGAAGAAAAATGAACAAGGAGGCAATCCACTGCTCCACACAGTAGAGGCTGTCTGAACCTAAGATGTTTCCTCACTGGTAGTGTGACTTGGTTTGATGTGGAAGAGAAATGGGAGAGGGGAATGGAAGGCTGGCAGCCCAGGTGTAATTTTTGGTGGTGTTGTGTCCCATCTGTTTTTGTCCATACAAATCCTGAGCTCTTCAGTGATGCCCTGTTTAGGTTGAAGTCCAGGAAAAACAGCAAGTAGAACAAGTCCTGGCGCTGCCCTAGAGAAGGTTAATCCTGATTTTTAAAATGCTTCTCTGATTTGAAGACTATAAACACATTTTGTGACACTTTTATGTTCAAAGTGAGTGCCCTAGTTTTGTATCTCTTGTTTGCAAGTAATAAATGCAAAATATCTTAGGTTTTTGCCTGGGTGCTGAAATGAAGTACCTGGTGTCTGTGTGTCTGTATTTGGAGTTGCTGATTATATTCTTAAATCAAATAAAGAACAGGAAAATATTTTTCCCACCTGTGGCAGGAGAATCCAACACACCTGAGGGTTTGAAATAGAGCAGGTTTGGAGTTTAAAGATGTAAGGGAGCTGAGTGAGATGGGGGAAGAGGAGTGTCTATGGAGAAAGCAGAGAGATGTCAGCTCATGAAGCCTCCTGGAGACCCTGAGCTGTCAGATCTGTCAAGGGAGACACTGAGGAGTTCTTGTTCTGTAACAATGACTGGTAAAATAGTTTCCTGAATAAAGACTTTTTTTTGGTTTTATCCAGATGACATAAAAATGCTTATTTTGCTCTTATTACTTACTGCCTAATTTTTTCTTTAGAGCTAATTTATGAACAAATTTGGCTGTTTTTTAATAGCTATAAATGTTAACAAATGTGCCATGCTTTCAGGCTCATCCTAAGTCTGAAAAGACACAGTCCTCATTCTTGTACCTAAGTCCATGTCTCTACTGGAACATCTTGGAAGGACAGTGGAAAAGCAATCAACTTTCATTTAAACCCACTAAGTAACACTAAAATTTCTAATGCCTATTTGTAGTTTAAACATTGTTATGTTGCTAATGCCAGAGGAGAGCGGAAGGGGAGGAACAATCTGACATTGAGTGGTAAAAGGAGTAGATTATCTGTTTTTATTTTAGCTGTGTTGATACTTGTTCAGATATTTGAGTTATTTGGTGTTGAAAACACTAAAGAAAAACAAGTAAAACTGACAGTACAATTCCAGTGCTGTGTTTTTCTGACCAGAAGCTGCAGGAACATTTTAAATGGGCAAGAGGATTAGGTTTCAGAGAGGTGTCTTTATGTTTGGCCTTTGACTCTAATTCAAGTTCTCCTTCGGGAATCTTCAGTGACTTTCAGCAAGGCATTGGTTTTTGAGAAAAAATTGTATCATTGTCTTTTGCGGTCAAGCATGACTGCATTTTTTGAGGTGTTTATACAGGGAGAAGGCATAGCCCTCTTTCTCTCTGCATTGGCATTCTTTTCTGGTTTTGTTTTCTTTTTCTCTGCAGCTCATAAGGTGAAATAATTGTAATATTTTAATTCAGACTAATGTGCGTATTCATAGTCTTTATTTTGAGTAATGAGCAAAGTGAATTAGTAAATATGTTTACAGATAAAGTCCATCACCCTTTAACCAGTGGTATTTATCTCTAATTTTTTTTGCATCTTTTGATTACAAAATGGAATCAAAATTTTGAACTGTGAAGTAAGAACCTGCAAAGGCAAGATATCTCACATTAAAAGTTTATGACACTATACTTAGAGTTGTGTACTTGCTTTGAGATTTGAATTTGAAGCTCATTTTTACCTTTTCATCTCCTCTGATAGTTTAGAGATATAACAGATAGTGTGGCTTACTGTCTACACATGAATTTAAATAAATACATACATTTGGAAGAGGTAGTAGAGAAACACAATAAGAGTTTTGAGGGATGTAGACCAGCAATCACCAAAAGTTCTTTGTGTGGTGGTATGATTAAAAATCAAGGTCAGTGCTGGGAGAAAAGATGTGATTTTGTGAGTATGATCAATATTGATAACTGGGTGCACATCCGGTGTCCATGCTTTCAACACACAGCTGCAGGTCTGGGAGGAATGGAGAAAAGTGCCACATAGTCATGGCTTAAGATGTAGTCTTAAAAAAGGTGACTTAAAGATCTCAATCATATATGTCTATCATAGAGAAGGAGGTAATTATACAGAATTTTTACAAGGGAATAATACTACATGGTACAAAGCTCCTCTTTCCTCTAGAGGAGGTAAAATGTAAGAACCTCAAATGGCTGCATGCTGAAGTCAGGCTGATTTAAATTAGAAGTAAGGCACAATTATTTGTCTTTAACAGTGGGCTATTAATCATTGGAACAAATTACTGAGGAAAGTGGTGGGAACAGACAATTGCAATAAATTATAACTTCCTGAGGAATTACCACAGGATTCAGTTATTGGTTTCACCAAAGAGGCATATTATGGAACCCAAATACATTATCTGAAGGAAATTGAACTCAAGAAGTAGCATAGGACACATAAGGCTGGGATATTATCAGCTGTGTAATACCAAAGCAAGGCCATAATTGTAAACATAGCTACAGCTCCATCATTTGTTCTTACTTCATAACAGTATCATTAGAGTGATTTGTTATCCTCTTGTCTTTTTTTCAAAGAACGTTAAGGAAATGAAAGCTTTTGGATTGTTATACTCAGACAGAAATGAGGATAACACAAATTCTACAGCTTTGCTTACTTTTGCAAGGAGTCAGTATAATTTTGATAATAATTTTTCTGTCAATATAATCTGGTATCTTTTGATTTTATTAAATGTTCTTCTCAAATGCCAAATGCTGATTGTTGTAATGAGACTTGTAAAACAGCAGGTTGCATAAAGCTTTTTTTCCAACCATTCTAATAAAGACAAAGCTGTTTTTCCTGTGGACTGTGTAATTTAGATTAATTTCTTACAAATCTGTAGATAACTTCTTCTTACAATATTTTATATTTAGGAAGGATCTATTAATTGTGTTAAAAAGAACTAAAATCAGCTCAGAGTGTTTTGGATACTTTCTAAGAGCAATAGCAATTTTCTTAGCAAGAGACTCAGTCATGGCCTGATCAAAATAGCTAGACAAGAATGAGAGTTCAGAGCCAGCAGCAACAAAGAAATCAACGAGACATTTCAAATAAATTTCCTTGAGAATTTTTGTGTCTAGAAACAAAATATCTGAATTTAAATGGAGAGCAGCTTGAAAAAAAAAAAGTCTTGCCAAGCTCCCCAGCAACTGAAGGAAACTTCATTTTATACACACTGCTTAATTAGGCAGTAGTGTTTGTGTCCAAAATGAGACAAGCAGTCTGTTGTCCTTTGGGTTGAATGCCTCCTGGAACTGTTACTTGAGGGACACATTCCTCAGGAGCCAAGCTGCAAGTAGAGCATGGATTACATTCTTTACTTGGAAATTTCTATGGCTGTGGTGACTTTTTCTCTGAAGCCATTTAGGAGCTGGGCTTGGAATTGTCTCTTTTCAGAGCGTATGGCCCCCGTTCCTGGAGACTGTGTGTCGCTTGGATAAGCCAGTCCTGCAGCCCTGGCAGAAATACCCAATGGTATATAGACCTTACTATTAAGTAAACCAGTTCACCCTCTCAGCAAATGGCTTGATTTAAATCCTTAGCTGTGAAAATCATATATTCTATTGCTCTCTTCAGATTCTGTATACAGCCTTTGCTCAAAACCAATTAGTAGAGATTAGTCATTTTGTCATAATGTTGAAAAGGCACTGAACTACCGTGGTACTATAGCTGTAAGAAAATACCCACAGCTATAGTATAAAGCATAAATTTCATTAATCATACTGGTGATTGCAATGTCAGCCCAGCTCACAAAATGATATTACTGAACTTTTTACACTACTCCAATGTACCTGATTTTTTTCTAGATGCTAAAATGGGCTTCTATGCTATGTACATTCATATAACTGTTGGCCTTTTCCATCTTTCTTATAATTTGATTGAGTAAAGGCAATGCACTTAGATGCATCACTGCACACTTATGATGATTGACTTCTGTTCTTGGGTTCTATTATAATGTTCAGTAGAAGTAAAATCTGACCCAAACCCTCTAAACAAACAAAACAAAACATCCATCAACAAATTTCTAGTAAATATGTATAATAACCTAAGGATTATCAAACAGGATAACCGCAACTCATTTTGTTTAGATGTCTGCCCCTTGTCAAATATTTTTAAATACTGGTGTGAAATATGCTGATTAAAGCACAGTGGTTTTCTCCATTCTCTAGTATAAAATCATAAAATCATTTAGGTTGAAAAAGACTTTAAAGCTGCTCAAGTCCTACCATAAACCTAACACTGCCAAGTCTACCATAAAAACCACAGCCTTAGGTGCCACAATCATGTGGTTTGCAAAGAGAACTGAATTCTTCTGTTCAACTTTATTTTGCACACTTATCTTAAACACTGCAGTTAAAATAATATTTTTAATAGGAAAAGATGCTTCTTGTATTCTGTGAACTGGAAAGTTTTGTGTCAAACAAAGTAAAGCTTGGTGAAATTTGAGTGAAGAGCCTTGCCATCTAACAGAGGTCAGTGCCAGATACTGTGAAGAAAGAAAAAAAAAAAATCTGATGCTTTCTTAGGGAATTTTTGAATTCTCTGCTTTTCACCAAATATTTGGAAATCAGCTCAAGCCTTGAAGCCACATTTATATCTTTGTATTTGCCATGACTATTGTCCTGAGAGAATGTAGAATTTGCCTCATTGGGGATATCCAGAAACAGACTGGACCAGTTTCTGAGCAATTGGATACAATTGCTTTGAGGAGGAGATGGGACTGCATGACCATCAAAGGTCCCCTCCAAGCTGAATTGTTCTGTGGTGCCATGATTTAATCTGCTTTCCAGATATCCGAGTCAAAAGCAACAAGTAAAGGGCTGCTGGGAAAGGCAAACCTGCTCGAGGTTTTTTGGTGGTGGTTTTTTTTTTACTGTTAGCACGAGTCCTTGTTTCATCTCAAGTAAGTAGTAATATTGTAATTTTGCTTGAATATTAAAGCAGCAAGGGAAATTTGGAAGGCAGGAGTGGCCATAACTTCAAGGTTCAAACTAAGGAGAGAGGAAGAAGGTAGTCATGGAGAATATGGCCAGTAGGAGAATAAGCCTGGCATTATAAGCTGATATTAATGGATATGGATATTAATAGAATTAGCTCAAAAAGCTGGGGTTAACCCCCAAAACCTCCACTGCTAGTCATAAAAACCATTAAACAGATTCTGAAGAATTTTATATTTTTAGGCATTCTGTAGATGCTTAATACTGCAAATTATTATGGCTGCTGGTATGGGTTATGAGCTAGTGGCTTGATCGTGGTGACAAGAGGGGATGGTAGCAGATTTCATATGTGCTTGTTATGTCGATCTCCAAAAGGTTAGCAGTAAGATGGGGTGCCAAAAAAAAAAGCAACCAAACCTGGCAGATACCCAGGGGAATTTTTTAAGTCTTTCAGTAATAAGGTGAAAGGGATTTTTCTTTTATTTATTTTTAAACATTTATTAGACTCAGCAATAAATCTGGTTTAAGTGACAGTGTAATGCTGGTGTCCAGCAATTAGCCTGCACTTCCAAATTGATACAGCATTTGCCTGTGCGGCCTTGACTTGGCTAATTGGCTGCCTTTCCTTCTTTGCATTCTGTTGTGAGGGTATGATGACAGTGATTCAGCATGTACAACACAGGCATAAAAAAATAATTTAATGCTCCACTTACTCAGCAGGCGTGATTGACACTCTCTTGGGTGACTGCTGCAGTAGAGCTGGTCGGGGGAGCACGTTGGCACATGCTTTGCTCTAACAGTGAAGCCAAGACAACTGTTGTAGTACAATATCTTTTTGAAAGTCAGAATGTGGTAAAATTATTGAATATGATTGACAGCCTGAAGTAGACATCTCTCTAGATGGGTATCTAGAGCAAGAAAGCACGTAGTAAATGGTGATGACTCCTGCAAGCAAAGAGCTGATCCTTTACATTTGCATGTGAGTGAAAAGTAGATTTATTTTGTTTGCATTTAGCAACACCATCAGTGCTTTATAAAATAAAATAATTTGCTCATTAATCAATAACTTTTTCTGCAATCACATGATTTTGAAAGCAGAGTAAGTTATTACCCACAGCATCTAGGATTGTTTTTCATCTGCTGGGTTTGCCACCTTTTTCTGTTACAACTCATCCAGCTTTACTATTGACAGAAAATTCTCCAGGATCATTTTTCATTAACATTTTTGTTAATGAATAAGCCAGAAGTGTTCAGAGGAAGTTTGCAAAGAGAAAATTGCTTCTAAAATACATTACTTTCTATTACTGTAGGTGAATTATTTTGTATTTTCCAAGTTTCTGCTTAGACAGGAAATAACAGCTTGGTAGAACACTAAATGGCTGAAAGTGAAGCAACAGGACAATTTCTTGAGAGTACTTTATGCAGCTAAATGGAAGAGTGTTATTTGAATTTCATGGTGTATTTTAGAAAACATTTCCCCAACTTGCTAGTGCCTCTGTCAGCAAGGCCTTTTCATTGCTTTTGTGTTCTTTTTCAAGGACCCTCTTTCACAGTGGCTAAGAGGTGCTTGTGAGCTTGCTTCTGCAGAGCCATGCTTATGTTAAGGCAGCTCCAGGAACAAAAGGTTTGCAGGATTCAGTCCCATTTCCCAAAATAGCCTTGCAAGCTTTTACAGCCACATGGTATTAGGAAAGAGAGTTGATACCATGTCAATTTTGCCCACACAGCAAGACAATATGAAAAGGAAATATTTCTTATCCTCCTTTCCCTTTCTAAGAGAAAGTTTTGAAGAGCTTTAAAAAAAAAAAAAAAAAAGGCCTTCTCTCTAGAAATTATCAACTTAGGGCTGTATCTTCTAATGAAAATGTCATGACTGTTCCATTAGGAAATCATGGACAATGCTTTGCCTGCTAATGCAGGAATGCAATTTTTTCTTACTGGTACATCACATCAAAGGACAATTGAATTAAAACTGAAACACTTAAAATGCACAGAAAGTTGTTTAAAATATCTGCAAAGAAGTAGCAAATTAAGGTATTAAGAAGATTATTATATAGATAAAAGTATTAGGTTGTAGTAGTCACTTGGCAGTGGTGACTGACCTGTAGATTGAGGAGTTTTCTTAATCAAGTTTAGTCAAACTTCAGCAAGTGACTAAACTTGACTAAGAAGTTTAGTCACTTGTGTGAGTTAAGTAATAAAATGTCATTGAAATTCAAAAATGACACAATTTCACTGTAGACAAGTAGCCACCTTAGAAATAAATTTTCCCCATGACTCCTTACTAGCATTTTTAGAATTCTATGTACAATTGAAAATGGTTTCTGATCTTATTCAAAATTTTAATGTTAGAGCAATTCTTTGCTCCTGTATTTTTTTTTTCCCTGAGGAAAACAAACTTGCTTACACTATCAACTTGTGTTCTTAAATTTGCATGAGCCAATGAAGAAAATGAAGACAATTCATTAAATAAATTTCCAACTGCTCAGAGAAAACTCTTCTCTACAACAGAAGCTACAGAGGTTGTCATTCAACATTTAAAAATAAATTACCTGGATTGTTTCACTTATGGGACAAAATATATACAGCAGAGGCATTATATGTTATGGTGTCACTCCAGGTTTTAAACAACTTAATGAATCTGTGTTTCATCCAAGGTTTGTGCATTATATAAAGATAGCTATCACTATACAATATATACATTGTGTGCTAGGTAGTCTTGTGTTACTGATTTTGTGAAAGGGGCTACTAGAGTAAGGTGCGACACAAAGCTGTTATTGAGTTTTGCCACATAAGCATGACATTGGATGTGTTAGTTCATGGACTGTGACCAAGGTAGAAACTCAAGGCTTTGTGGGTTGCAGGCAGAGAGATGGAGGATGGGTGGTTTCAGCCAAGATCCCAGGGGCAGCAGGAACCAGATAGTACAAAAGGGAAATGGGAGAAAATAGGATTGAGACCATTTCAGTAGGTGTGAAGAGACGGAGAGGATGAATTTTGATGGATGTTTTATCTGCATATGGGGAAGTGAACATATCTACATGGGTCTATCAGTGTGCATGCACACACACAAATACAGGTTTTAAGTAGGTATCATAAATACTGCCTGCAGTTTTCAATTCTTAGTTATCAGAGGTGAATGTGGCCTTTTTTCCCCAGTCTAAGTACTTTGTGCTTACTATTTATTTATTATAGACTACATTTCACATTTTTTCATTTATTTCATGTGATGATGTTTATGCTTCCTAACTTGGAGGACTGAAATTTTTCTACGCAGGAGAAAGGAACTGAAGCTTTAACACTATCCATAGAAAATTCTTGTTTAGCTCATTCACACTGCTCCAACTTAGTCATTTTGCTTAATACTCATTACATCCTAAGTTCCCAAATATATAGTTTGTAAACAAAACCATAAAAAACGTGTTTATGAATGTGTATTGGAGAGAAATGAACAAAATATCACCTAAGCAATAATGGCGATTTATGTTCAAATAAATGTTTGTAAATGCTTTCTTCATAGCATTACATAGTTAGGTTCTCTGTTAAGGTGGATAAATATCCATTTGTGTGTAAATACATACTACATATTCTTTATAACGTTGTTATTATTATTGTTTTAGATTATATCTTCCATTCTGCTTTAACGTAATCATGCAGATATTTCAGGTCAAAGGTTCACTTTTTCCTTATCATTTATAGTTTTATAAATTACTTTACAGAATTAAGCTGGGTGATTGTAGTCCTGAACAGGCTTCCTAGGCATTTAGAACTGTCAGTCTTCCCCTATGTTTACTCTTGCAGTCTGATGCTTCTTGACATGCTGTTTTGTGTTTTAGACCATTAGAGAGGTTTTGTTCATTTGGAAGAATGAGATTAAAGAGAACGCATCAGCTTTTCCTCTCCCCTCCTAGACCCTATAGTTCCTTTTGATTTAAACTCAGATTTAAAAAGAAAAAAAGAAAAAAAGGGAATTTTTTGAACTAAGCTAAACTGGAGAAGTCCACAGAATTTATTATCAAGGGATGTCTCATCTCTCAAACTAATACAAGACTTTGCAGCTATTGATTACATGCTAAGGATGCATAAACTGTTAATCATGCGTGGAGGCAACAGAATAAATGTACTACCAAGAGAAAATGGGCAAATAATTGTCAGTAGTGCAGTTATATTTATCTGTTTACTACACCTATGATGCAGGGGCAGCTGTGTTTTGCATCCAAAAAGATAATTTCTAAAAATATATTGAATATCACCTCATTGCTACTGAAACTAGTGTAGTAGAGCTGATTATCTAAGTAATAATTCAGATGTTTTCTTCAGCTCCCTGAAGTATGTGATCAATAAGAAATTTGTAAGCTGGCTTAAAAAATCAGTCACTAGATGAAGTGAAAGGAGGTAAAACTCATAGATTTTCATGCAATTGCATTATAACCTTTGTTTGCACCAAGATAAATCTGTAATGTTAACACAGTATAAATACCATAGTTTCATTTATTCTGGGTTTATATTTCACATGACAAACAAATGGACATACTAATGGAGAAAAAGTTAATTTTTTTTTGTGTTTGCATCCATATTTGTTTTGTATTATGTGTGTGTCACACATTTGAGAAGGGAGATGCCCAGCAATCCCTATGATTTTTATCATGGGAATATATACCTGTTAATTTTTTCCTTTTTATCAGACTGCAGAAAATACTTCAAATTGTACTACTTCTGTCAACTTCATTAATTCTCTTACTTTGATGTTCACCATTTCTTCATGCTTCTAAGTTTAAAAGGATTAAAGGCCTGAGTTTTCAAATGTGGCTGCCTAAAATCAGGTGTCTTAAATGCTGATGTGAAACAAGACCTTTTTAAAAAACGACAAACCAACAGTAAAAAAAAAGAAGCCCAAAACAAATGAAATCAATGCAATCAAACAAAAAACGCTACTAGCAAGTAGCTTAGTTAGACTTTCCAACTTAGATTTATCTATGTGACAGGTGTCCTGTTTAAATAGATTCTGAGAATGAGGGAGTTCAGGTACTCCAACAATGGAATAGTATTTTATTCCAATAACTTTTGAGAAGGGCATATTGATGCCTTATATCATCCTGCATCAATATTGATCCAGTTGGTAATACAATGTAGTGTGGCTTTGGGTTGGAATACACATCAAATTGTAAGAAGAGAGTCCCTGCCTAAAGGTAAGTTGTTCATGAACTATCACTATGCAGTAAGAATTGGGGCCCATGCTGATAACTATTTTATGCCTTTACTTCCAAGATGTCTTTAACTCTACTTGGAAATGGTCGAAAATCTGCCAGTTACAGACAAGAAACTTCAATAGGATTGGCAGGAATTATTCTGTCATACAGACTGGTTTATGAAAATCAGACTGAAATGCATGACATTTTGGGCATGTCTGAAGGATCTTCCTGTATTATCATCATATTGTTAAATAATGGAGTTATTGGTAGTTAATCAGAACTAAATTCTCTTGGACTTGTAGGTTAATAATCCTTAAAACTCAGGGGCTTCATCCTGGATATTCTAGTACAGCTCACCTTACCTAGGGATTTTTGTTAGTTTTGTTCATAACTTAACTTAATTACAGTTTGCTCCTTTGACAACAGCACATTACCCCCAAAAGTGCAGAAGTGATCACAGTTGATGTGCATAGTTCTTGCTGAGGCTGTGTCTTGAAATATTTAATTCTAGTTTGGTCCTTTTTAATGAGTCATAAACTTCTCTGTTCAGCAGTCCTAACCAAGTTTATGATGTGAGGAATTTAGTAGTTATATAAAAAATCCTTTCTGCCTGATTCATCATTTACTAATAACAAAAGTAATAATTGAGAGCAATGCAGACAAAATGAGCAAGCAAGAAACCCTTGTTTACTGTTTTCTTACTGCACTTCTGACCGTTATTCCTATGTGGGTTGTGCTTCCATCAGCTCTTTTCCCTCTTACCTTTCTTCAAGGTTCTTATCAGAGGTCTTTCAGATAATTCTTCACAGCAACAGGACTGTAAATTTTTTTTTCCTTTGAGTTTTGGGAGCATTTTGGTTTTATAGGACCTTGCATGAACTGAGAAAGGAGCAACAACCATGGTGATATCTTGGAATAATCCTCTTTTATTTCCCACACGCCAAGGAAAGAGTCACCCTAGAAAGGTCAGGAGAAGCCACAGGACAAAGAGGCTCATGTTATTTTAGAAGAAAAGTCCGGGAAATTCCAGTGGCTGTTCAGACTGAGAATATTGGAAGAAAAGAAGGGCTTCTTTTTGTCTATGTAGTTTTTATTTTAGAAGGCAAGATAATTAAAGGAATCTTAGTGAGAAACAGTGTTCTTTAAATTATAGGGTTATTACCTGTACTTTTTAAATAATGGCCATAGATTTGCTTTTCTATAGGAGAGTTTTCATTTAACATAGGCCTTACATCTCTCTGTGGTTCCCTTAAATGGAGAAATTATCACACCTTCCAAGTCCAGTTAATTTTCACCTCCAGTGTCACCAATGAAGGCCACTTGGTTTGCTTTTAAACTTGATAAACTTGAATTTCAGTCAATGTGATTAAAGCAGAAATTGGAAGTCAGCTCCTCAGTGTAATAACAGACTAGAAAGAGTTCAAGGGGGAGGAAGGATCCAAAAGCCAACCCAAATTAAAGAATTGAATACACAGACAGTGTATAGAAAGGATATGCTGGTTTTGAGAAGCACCATCTTTATTTGAAATGTTTGTGTTCTAAAATTTGTCCAGTTTTTTCCATTTCATGTGAACAAATGTGCATTCTGGGTTCTTATCAGAAGATCTAATTCTCCCACCTCTGCCAGGTATGTGGAAATTAAACTGTCTTGCAGTCAATATTTGAGATTTCTGAGGAAAGGCAGCAAAAGCAGAGCACATGTCACACTTTGCTAGCCTCTTTGTATGGGGCTTTTTCACAGCTTTTGAGACATCTGTTTGTCTCTGACTGACAGCAGGCTAATACGTATTATCATTAAAAAGAGGTTCTGAGGAAATGCATGCTCTCACCTTGCTGCTTCTGCAGCTGTGAAGGCTTTTGTTTTCACTCCCATCTCTGTGTAAGTGAAGATAATTATTACAGCGACCTGAGGAGGTCGCTGGGGTGAGAGAGAAGGACAAGAATCTTGTTTCTTGATCAGAAGGCTGAATTTATTGATATATGATATATAATACATTATTACTATACTAAAGAGAATATAGAGAGAAGTTGCAGAGGCTTGCTAAGCTAAGAATAGAAAAGAATCTAAAACAAAGTTCTGTGTCCCAGGACTCTGTCCCCAGCTTGCTCCTGTGATTGGCCCTTAATTATAAACACATGGAACATGAACCAATCACAGGTGCATCCTATTGCATTCCACAGCAGCTGATAACAATTGTTTACATTCTTCTTCTGGGGCCCTTGCTTCCCAGAAGATGCAGAAATCTGAAAGAAAGGATTTCTATGAAAAAATGTCTGCGACAGATAATCTCTACAAAGAGGCTTGATATTGACCTGTCATATCACGAGTTGCTTATCAAGCACTAAAGAAATTGAATTTCATTTTATCTGTTATCTGGAGAGTCTTATTAAATCATCCTGCAGTTGAGAGGTTGTATGGGGTCAACAGGTTCTGTCTCTTTCACCATCTATGCCTCTATTGTTAACCTTTGGAGAATTACTAAAGTGTTCTTTATTTTATCACATAAGGTTGGGTTAAATCTTCTTGATCCAGAAATTGTTGTGATTGAGTGCCATATGCATGTAATTTTTTTGCATGGTTTCTGGATAAGGATTGAGCACTTAGTAATCTGTACAAACATAGAGATCTCTTATCATTCTGATTTTTCTGTTGTTTTGGTCTTCTCCCAATGCCTCTGTTTTTAATTGGCTCAATGAGGCTAAAACCAGTCAGATTGGATAGTAAATCCGAGTCAGTGATCACTTGGTAGTATTTGTAGGCCAAGACACAAAGCAGGGGTGAGGAGGAGGGGGATAACAGAGATGGCTATTGCCAGGTGTGAGAAGCAAAGGGCAGAGGGAGAAGTGGCTGCAAGTAGTGGTGGAAATGGGAGGAAGGTCATGGCAGCAGCCCATGGGCGGGCAAGGTCTGGCAGGAGGGAGCCTGTCATCATTAGTGGTGCTCATGAGAATCTAAAGGTCAACCTTGCCACCACCAAATCAACATATGCTTTGTTGCTGGGTTTCTGTTCGAAGAAACTCTGCCAGTCAGGATGTTCATATCTAAGAGCTTGATGCAGTCACAGGATATTGAAGAACTCCCTACAGCCTTTTATCTGATGGAGAAAAAGTCTTGAAAAAAAGAAATAAATTATGAATATCATCTCCCAAAAAATTTAAATTTTAAATGCAAGATTTAATGCAAAACAAAAAAAAAAGCTATTTCATTCAAATTTGAAGCTCTCAATCAAGAAATCTTTCTAAAAGAATAAGCCAAATTATTGTTTTTTAAATAACACGTCCTTATGCTCAGATATTCAATTAGTGTCTGGGCACTGTTATGCTTTTTCAAACTTGTTCTAAGAAAACCTTTAAAAAAACACCCACCAAACCTCTTTTTAAAAAAGGGCTGGAGTGTAGGATTGGAGTTAGAATTTGGGTGGAAGCATGGATTGTACATGAGCTTTATGAATTGCTGCAGCTGGGTGTCTGATGGCCACCAGTGACCTGGCAGCTGGGTTCAGCTTTCTCGTGGCCCTGGCAGTAATTTGCTTTGTAGCCTTGAATAAGCTATTAACCTTTTTTGCGCCTCTTTCTTTTCACAGAAAAGTTTAGCACCACTTACATGTCTCACAGGGGTAATTGGTAAATTAATGTTTGAAACATATTAAGTGCCTTCTGCCATCATTTCTGACACTCCAGTGGACAGGTTAGAGATTGAGCAGGTATTTTGAGAGCATCTTATTTCTTCTGTCTTTGTCATATGGTGCCTATTTGACACAAGTAATTCAATAAAGTAAAAACTCGTGCTTAAAAGTCCATGTATTTTGGATAAAAGTTCTTGACGTGAGAAAAGATGGGAAGAAAACTGGGAAGACAAGACATGAATTGAATTATTGGGATTTGCAGTACTCAAAGAGTATCAAGAAATAAGAAGATAATGCATTAATTGAAATAAAATCCCTGTAGGACTAAAGAAATGTTTAATTGAAACTCAAACCCTAAATTGTGATGGGAAATGGAAAAAACATGGAGATGAACACTATTTGCTCCCATCAAGATCAAAGCTATTCTTAATGAGATGGTTGAGATCTTTGGGAAGCCTACTCAAAAATTCAATAGTGCTTTTTTCTGAGAAAAGTAATTATTCGAAGATTGCTTTTTACTGAGGTGTTACAGACGGAGACTTTGTGGTGTGGTAGTTTAAAACAATTGGTCTTTACCTCTAGAGATTCCCAAGATGAACATTGCCCAGAAGAAAGAGTAAAATTGCGTTTTTAAAGCATCGTTTTAGGAGCAGTGGGACAGTTGGCAGAGTTTACTAAAGCTGTTGAGAGACTCTGCAGACTTTAATTACCATCTCAATATTGCAGAAGTTGTTTAATTTTTGCCAAAGAAGGGAATAGTTGTGAGAAAGCGAGATCACACTCTGTCTTTCATTCTTTCCTTTTGACAGGTGAATAAAGGATGCATTTCAGTATCTCCTCTGATGCTGTGACACATTTGTAAAATTTGCATGGAATTGTAAAATAATTTTTCTTTAAGTTTAACAAAGCTTTTATTTTTTTTCTTCTCTCTTTGAAGTGCTGTGCAGCATAGTGTAAATGCAGTTTAAGTCTTGTTATGAGAGATGCAAGATGAAAATGTTTTCTGTTACTGATTGGTGGCTTCAAACTATTGAGTTTCAGACTTCATGGTCAGACACCAGGTGTTATGTTGTTTTAATTCCAATAAATTTTGAAGTCAGGTTTGAATTCCATCTCTAGTGGGAGTGGTTGAAAGCACAAATTGGAGTAGGAGAACAAAGAGAAAATTACTAAAATGAGAAAAATAATTCCATTTCAGAAAGAAAACTTAGCCTATAACACATTTCCTTGGTGAAGGATATGTTTACTCTTCTAGGCCTCAAACTCTGAATCAGAGTATTTATAACTAAGTTTTGCACTGTCATTCATAGAAGAAAAGGGCTGATTTTGTATATAACTATACATAAACATGTATGTATATATGTATTTGTCTCAACAGTTCTCTTCATTCGTGGCACTTGAGTGTGTTCAGTTTTTCCCCTAGTGCTTGAAGTAGCCAAGAGAATACTCATTCTTTGAAGACCCTTGTCAGCTCCTTCAGTAGATCTACTATATTTCTACTTTTTTTTCTTTCAATGACCACCTCACGCCTCTCTCTACTTGCTAAAGCACCAGGCACTGTTTTCTCTATAAAACCCTGTTTTTTCTCCTTCTCTTCAAGTCTCTTATCTCTCAAGGACCTTTTCAATGCTATCTTTCAGTTTCAAATGTCTATTGTTACAGTACACTGTGTTCAGACAGCTACTACCCAGGAAGTAGTCTTATTTAATTGCATTTTTCACTGTATATATGATAAAGAAACTTAATGGCAAAGATAATATATGTGCTTGTTCAAAATGAAGAAAGGATAGATCAAGGCAACAAATAGGTGAAATTTTTAATCCTTATCATTCATCATGTTGCTAGGAATACCTTTATGTTATATTTAGAATTCTGTTGTTTTGATGGTTGAAACTAAATGTTTGCAGTTTGTCTGGCAAACTGCATGCTGAATACATTACACCGATTCACATTTCCTTATTTCAATATACCATCTGTGCTTTTGGCTGATTTTTGTCTTGTTGGAACTCATGCAAGTTACAAAGAACAGTTATACTCAGAAGGAGAAATCTTATATTTCACTTCCTTGAACAATCTTGACTGTTTTGACCTTAAACCAGCAAGGACACGCGGCTGAAACTGTATCAATCACAGGCTTTATTTTCTCTGGTGAGGAAGCATGTACTAGCAGGGTATATTTTCAGTGAAAGTCTTGTATATACAGACACGGTCATGATTTTCATTGTGTAATCATTTTAATTAAGTTCAACAAATAAAGTTACTCTTGCATGAGGAATGAATGCACTGGAGAGGCAGCGAAAGATTGATGACAGCTTGGGGAGCATCACGTACTCTGCTGGTGCAAATGCATGTGGGGAGAATAGCTGAGCTTGGGGAGCAGGTCAGAGATCACCTGCTCAGAGTAATCATGGTTTTGGGGTTTTGGAGGGATCAGGATGCAATGTGAATATCCCAAAGCAATTTTTTTGTGCTATTTCCGAGGGGTTTTGCTTGAATGAAGAGCTTCATTACTAAAATAATAAACACTAATTAATATCTGCATCGTTTTTGTAACTGCTAGTTTAGTAAGGTAATTAGTATAATTAGTATACAGTGTTGCTTGGTGGCATGATAAATCATGATGTAGTAAATGTACACTCTTTACCATTATGATGTATTATCTAATTTACACAGGTAGATAAAAGGAAAAGGGTAAGGGGGAAATCAAGAAGGGAAGCCAGTAGTAACAGCTGGGTGGCCTTTTGGTCACTCTCCTTGCATCTGTTGCCTGTATTCTCAATTGCTTTGAATTGCTCCCCTGATAATTAACTATTCTTTTTCTCACTATTGCTGTCTCCATCACTGATTACAGCCAGCAAAGACAGGACAAAGAGGAATGAAATAAAAAAAATTAAGGAGTGTTTTCTCCTCCTGTGCAAAGGATAATACTTGCCTATTTATTGGGCGCTTCCTTAACTCTCACATCCCTGAATGCACCATCCACCAGCTACAGTTCAGTGCCAGATGAAGAATGCTAACATTGTTTTCTTCATTATGCTGTATTTTCTAGAACCTATGAGAACACCCAAAACACTGAAGATTGCTGAGATCCAGGCCAGACACATCGCTGTGGACTGGGAATCTCTGGGGTACAACATCACTCGTTGCCACACTTTCAATGTCACTATATGCTACCACTACTTCTGTGGACACAACGAAAGCAAAGCAGACTGCTTGGACATGGACCCCAAAGCCCCTCAGCACGTTGTGGATCGTCTGCCTCCCTACACAAATGTCAGCCTCAAGATGATCTTAACCAACCCAGAAGGGAGGAAGGAAAGCGAGGAGACCATTATCCAGACAGATGAAGATGGTAAGTTAAATGTTCTTATGGAAATTACATCCAAGTCCAGTCTAGGCAGGTGGAAGGAAATGACATTGTGTGTTACGATATGTATCATGAAGGGTGGAAGTTCTCTTCTATTAATGTATTAATTAGCCCCAAAATGGCAGCTATGAAGGTATTATAGCTGTCACCCCGCATATGTAGCCAAAGCTGTCCATGCAGCACAAGCCAAACTGGATCTCTCTCTGTGTCTCTTTCTCTCCAGAAAAAGGGGGATGGTTTCCCAGTCTTTCAAATCCTGTGTTAATGCAGGTGATAAGAAACATGTGGTGGTGTTAGACTTCTTCACAGTATTGGACATTGTATTTGAAAATTAATTCTGTAAATAATATTTAAATATTGAGTTCAGTGCTTAAAGATGCTATTCAAGATTTTAAACCTCTGTAGCAAATATATTTGAGCAAAAACTTATGTTGCAGGTCTCAGAATACTGTATCTATTAACTATTTGAAAGCCCCCTATCAAATTAAAGAATTACTTTGACAACTCGGGAATTAACTCAGTGATCTGTTTAGGTCCTTTCCAACTCCAGATATTCTGGGGTTCCTCTTTAAAATGCTTTCAACAAAGTTTCAACAAGACAGTTGAATTTACCTCAGTTGTGAAAAAATAAACAATAGAAGTAGACATGTTAATGGTGACACATTCAGAGGTTAGGCTATGAATCTTGGTAACAAAGATATGAAAATAAAAAATTATACTTCTCTCTAATAATATTTAAAATGTGGTAACAAAAACAATTTTTGTTTCTTTTTCTTATGTTTACATTTTGTGAAAACACTGACAAGAGCAAAATGTAAACAGATACTTCCATAGGTAACAAAAATAGAATACTTGGACTAATGCAAGACTGTAGATAAACAAAAAGGTAAAATTGAAAAAGCTAGTGTGTTTACTTGCCTGCAAAATAAATGAATGGGAAATACAGCTTTATATAAGAGTCAGTGTTAGAATCTGGTAGTGCTGTTTTTCCATATATTTTCAACTTTATGAGAAATAAAAGAGAAATATATTTACTGTTGCAATAAAAAGAAAAAAAATTATTAAAAAGGTAGAATATGAGGAGCTGCAGAAAACTATAGACACATAGATGCATCATATGAAGACTTAGTGATAAGTACTGTATGGTTGCTACTTAACTTGAACTTAAAAAGAGTAGTAGTGATATTGTTAAGTCCATGGAAAATGGATTTCTTTTCCTTTTTACCTGGGTTTTCAATAAAGGTTGTGGTTTCCAGTGGAAACCTTTGTCTTCTTAGATGTGTGGAGATGGCAGATGGTCACAGCGTCAGTACCTGCCAGGAGCAGAGTCAAGTGAAAACTTTGTCTCCCAGTTTTGTTGTGGATTTTTCTTGGAAGATGGTGCACATAAGGCAGGTTTTGGTCTCAAGCTGACACACCAGTGTGCTCTCAGTGAACTCAAGTCGAGTTGGCTTTGGTGTCTCAAGTAGTGTAGTATAGAAGAAGCCTCACCCCGTGAACAGAAGTTGCCAGGGTAAACTGATTGAAGCAGATGTTGTTTTCACAGAGGGACTAATACATTTTAAAAGGTATCTATATTAAGTTGTGCTGGTGATAGTAATGCTTGTGACCTGAAAATAGCCTCCTGTGAGCTTTATTCTGTGTAAAAATATTGAGATTTTGATTTTGTGTTACTGATTGATTGAAAGTTTATGTGCCATGTCTTCAAAGTTCGGGGCTTGCAGACAATGTACAATACTGAGAGGTTCACACCTGAATCCTTCCTTGAGCTATCACAGCAATAGTAAACTAAATCCTGTAGCTGACTGCTTATGTGTACAATGCTAATTTAGTTCCAGTCTCAGTGATCAAGTATCTGAAACTATTTCCAAGCACAGTTTGAAGCCTAAAGTAAGGACTGGACTAAGAAGATGAGAAGTCCAATTATGTGTGTGATTCTGTGCCCTACATTTCGTGTGTGGTCAGATGAAGCTGCACTGTCTTCATGGTTTTTGCAGGTTTCTAGAGTAAGCATAATTTTAATTATATCATGGAGGCATTATCAGTGATTCATTTTGGAGAAGGAATATAGAGGAAATAGAGTGTTGCTCTGCATTTTTGCAAATAACACTAGTTAGAAATAGCCCCTGATGACATGTTTATCTGAAACTGTGCACTCATTTTGTATACTTTTCATAAATAGAAACTTTGAATACTCCAGATGACAACTGATAATTAAATTTTTGTTAGTTTTTCTGTAGTGTGGGATTCTTTCCAATGCTGTGGTGTTTTTTTTCCATAAGGTACTGCTAAACAAGCAAAAACTTCATAGACTCTTAGAGTTTGAGATGCCTAGGCCATGTTTTCCTATCTCTCTTCCCCTCTACCATTTTGCCCTCATCTTCTGGTTTTTGTCATACTTCCCCATGCTTCCAAGCTGTCCCTTTTGTCTCTTCAGTTGTTGTGTTTTAACCTTTCCTTTCATCTCACTACATGTTTCATGTCAATTCCTCCCTTCTGCTAGGTTCTTTACACTTTTCTGAACTTCTAGGATTTTCTAAAAGCAGAGTACTTTGGACTTTTTGAGGCTCTTCTGTGAGACAGGAAGGATCCCTGTTTTTCACAAAGGCTCACATTTATGTAAGGCTGTGCAGCAGGGCTCGGGGTCTTTCAGAAATGGTCAGATCTGTCAGTGTTAACTCAGTTGCATATGATACCTGGAACAGAGTTAACTCAAGAAATAATTAGCAGGAGAATGAGATAAGATTCAAAAGCTGTACTTCAGTTCTTTGGAGCTGTGGCTGACCAATGAGAAAAGTTTTAATAACATGTAATTACAGTATCTGGAAGATAGCAAAGCCCAGGAATACTATGACAGTCTGAAAACAGTCTTTCTACTGACCAGAGCTAGATCTGAATACTTGGTAGTTTCAGTATTTCTATTTAGCATGGGAAGATGGAATTAATCTTTAAAGTATATTTTTGTACTTCCAGGAAGTTGTACTTCATGTAAAAATAAAACCCCTGAATGAGACGCTGTTAAAAAAGTTTTGTAAAAAGAGGGTAATTTGGAAAAGAAGGAAATTTGTGTGTGTTTTAAAAGCTAAACATTTTTCACTTTGGGGAGAAACCACACAGCTACTTAGTTTTGGAAAAAGCTCTTCTGAGTACACAGGCACTTGGCATTATCTGTGCTATGACAGGGACTCAGTGCTTTTCATGGCTTGTACACAAGATGTGCACTGTTTGAAGAATTTGATAAAGGAAGTAGAGGAAGGCTCGTGCAACCTGGGGCTGCATACATGCTGGGCAAGGACAGTGTTTGGCACTTTGAGACAAAGCACAATAATCAGCAGTGAATTTATCACTTAGCATGAATCATCAGTGTGCACGTGTTTTTGGAGCTGCATGTTGACCAGAGTGCTGCCAACTCAGAGGGACCCTTTGTAAAAGCAGTGGATGAATGGGATTAAAGCAGATAAATGCTTCCTTAATTTTTAATTGGAAACAGATGCAAAAGGCAGTGGATTAACAGGACTAGTGACATTAGCCCTGAGAGAGCAGCTACAGAGAAAGCAAATTGTGTAGCTCAAAGTGTTCAAAGGTGATTTTATAACCAGTAAGGGAGTGTGTAATCTAACAGTAGGCAAACAACTAATTGAAAAGGATCACTTGGAATAGGAGAATCCATTTTGGGGCTTAAAGTGAAAGAGAGCTTTGGTCTGGGGCAAAGCATGTGCTCATTGGACATAAATGAGGTCCCCTGATCTTTCAGAGTCTGTGGCTCATTCTGCCCCGTGCAGAGATATTGAGAGCTGTGATGCAGGGTTAAGACACCAACTGTCCAATCATTACTCATGCTCCTGGGAGAGGTCCAGCAGGCTTGCCACTCTGGGGAACAGCAGAGGAAGAGGAAATGTTATAATTAGAA
The DNA here is from genome assembly GCF_027579445.1 of Ammospiza nelsoni. NCBI lineage: Eukaryota > Metazoa > Chordata > Aves > Passeriformes > Passerellidae > Ammospiza > Ammospiza nelsoni. Next base: position 61,632,780 of record NC_080635.1, read on the forward strand.
GACAAAAAATAAAGAGGAAGAGTGAAATGCTTTGCATACTCTCTAAATGTGTGTCCTGACTTCAGCTGGGATAGAGTTAATTTTCTCCCTAGTAGCTGGGACAGTGCTGAGGTTTGGATTTAGGATGAGAATGATGTTGATAGAACACTGATATTTCAGTTGTTCCTAAGTCGTGTTTATACTGAGTTGAGGACTTTTCAGCTTCTCATGCCCTGCCAGCAAGAAGGCACAAGAGGCTGGGAGGGGATGCAGCCAGACACTGACCTAAATAGGCCAAAGTGATGTCCCATGCCACAGAACATCATGCTCAGTGTATAAACTGGGGTGAAACCCGGCCAGGGTTCACAGCTGGGAAAACAGCTGGGCATCAGTCTGTGAGTGATGAGCAATTGCAATGCACAGAGTTTGTTACATATATTCTAATTATTTTATCATTGCTCTTCTTATTATTTTCTTCATTGTTTTCTGCCCCATCCAGCTGCTGAGGGAGGAGTGAGCAACTGGCCGGGTGGAGCTTAGCTGCTGGCTGGGCTTAAACTATGACACTGGGGCTGCAAAGGAAATGTCAGGGGGAGCATGTACACCACTGTCAATATAAAATCAGGTTTTTTCCCTAACAATCAATAGTATTTTTGTTCTTTACTGCAAATAGTCTAACTTGAGGGATTTCCGAAGAAGTAATTTTTGTCACCACTTTTTCTGCAAATGTTCTTATGGTAAAGACCAGTAAGAGCAGTTCTGGTTTTCGTTTTCATTTCTAATAAACAAAATTTTCTTTTATTTAAAACTTAGTCTCCAGCTGTAGTAAAGTGTAAAGTAAAAATAGCAGATCCCTCAGAAAAAGCCAGTGGAAAGGTGAACCATTTTTGTTTCTGGTTGCATTTGAACAGGGGTTAGGAGAGATTAACTGTCACCATCTCCTGAAAATGAGCTTCTACTTTGAGAGAAAGGCTGTAAGATTGCTGCCATTATGCTGCCCTTTTTGATTACAACAAAAGAATTTTTCCCAATATAACCCTACATTTTTCTGCACATAACTTTTGCCACAGAGCACAGTAATTCTGTGCATGGCTTTCACAGAGTATAATAATAATAAAAATACTCTGTTTACATACACTTTCATTATTTTGTAGCAGGAAAACTGAAACAATATAAATTCATTTTTATAGTGGTTGGTGTCAGTTAATACATTGTTTTTCCAGAAATAATGTATTGTAATATAAATTTCCTGTTAAGACCATGTAGAACAACATTTAAGTGACACTATTTGTGAATAACAATTTATTTGTGACTGTGACATAATTTAATGCAAATATATTGGTCTAAAATAAATTGGTATGATGTCAGATTGATGGTTTGTACTTTCATTATGCATAGTATTTATAAAGTCTATAATTCCACATGCATATAGAAGAAAATATTATCAGCTATTCACTATATGAATATATAGTTTTATTAAAAGAGCTCTGGAGATGCACGCAAATCATGAAAGAAGAGCTTGTGTTGTTTGCACTATAAAACCTTGCTGAGATTCCCTTTGAATTTTTTTTATCTTACTTTTTCATATATATGCATTTTATGTTTGTATACTGTTTTACTGTTTTGCTTGATTTGGTTTGTTTTTGCTTAAATTCAAAATCTCTTCTGATATCCATATATTTAAACCCACCTAAATTATTTCAGTTCTTCAGAAAGGTGTAAATCCTGACTTGTTGGAAGTTTAGCATAGAATAATACATGGGAAAGAAAGTGTGTTTACTGTTGCTGTCACTGAGAGATGGTGGGGTCACACTTCACAAGGTCAGCAGATCAGAGTCTTTTTTAAGAGAGTGTGCAGAGGCCAAAAGGTCTGAATTCTACTTGTCTAGCATCTACTTAAACTTTTTGAATTATCCAGATGATTATGTTAAGTAACATACTTCACCTTAACACACTAGTAATGGTCTTGTGTGTTTTGATTTAAGTGTAAACTGTCTATAAGTCCAAAGGAAAGAGTGGGAGCTCATGTAGGAAAAGAATGGGAGCTGGGAAGTCAGCAAAATGTGCTGTGGTGAGTGATGGAGGTTGTGGAAATGCTCACACAAGCCTGAGGAAAGCCTTTGCTGCTGTTTGTGAGGAGTTTTCTGGAAGCGGTTATCAACGCAGGGATGACATATATGTGGCTGGTTTTGACCCAAGTCCTTGCTAAATATCATGCAAAGGTGTATTGGTTCTGGCTGAGCTGGAGCTCATTTTCTTTGTGTTGGGGCCTAGGAAGGTGCTGATAACACCCCAGGGTTCTGCTGCTGCTGGGCAGGGCTGGCACCGCGTCGGTGCTGACTCCCAACATTCTCCCCCGGCAAGATCCTGGGACTGGGCAAGATCCTGGGAAGAGACACAGCTAGGCCCAAATTACCCAAAGGGCTATTCCATGCCATATGATGTCAGCTCAAATGTAAAAGCTAAGGGAGGGAGAAGGAATGGGGGAAAATTATTTATTTTACAGTTTTTGCATTCTGGAGCAACCGCTGCACATGCTGAAGCCCTGCTTCCTAAGAAGTGTCTGAACACTGCTCACTGGTGGGAAGTAGAGATTAAATGTTCCCCTTTGCTTATGCATGTGCAAACTTTTGCTTTTTCAGATTTTTTTTTCCCCCTCTTTAGTAATCTGCCTTATCTCAGCCCACTAAATGTTTTCCATCTTGTTTTCTCTCCTCTGTCCTGCTGAGAAGGGGAGTGAGAGAGCAGCTTGCTGGGCACTTAGCCTCCAACCAAAGTCAATCCACTACAAAAGAGGGCTCTTACCACTCTTTTGGAAAGGTGAAGTTTAAGGAATTTCTGAGGTCCTTAGTCTTGCTGGGAGTTGCAGGGAATAGACAGCAATGGCTCCCTTCATGGAGAAATGTAGTTTGAGTCTTCTGGGTAGGGTTACCAACAGGTTACCTAGCTCCTTGTTCTTTTGTTGGTAGGGATTTTTTTTTTTTTTTTTTTTTTGCTGATTCAGGGATATTTTTTTTTTTTTTGCTGATTTAGGGATTTTTTTTTTTACTATTTTTGGCCTTTTTAAAATGTCTGTTTGTAACAAATACTGATATAATAACAAAGACATAAAAGAATTAACAAAAATGCTAAGGAATTATTTTGACTAACCTGAAGATATTCTGTTCTTTAAACAAATTCTCTTACTTCTGCTTTTCTCTCTCTCCTCACTCCCTTTACCCTTTTGGTAAAGCAATGCAATTAAAAGACATTTTTACTGTGGCTAAACTGGAAAATGGAAAGGAAAAAAAATAACTTCAGACCATCAAAATATGTCCTTCAAACTAATATTAATTTATATTCCTTTTTCTGGGCACTTGAGCTTTTATTTGTCTTTTTTTTTAAATTCCAGTTGAGTTCTCAAATTATTTAAGTTAATCCCTACATCAATTTTTATGAATTTGTGGGGAGGGATGAGGTTTGTGGGAATTACTGTTCTCTTTCTCTGGATGCTTGCTCTCTTTTTCTTTATGACCTTTTTGGACTGGGATTCCAAGCAAGCTGTTCATTGCTGTGATATCTTCTGTTCTTGTACCCGTCCCATGCCAGAGGGAAGAGAAGCATGAAACTAACTGGGATCACATAATTCCAGTCACTTCAACATTGCTTCTGCTGCCTTAAGCATCAAACTTTGTATTGCAGGAGAAGAAAAGAGTCATGGAATGAGATGAGCCTAGAGGCTTCTCCCACCTTGGTGTTTAAACCAAAGGTGTAGGAGGATTTATGCAACCATCAAATGTAGAGCCCTACACCCAGTTTCAACTGAATATCAAACATTTCTTTTGTTTAAGCACTTTACAAAAAGTATTTTGCATATTTTTGAGCAATCATGTCTGTTTTCTTTTAACCTCAGATACTTTGATGTGGTTTAATGTCAAATTTCATACATTGTGTACTTGCCCTGGTGTGTACCTGTGTTCTTTCCCAAACACAGATGTACATGCACGCACAATAAATCGCGCATGCTTCTCCCAAGGAAAATGTCATGTGGATCAGGGTACATTCATACCTCTTTTGAGATGTGAGGAAATACTGTAGGGTATTCCCCTGAAAAATGAAACATTGCCTACAGGAAGTCTCTCAATGACACAAACAGCGCAGAGGGGCTGTCACTGCATGTCAGCCTTCATCCACTGCCTGGTATGTCCTGGGACCCTGAAGAAAAGCACCAGACTGTGATTTTAGATAACTTCTCCTAGGCCTTCTTATGGCAGTTAGATGAGCTGTGAAGCTCTCACCTATTTACTTCTGGGCTGTTTTGACTACTTAAATACATTATTAATGTGCCAAGTTATGTTGATTGTACCGAGGATAAGATCATCATTTATAGTTTGCATGTAGACCGAAATAAATTTCACTGATGGGCTAGACCACTCACACTTTCCTGCTGCTAGCACAGCAGCTGGTGCTTCCTTTGATCCATTGGATTTTAATTTATTTTTGCTCTTTGTAAAACTGCAGTCTGCTTTCACAAGGAATATCTAAGGAGTGTCATGCATAAGGCTCACTGAAAGTTGCATTGGAGAAAATAGGCTTATTAGAAGGAGACAGAAATATATATCAATATATTAAATAGAAATGACATTTTAGAATGAAAGACTGCAAATTTGAACAACTTCGTCTCTTTGAGGGGGAAGGTGTTTCATTGGGTTCAGAGTTTCTCCAGGCGCTCCCTTATGCTTGCCCCCTTCTTTCAGCGTATATGTGTTCAAATCTAGGTGAGCTGCTCTGATAAAAAGGAATTGTATGTGTAGGCAAAAATATCTTGTAAGCTGTAATGGGAGATAACTAAATGCTCTTGCCCGGTGTTGATGGGATTACTAGGTGCTGTGAATCACTTGGGCAAAGAGGCCTGAGGTGACATTTCAAACTTGTTATTACACCAGGGATATTGGTTTTGTTTTTTAAAAAAAAAGGTATGGTGATCTTGGTGTTGTTCAGTTCAAAGCTTTGAAAACATCTCTTATTGGAAAGATTTGAAGTAAGCAGTCTTGATCCTTCTGCACATGAGGAGGTCAAAGGCTGAAAGAAATGGCAGCTAAGCTTGTGTGTTTCCCCATGTTCAGCCCTCTCTTTTAAATGAGGATTTCTTCTAAAACAACAAATCATAAGAAGATGTGATTGAAAACTGTTTTGTAAGAATTTCTCTCCTTTGGAAGAAGCTGTGTAGCAGAAACTCTTCCCTGCCTTTGATTTTTTTTCCATTTAAAAGAATTTTAGAACCGTGTAGTCCTTGTCCTAAGATACGCTTATTACAGAGTTCAGTGATGTTCCCTGAAGTTGTAATCTAGCTTGAACTGTTTCCCCTGGCTATACTATGAGACAATTTGACTTTGCATGGAGTTTTGAAAACTGTATGTGGGGATAACGTTAATGTTTCAACTTCATGCTCTCTCTGCACTGCAAATGACAAAATACACTTTGAAGTGCTTTTTCACACTCTCTACCATTGCCTTTTGCATGCAAATGAATATTAATAAAAGTAGACACATGCTCACTTTTGGTTTTAATAGGATGTTCTGTCATCTCTTTAGTTTTTCTGTCTCTTGAATTTTCTATTTTTAAAACTTTCATTGTGTTTGTAGTGCCAGGCCCTATACCTGCCAAATCAGTGAAAGGAACTCCTTTTGAAGATAAGATCTTCCTCAACTGGAAGGAACCTGTGGATCCAAATGGCATCATTACGCAGTATGAGGTAATCATCAGACACCTAACAAGCATAGGATGGGGCTAGGGAGGTACATCAAGAGGGGTGGCTGACAGTGGGTGTTTATGCTCTTTAAGCAGCTATTCAATAGTATGCTCCTTTCATTTACTGAATACATGATTTTCTGTGGTTATATATTCAAAATTTGTAATTATCGTGCATATGACTGTCCATCCCTGTCAAGTGCCTTAAATGTCTTTCATTCTTGCTATATACCATTCCAAAGCCATGACAGCCATGATCTACAAAATTTTCTTCAAAGGTTACATGAAAAATAAGGTGGTTATGAAATTTGGGGCAATTTTTTTTTAGCCTTGTTACATTTTTAGATATCACCTTTTAAGAAAAACTCCATATGAATTCTGTTTAAAGTGTATTTACTTTATGAGCCTTCTGGGGATCTCCATAGGATGTTGGCAGGTAACACAACCTGATTTGAGCAACAAACACCACACTTTCTGGCACTCTTCTTTTAAAAGAAAAAAGATATAACTTTGCATATTAGTGAATTATGGGAAGGCAAACCAACAAACCAAACAAAACCCCTTAAATTTTTTAATCTATATATTTATTTATTTAATGTAGACTAAATTTACAAGCTAGTGGGAATTAAACCAGGTGGGCAGCTCAACCCCCCTCAGCTATTTGATGACTTCCCCTCAGTGGAATGTAACAGTGAAATTTTCCATACATAAACTATGTAAAAGCAGTTGATTAATGAGATTAAAGCAGATAAATGCTTCCTTAATTTTTAGTTGGAAACAGATGCAAAAAGCAGTGGATTAACAGTGACATTAGCCCTGAGAGAGCAGCTACAGAGAAATCAAATTGTGAAACTCACAGTGTTCCATGGTGATTCTCTAACCAGCAAGGGAGTGTGTCATCCAGCAGTAATGATGAAGGGTGCCTGCATAGCCTTTTAAGTAAGGCAAACTCTTCAATAATACACGTGAAATCCTCACTGGTTTAGTGCTGGACTTGACTCTGTTGGGTTAATGGTTGGAATCAATGATCTTAAGGATCTTCTCCAACCTAAATGATTATATGATTCTGTGGTATCCCCAAGATAAATGGGTAGCTAGATGATCATGTGTCTTTTGTTTCCTTTCCAGCCAAGCTAACCTAAATCCCTTGTGCCAAAGCTTTTAAGAGTTGTTGCAAAAATTTCTGTTTCCGCAGGTGAGCTATAGCAGTATACAGTCATTTGACCCTGCAGTTCCAGTGGCAGGACCTCCACAGACAGTATCCAAGCTGTGGAACAGCACACACCACGTCTTCTCTCACCTGCACCCTGGTACTACCTACCAGTTCTTCATACGTGCAAGTACTGTCAAAGGATTTGGACCAGCAACTACCATCAATGTAACAACCAATATCTCAGGTAAAAACAAGGAACAGCGTAAAGAAAAAGCAGGGAAGGGGAAAGGGAGATGTCTTTTGAATATTTTTGTATGACTCGAGAAATTGTGAAATGCTTAAAAAAAAAAACCACAAAAAATCCTACCATGTTAAGAAATTATGTTACTAAAATGTTTCTGGGTGTACTCACCACAGGGTAGCATACGTTCAGGGATAAATCCTTGCATGAGGTGAAAATTGCTCAGCTGTAGTTGTGAACTGTTTTTTCTGTGTAATACAGTACTTTCATCCAAAGATTTTGAAGTGCTGTGTAAACCTTAATTAATTAGGCCTGTCAACACTCCACAGGTCGCTAAGAACTGCATCTGTTTTGCAGGTTAGTAAAGTCAGGTGCAGAAAATTACTGACTCACTGAAGGTGACTCTACTCACAGCACACAGCTGTAACAGGGTCAGGGAAGTTGAGACAATGTGTGAATTTCTTTTGCCAGATTCACATAGGTCTGCTTCCTTGTGCCTTTATTGATTTATTGCAGTGCACCAACTTTGACATTATTTGTCTTAATAATGCACTGTAAACTCTGGAAGAGAGTTATGTCAAATGAAATGTTTTGTCAAATTTCAATGTTATTCTCAAAAAATAAGATAGTGGCTTATGCAGTTGATAGTGGAAGATAAGTCAATGCTATATTCAGAGAAACTTGATTTTGTGACATGGTGACTTTAGAGCTTGGCAAAGATCAAAGAAGTCAGCCATTTACATATTTAAACAACACAAAGCAGGATATTTTCCTCATTATCTGTCATAATGAAACTCAGATTGTCCGGTAAAGAGAAGTTAATAATGTAACAGAATGCACCTATGATTTTTGTGGGATACAGTTCACATAGTCTCCTCACAGTACATGAAAACACACCCATAAATCAAAGTGTGAGAAAATTCAAGGTAGAACTCCTTGAATTATGTAGCAAATAAAATGCTGTAGTTGTCATTACTAACTGGAATGAAATTCCACCCCAGCACATAAGTACTAGCACTCCTCATACCCCTGTCCCTTCAAAACAACACAACCAATGCACAAAAACCACCAATGATGTGTTCTGTTATGTTCATGTAGTTATTAGATTGTTTTGGAGTCTGATATTTTACTCAGGTTGTTTTAAGGATTTCTTCACAAGAAATTCTAGTTCATAAGTTTTCAGATATTATGGTGGTGTAGTTCATAAATTTTCAAATATTATAGTGGTGTAGTCCTTGCATGCTTGTCTTCTAACCTCTTAGTAAAAGGGAAAGAAAAAAGGTATATATCTTGCTGGCATGTCTGATATTTCAGTATTTTGAGAAAAAAGTTCCTTGATGTGTTTGGATTATTTAGAACTACAGTGAATTCAGGCTTCTTCAGATATGCCCTCTTTTTCCACACAGAAATGTTGGCAGTTTTGTCCAGAATCCACTATAGCACAACTTTCTAGACAGAGTATGTATCTTGTTATTTGGGAAGATGTGGTTAATGCTAGGAAAGCTCAAAGGCAGGCTGTGACACCCCTTGTATCTGAACTTCAGCCTGTTCTTTCTATCTTGCTTTAGGCTGAACTGTTGTCCAGTTCTGCTCTGCATGACTGGTACTTTATATGGAGTGATGCATGTTTCAGAAAATGCTAACTTTCATTTAATGAGGGCTGAAATGATTCCTTTTAACTAAGCTTACAGGTGGTTACTGTGATTCTAGTGAACATGGTGTAAGCAGTAATTTTAAAATTAACATTAAATGAACATTAATTCTATAAAATATTATTTCCTGAAATAAGAGCAGGTTTTGTGTTCATCTAGGATCTAGGACTAATGAAGCAAGGCTTTTAATCTTTCAGAGCTCTTCTCTCTATTGATATAGTACTGTAAAATTATCATGACTCAAATGATTCATGTCCTGCTAGGAAACATCTTTTTTGAAAGTTCATTTGGAAATATACAGGCTTCATTAATGATTTTGTAATGATACAGCCACATATTTAAAAAAACACAAACATGCAGATAGTTTTCAAACTTATGAAAAATTAGCAATTTTTAGAAATATATTCTTTTCTGATTCGCAGAAAATCCTGTTTCTTTCCTTGCACTGGGGCTGAAGTCAGCAGCAGTATTACCAGTGAGGACTGCAACAGGCAGCAGATTAAAGGTGGATGGTTGAAGTAATTGCCAACACTAGCCATCCCACCCACAACAAACACTGCTGCCGTGGAGGCGTGACAGCCTGACAGCCCATTAGTGAATCAGTTCCTGAACTACTTCTGGTTTTGACTTTGATTTTGTTCTTTCATAGTGGTTTTGAAGCTGATTAATGAACAGCTTGGCTGTCCATTGATAGGAATAGGCATGGGAATGGATTCCCTGATCCAGTTCTAGCCCACAGATGCATGTCTATATAAGTCCAATTTTCCCGCACACTGGTTGATATTGGCATTGTTTCCCAATATGTTTAAGGGGAAATATGGAAGGCTCTTAAATTGTTCAAGGCAGATGGTAGAAGCTGGGTCTTTGACATGGTGACTGGTTTTATTTGCAGGGTAGAAAAATTGCTGCAAAAAATGTGGATTTTATTGTAGTTTAGGGTTTCTTGTCAGTCACCTCCTCCCTCTATTTCTCTCCCTCTTGAATAAAACTGTTTCAAGTTGAGAGGTGTCATGATTTGATGGGAAGTGGTTAGGGATAGTGTTATCATTTTTTCATTAAATCCCATTCATGCCACAATAAAATAATGTGTCTGGAAAAACTGTTTAAAAATACTCACATGGCTGATAAAGAATGTCTCTTTGTTCTGTATCCAAGCAGCCACAACCTCATAAAAATTCTAAATGTTTTCACTGATTTGTTTCTTGTTCTTTTCATTCCCTCAACATTAATCAGCTCCCACTTTACCAGACTATGAAGGAGTGGATGCATCTCTCAATGAAACTGCTACTACAATAACTGTACTCTTGAGACCTGCACAGGCCAAAGGTGCACCTATCAGGTAAAAATAAAAAAAGAAATCAAAAGAGTTGATTTTTTATTTGAATATTTGTTATGTCACTGTATACAGAGCTGTTCATTTCTGAGTGACATTCATTTAAGATCACTATTTTTTTTCTTACCTACACCTAGTTTGCCAATATATGTGTAATTAAAGAAATTCTGGGGTTGGCAGGGTTTTTTTTTAAAGATACTCATGGCCTGAATCATTCAGCTACCTGACCTGTTTGATATAGGGTCCCCAGAACTACCTTCTAGCCATTATAATTTCATTTTACTTTCTCACAGTGCCTCTGAAATATGATGCTGAAAGGTGTTTGTCAGAAGGTAGATTTCAAAATAACACTTCCACTCCAGTGCTTCAAAGTCAGCTACTCTATAGCATATATGTGTGATTGGAAAATTGTAAGCTGTGGGAAATGGGAGAATAATAGTGATGAATACAAACTATTTCACCTTTCTCTTCTGAGAGTGCTTCTTACTGGGATTCGTGTAGCAAGCTATTAAATTTTATTTGGCATGTTCTCTAATCATATTAAAATGCTTCATTTATGTTAACTTTGAGGGGTCTTTCCCTTTCTGCTCTCTGTTGAGAGATAATTTAATTTTGTTTGCGAAGATTAGTCCCCATCCTGATCTTTACTTCAACTTGTTAGTGTAAAAATTTTATGATATTATTTGATTCCATTTGTATTTTACTGATGTGGCTGCATCAGCAATATTCAGGGGCAGGGTTGACTAATTGGGGGTTAATTAGCTGCTGAGCATCAGAAGGTTTTCATGCTATTACCCTTGTGACATTTTAGAGAAGCACAGGCTAATGCATTTCATTCTGTGTTACATTAAGTCCTCTATCAGCGCTCAGCTGATGCCAAGTCACATGCCCAAGCCCTAAAAGCAGAGGAAAATTAACTGTCTCTTAAGTCTATTTCCATTGAGAGGAATGTATGTTTTACATGGATGTTGTGGGGGATGAGTCACCTACCTATATGAATTTTTATGTGCTAATTGTATAATCGCTCTTATGATTGATATTATCAAGTTATTTATTTATATTCTGTCATAGAAGATAATCCATATTCCTCTCCATTATAAGAGATTTTCATGTGTTATATTTAAAATTGTTATCTCACGTATCATTCATTTCTGAGACATTGCTATGGGGCAAACCTAGGATTTTTGGGGAACAGGGCTGCTTTCAGTACAAGACTTGAATTCTTAAAATATGGATTTTTTAAAAATTAATACCATGGAATTCAGACTGGAGGTCTGAAAATGCTCTCAAATCTTCAGGTGCTTAAACTTGCTTCACTATATGCCTTTGTAGGTGCTTTTAAAGGCTTCCAGGTGTCCTGCTGTTGTTCTTAATGAAAGCTGTCCTTGTTTAGGAAACGTGATATCTGTCTCTCACATAATCCATGCCACATCCTTTCAGTCTTGTGTCTGGCCACCTGAGGGAGCTGAGGCAGATTCTTGCCCAGAGCTTCCCCCCTGGACGCCACTGGGATCTGCTGATGGCAGTGGTGCACATCGTCTTTACAGCAGCTGCTCCAGGGCACACCTGCGCTGACAGCAGCAGGCTTCCACCTTCAATCCCACCACACATCTTCAGGGGGTCAATCTTGGGTCCTGGGCCTCTCTCCTGGAGGGGTGGTTCTTTCTTGAACTGGTAGCATGATGAGATGTGGCTAGAGAATTACTCATGCGGCTAGAAAATTACTCACCCTAGCTCAAGAAGGTCTGGTTTCTCTGCTCTGTACTTGAGATGAGGAACTTGCTGCAGAGTAAACCTGCAGAGTAAACCTCACATTTATTCTGTCAGTTTTCCTCACAGCATCCTCAGTCCAACGGCATGAGCGTGTCACTGTGGCCTATGAAGATGGCAGAAAGGACCTATGTACTAAACGTTAATAGGTTTGATAGTGATAGTTTCACGGAGTATTAATAACTGTTGTTTGACTGTGTTCTCAAAGAAGTCTACTTCTTTCTTACTTCTAAAACCTAACATCAAGTTTCTAACATGAAGAGGCCAAGGCAAGAAGTCCTTTACCATAACTGGAGACTTAGGCTTTATTCTTAAAATCAACCAGGTGTTTTATTCCTTACTTGGAATGAAAAGCATTCTCCAGGGGAATGCAGAAGGCATGGTGTTATTGCCTTTTTTGAAGCTATGCATATTGCAGTCAGGTACTTTTCTGCAGCTTCTTAATAGGGAGATAAATGTAGCACACTGAAATTCTGAATTGATTCAATGCATTTTGCTAAACTCTATGATATATTTTAGTGAAGCTTCACTCCATCACTCCATCCATACTGCAATTTTGTTTCCTCTAGAAGCTGGATTACTGCCATAATGAGTGTTACTAGGTAGGTGGGGAAAAAATGGATCACCGTGCCTGCAGCTGTGATGGAATAGAAGGGACTCAGATGCTGTTTTTACCCTGACCATGAATAATACAGCTGGCTTTTTGAAAAGTTTTTTCTTTTTTACCCAGTTCTGTAATCTCTGGAGCTGTAGATGGTCATTTCATTTCATATCAATAGGTTAATGTTAAAAAAATAAAATAATAGGAAAAGAAAAAAAATGGGAAAAAGTTCAGTCTGATATGCTTTTGCTTTTATAAATGGATTTATGCCATGATCAGATTTCCATCATAGCCTCCCAAGAGGCACAGCCCCTCAGCAAGCAGATATTCCTTATCTTAAGTATAATCTATGTGCAGTATTTCTTTAAGACACTGCCTGGCTGCCCTAGTTGTCACAGTTTTAACACGGCTCTAATCATACCTTCACTGTCAGGTTTTATTGTGCAATCCCTGGCATTCTTTATGGCCTCCCGGAGTTTAAAAACAAAATTACAAACCAGAAATGCAAAGGGAGACAAAGCTGGATGGCTCAGGCTCACTTTGAAGCGCGTATAGTTTCACCATCAATCTTGTGGATGAGATTCCAGTCAGGAGAATCAATGGTGCTTCGGTGATTCATTTGAAGATGTGATTTGTTGCTGTAGTTTTTCCTGAAGGTTCCTAACTGAGTATCAGAAAAACATTTTTTTGTTTTCTAATCCTACTGCAGATAAGGATTACAAAGAGTGTACATCAGAATCAGAGTAAATTTTTAACGATTAAATTCATTTTATTTGATTGTTAAAGTGGTTTTCTTGTACTTCCTTAAAATGAATTAGGTTTTTTTCATTTTGCAGCAAGATTAATTAAGGGTACCATGGCAGGGAGCAACTAAAACAATCATTGTTGATTAGAATTCCAAGAGCTGGGACTGAAACTTGAGCTCGTCAGTCAGTCTGGTGCTTGTCAAAGGAGAGAAAGATGTATCTCCCCTAGACACATAGAAAGAAATGTCTAGCAGGTATTTAAAGTCCAGTCAGAATAGGGCTAAAGCATGAACAATATTCACCACTGCTATATCTCTTTGGATCCTGAATTTTTAGGCAGGGATAAAAAGGACGATGTTGTCAGAGACCTCCTTCACCTGTTTGCAATTGTCTTGGTTGATAGCAAGGTACTGTATGGGTTTTCTTTAATTAACTATAAAAGGTTTTGTCATGAGAAATAATTTCTTCATGGAAAATTTCCGTGAGGAGCTCTTCAGGTGCTGTATCTTCAAAATTTCTCTGCTTACCTGGCTGTCTCAGACAACTCTTTGGCCTTTATGATCCTGATGACTTATGTAGCAGGTTCTGAAAATTTTATTACTCTTCAGAATAGCTCAGAATTTATTTTAGTCATCAAGAAGAAGGAATACTGTCATCTAAGCTTTCCACTCCTGTCTCTTTATTTCCCTATTTTACTCTTTCTTTGTTGTATGGAAAGATGAGGAAAAAATTCTATTGTAGGAATTCCCTCAGCTCCTGTCATAAAAAAGCACTCTCAATAACTGAATTCTCACCAGCACAGAAAAGAAAAAAAGTATAGAAAATCTAAGATAATTGAAGGTAGGATTAGTTATATGTAAAGACACAGGGATAAGCAGAGTACATAGTTAAATTTTCACTAATACCTGATATCAAAACACATTTGCAGCCAGTGAACACCCCACTTTTCAAGCTACAAATTTAGCTTTGACTTGTTCCATTACACGTTACAGCAGGGTGTCCTTTCCGAGCATTGTTGTGTGCACACAGAGTAACAGTGCTGCTCTGGAGCCACTGCAGTGTGCTGTAAATGGCTTTAAACAGATGGTATCATGTTGGAATCTATAAAGTTAGAGGGTTTTTAGGAAATGGTTAAAAAAGTATAGGCCTCAGACTGAAGTTTTATTAGCATTGCAAATACAGCAGAAAAGTTTTCTATTGCGGGGGAAGGGTAGATAGGGGAAGATATAGGTTTAATTGTGTCAGGAACTCACGTCTTAAAAAAGGAACTCACTTGTTGCAGCAGTTACGTCTAGATATGGACAACGCTGGACAAACTAGACCAGTGAAGAGCTTTTTTATTTTTTCTCAGCACATCAGTCTCAGAACATTGTTAGACAATGGAGATAGGATGTTAACAGCTCGCTGATCCACAGGGAATGCTGAGGAGGTGTGGCATTACAGCATAGCATAAAACTATCTCAGCCTAGATTTCATCTAATCATACATAGAACAACACATATTGACAAGCATTCTATCTAATCTTATAAAACACTCGTAATGGTAGTTAAAACAAAGACTGGTTCATAAGAGACAAAGAACAGAGCTCTATTCATGCTAACCTTCTAAAGATATACACTAAATAACCTTGTTGCCATCTTAAGGCTAATTCTACAGAGGCTTATTGTTATTTGTCACGTATGCTCCACTGCTTGGGAAACTTTTCTGCTGTATTTGCAATGCTAATAAAATGTCAGTCTGAGGCCTATACTTTTTTAACCATTTCCTAAAAACCCTCTAACTTTATGGATTCCAACAGTATGACAAAGGGCCCCGAGGTAAACTACTGTATTCCTCCATGTCTTGTTAGCCTGTAATGCTGCATGAACAATACTGCCAGATCACTCATCTAAAGAGGATTGGCAGATCTTTTACTTAAATGTACTTAGTGAAACTACATTTTAAAAAAAATAAAAATAAAGCTTTGTTGGAGACTTAAAACAGTTTCTGTCATTTGCTATTTTTTCTATTCTGTAAGTGGATGACTACCATATGTATATCTAGGTCTTATTTTCTGCATATTTTAGCTTTTCATATGTAGGGGTCCAAAAAGCATTTTTGGACTATATTTTATAGAAATTAATTTAGTTGAAAGTTTTTTTAGAACTGTCACATTTTATTGTGGTCTTATGCTTAAAATTTTGCCATACCTTTTATAACCCATTCAAAAATCAGTGTTCTTTTAAAGAAGGCTATAAAAAGAGACTTTTTACCAATTTGATTCTCATGCCCTTCATATTGGATTTTTTGTCTCCAAAGAGAGTTTATTCTCAAAAAGGAGATATGCCTTAAAATGAAGATACCCCTTTTATCCCTTATTCTATAAAATGGAGGGGGGAAGAGAGGTTGATTTGCTAGCTGTGGTGTGTCTCATTTTCAGAGCTGTGTGACAAACCAGGCTGTTCCAGGAGACTGTTGCTTCTGTCACGTGCAGGCATTGCACTGTCCTTCCTTGTCCCTGCTGGCTTTCTCGTTTGAAGCTCCCAGGGTGTCACAGACAAGTTTCCTGCTCTTCTGTCACTTCTGAGAGCAGAATTTGTGTCTGTCCCAGACCACTGGCAGCTGATGAGAGAAGACTGCAGAATTCAGGCAGCAGAGATGTGGTGTTTGTGTCCCAGGGCTCTCCTGCTGGTTGTCTGCCCAATTCTGAAACAGTGTTTTTACACTGCTTGGGTCCAGGGCCAGGCCAAGGAGGGAATGAATGCCAGTAGTCATTTCTTACCTTGGGACATTATAAATAAAAATTTTTAAAATATTTTTCATCCTGTCAAGTTTTTAAAATATCAGTGCTTTTGGGGTTTTTTGCTAGTACATTTATTTTGAAGCATAAAGAAATATACTGGATATACAGGGGTTTTGTGTAAGTGATTTGTTGGTACAGTCCCCATTAACTGGACATGGTTAATACAAAGAGGCTACCACAGAAGGTGATGTATAACTGAGCTCAGTTCATGGTCAGTTTATGAGAAATAAATTTCCCCAGGTCTAACTTTTTTTTCTTTTTACATTCTTCTTTCTACCTGGACTTTCAAAACTGAAATGACTTTCTATATTCTTCTTGGGCATATTGAAATGGAGGAAAGAAGCATTCCTGCTTAATTTTTACACACTAGGAAAAGGGTATGCTAACATCTTCTTTCAGCTTAGGAAAGACATGAAACTAATTTCCTATTTTATTTCTTCTCCTCTTTCTTCCATTCTCTAGTATCATACTTTATCTCTGCCACTGCAGTTATTGGGTTTTCTGAGCAGCAGTAGCAGAGAAAATTGACAAAATAATTTAATGCTGCTGCACAAATTCTGAAAGGAGGAGGACTGCCTTTGCCTTTCAGAGTCCTTGCAATGCAGTGACACTTTGAGAATTTCGTTCAGTTTTACCTTTTCAGTTTAGAAAGCTTTATAGCACACCCAAGACAGACAAGTCTGCCAGTTTAATTCAAAAGCTTCAGGTTTCTTGTCTACATGCCTTAAAATCCCCCAACCTCTTTTTTTTCTTATAAAATGAAGGATTGCCTTCTGCTCTCACTATGTAAATTCTTTACTTCTGAAAAGCAGAGGAAGCTGATAATGAGTTGGTAGCATCCTGCAGTTAGGTAGTTCCTCTAAAGAAGAAAGAATTATAATTACCTGTTCTATTTTGAGCAGGTGATTTTGAAAAGTGACCAAGCCATGATCCATTTCAACAGAGTTATTAGGAGGTTGAGGTGGTGTTTTGATGGGCTGAATACTCTCTGCTTCAGCAATTCATAATATTTTATCATTGACAACTGTAAAGGAATGAGGCAGTCTCGTTCAGTGGAATGGACAGATTTCTGTCCATCTGTGCTTGTATTACAGCATGTCACTTGTACTTTAGATCTGCATAGCTCTGAGCCAAGATAGAAGCCACAGCAAGGTCAAGAGGTGGAGAAGCCTGTCAGCACATTCTGTCTCTAATGATATGACAACTGCAAATTGGTGCTTCAAGCACAGCCTGGAGGCAGCCATTATGTTGGGACTTGAAGCTCAGCTTTCTCTAATACTGTTTCAAAGGAAAATGCTAACTTCAGATTGCTTCTGATCAGCCAAGAGTTTAATCTCTTGCAGTTTAACACATTTTTTCCTGTGTTTCTTAAAAGAAAAAAAGTTTTAAAGGAAAGTAATGATAAGAGGTCATGTATGGATTTGTATTGTTGTTTTTCACAAACACACACGCACACAAAAGGATGCTGCTTCATTCCAACAGCTGAAATAAACAGTTTTTGCTGTATTTCCAGCCTTTGTTTCTTCTCTGCATCCATCTCCTGTCTTGTCCTTTTTTTCTCTCTCTCACCAGTGCCTACCAGATTGTTGTTGAAGAGCTGCACCCGCATCGAACAAAGCGAGAAACTGGTGCCATGGAGTGCTACCAAATCCCTGTCACCTATCAGACTGCCCTTAGTGGAGGCTCACCATACTACTTTGCTGCCCAGCTGCCCCCAGGAAACCTGCCAGAGCCAGCCCCCTTTACTGTGGGTGACAACAGGACGTACCAAGGTTTCTGGAACCCGCCGCTGGCTCCTCGGAAAGGCTACAACATCTACTTCCAGGCCATGAGCAGCGTGGAGAAGGCAAGTGCTGACAGCACCTGGCTCCTGCAAGGAGGCAGAGACATGCCTGTGGTGACAGCTAGGGCTGCTGGAGTCGGACGTGGGAGGTGTTGGCAGTGGCGTGGCTGAAATCCCCCTGGTGCTGTGACAGCATGGCGGTGTGCCATTCACATTTCACATCAGCCTTGTGTCACAGAAACTGCTACTAGATGGGAGTTTAATGCATCTCATAGTAATTGTCTGAGGGAAGTAATTTCAGGACTGTGACTGTCTCCTTGGTAAATAACATCTGCAGTGCTTTCCCCAGTTCTCAGTACCTGCACTCTTCAGATTAAATTACTGCAGGCTAAAGAGGATGTGGGCTGCTCAGTGGGCTAGCAAAACATTGCAAACTATTTAAGACTCTCGCACTGGACATCAAATAAAAAGTAAACATTTTCTTGAGCAAAAGTAACTGCTGGCCCACCATGAGTTTGAGAGTCTTTCTGAGAAAGTGTACAATGGGCTTGCAGCACTGCTGTGCAGTACAATTATGGCTATCATTCACCTTCATTACCTCCTGGGTGCTTCTTTTTAACTCTGCTGCTGAGTGCTGCTGCTGGCTCTGTGTGCATATGGAAGGAGGAGAAGTGTCAGGGAGAGAGGTTCCGAGGTTCCAGGTACAAAGAGCAACTGTGGCTCTGCAAGCCCCAGGCTGTTGCTTTTGAATGGTTTTTCCTCTTGTAAATGAAAAATGAGGGAGCAGAAAAGGATTGGTGAGAAGGGAAAATATGGTAGACGGAGAAGCTTTAGGTATTTAAAATTTAATATTTGGATATATAGTTTAGAAAACTGAGGTGTCCATGCAGTTCAGACAGGAACTAGAAAGGCTAGACTGATAATCACTGATATCTAGCAGAACCATTGGAAAGGAGCAGAAGCAGTGTTTACTCTTCCTTATGCTTGGATCACTCTGGTGACTAAACAAATCCCTGCTAACAGGCAGCCTTGCCTTGGAGTCTTTTGAAGGAAATTTCAACCTTTACCTATGATTATGAAAATTGGATATACATCAAGTCAGAATGGGTACAAGGGTGTTTGAAAACTGGAGGTTTTTTTCTCATTCAGTAGACCATTCCCTCTTTTCAGTTCTTATTTAAAGACCTATATGAAGCAAACAAAGCAAAATAAAAGGTGACTGCTAGACACCCATCCATATTTCCCTCACCTGCTAAAAATAGTTCCCTTTGTTTTTGTGGATTTCCAATAGACTGCATTGTAAAGAAATCTGTTTCATTCACTGAGGGGAAAAAAAAAGGGAGTGAAAAGTAAACTGAAAGTACAAAATATATTTAGATATTTATTTTGGCTTTTACATTTTGACAGATAAGTAGAAAATGAGAGAACACAGTATTTTTTGCTTAAACTTGATTTCAGTTTGTGAAATCCTAAAACAGATTTCTTTGTTATGTTTGAAACTTTGGATCAAATTTCTGTTCCTACAGGGATTTAGGGGGAGGTTTTGACGGGAACTGCACTACATTCTGCCAGGACAGAGATCTAGTGGTTGGAAGATAACATCTGAACTGCAGAATATCTAAACAGATGCTTTGCTGTAAACCAGTGGGATCTGAAACAGGCAGAGGGAAGTAAAGTAGGTTCTGAAGTACATGGTAGGGTTGAGAGGAGGTTACTTTGATCCTCGCAGACATATTGAACAGAAACAGACAAGTAAATCCAGTAACTAGGGAGAATGGGTAGGAATATGTTAGTAAACTTTGTGGAACTTTCATTTTGATTGAAAAATTGTCCTTATTGAACACCTACAGTGCTTCAGCTTAGAGTTTTGCTAGCACTTTACAAGCTGTGTTTACAAACTGGCATCTACATATTTTACCTGTTGCTTTTGAATCTTCAAGAGGAGACAGATGCCAGGGGATGTATTCAGGGATGGAGGATTAGAGTAAGCATATTTTATAGAGTGAAACTGTCATTATTATATTTTCAAATTACATGCTAATATTGTTTAGAGTGATCTAATACCTTATGCTCACACAACCTTATGCTATTTCAGTATGTTTTCTTTTAAAATGACTGTGCATTGTACAGTAAGGTCAGAAATCCCATTTATGATTGACTCTTGTCTGTTCAAGTTGTCCAAACCGTGCAAAACCAAATAAATTGTTTTAATTCAATTTGTTTTGATTGCTCACCAAACTTCAGCAATTTGAAATTTGAGGGGAGAGAGTAGTAAATTACACAGAAATTTTTTTTGCATGTGCAACATCTTCTGAAGCACATTGCTGTCAAATCACTGTCTCCTGGGCAGACAATATAGATTGTAGTTAACTGTGTCATGTGTGGAGGGATATCTGAGCTGCATTTGTGCTTATTCCACACCCAGAAGCATGAGGGAATGTGTTGCTTGTGTGCTTCAGGTGACTCTTTAAGAGTGCCAGGATGTAGCAAGACATAATTTTGGAGACAGTGCTGAGCAAATGTATCTTTGCTGCACATTGCTGTTTCAGGTCAACACAAGCTCAGGATTTTTGTGCTGTGACATAAATCTGAGCGCCACTCCTCCCTTTTTCTCCTGCTGCATCCTCTCTTTGTATTCTTATGGCATGACTTCCATTTGATTTGAATAACCTGAAATTTTACTATATTTGTGCTGTCCCACACCTTTTCTCCCCATTATCATCCTGGACAATACATTCCAATCAAGACAAAATTCCCCAGCCTCTACTCCTGCTAAGCCCAGAGCCCTGAGCCAATTCATTGGGTTGTATCAGCTGATCAGTAGATCTAAGATGAATGTATGGAGTGGGGAGGGCAAGAAAAAGCCCTTGATCTGACTATTTTCTTTACTTTTCTTTCCTTAACAGGAAACCAAAACTCAGTGTGTTCGAATAGCTACAAAAGGTAAGAGGTTCATCCCCACTCACAAAGTAGCTTTTTAAATGAATTGTGGTGCTGCTATTAAAGGTTCAAAGCAAAGCCAGTACTATCCCTCTATTTTGAGCCACTCGATTGTGTTAAAATGTAATGGTCTGCTGCTTTTTATTCTTTGGTATTGAGCCAAGAGAGTACTGTTCTAGCAATACACAGAATTTCATCAAAATAAGGACACTTCTTTATTCCCTCTTTCTGTCTGTGGCTTTCAAGATCTGCTTTTAGACTGCTGAAGCATTGCAGGCAGCAGATAGATGGACAGGAGAGAAGAAAGTGCACATGGGTAAACTGTCTGTTAGACTAACAATTATTTTCAAGCAGGGGTGGAAATAATTTAAATGAAGGACATGACAGTTAATTTTCCTAAGTAAGAGCTCCAAGTGTTAGCGAGACGTAGGAGATGGTTGATTTGAGAAAAGCTCCTCTCTGACAGCAAGTGAGTTCCAGGACTAAGGCTGACTGCATAGCTGTGAGAATAAATCATGTTGACCCCATATACAGCAGGTTAATCACATACTGCTCACTCAAAAACATTGTTTCATCGTCAAACGAGGATTTGGTTGTTCTGTTTATTGTTATCTCCTGCTTTGGCTGTATTTATAGCCACTCGTTTTGGTGGCTTGATTATGCCAGTTGCTTGATAGGCTCTGGCAGCTAAACAAGCAAGGAGCTTACAAATGCCCAAAGAGTCTTCTGCAGAGGCCCAGCACTTATGTTGTGTCTTTCTAATTGCATATTGATATTCAGCATAAAAAGAACTTTAGATAGGAGGAATCAGGTATTAAAGCACTGCAGAGGCACATCAGCCCCATTTTTTCAATAACTTCCCTCAATTTAAATCTTGTTCAAATGAAAAGGTGATGTCTCTAATGAGATGGTAGCAATCAAATGTTTTCTTGAGAAACCAGAAAAAAAATGTACTTTTTAATATGTGTTAGCATTTTCATCAAGTGAGGTATGCTAATATGAACAGGAAATTAAAACCATGAGCTAAGTCTTCTGTAAAAAGTACATCAGCATTATGTTTCTTATGTTTATCTGGCAATATTAAATGTTTCAATAAAAATGTATTTGCATAAAAAAATATTTATGTACCACAAGCGTGTATTGCTGGTATTGGGTCTAGGGAGAGTTTGAAAGGCTCAGAAATAACTCAAAATATTGCAGGACTGTGGAAGGGGAAAACAATGGTCTCTCTCATCATAAATTTTCTGGATAGTAATAATAAAACAGGAGGGGAATTCACCTGTCATATGAGGAAATTATTTTTTGCTTAACCACACGCATTCCCCCAATCTCAAAGCAATGTTTGTGGTAGCAAGAGACCCCTTGGTGGTTGCTTATACACCTTCCTCTGCTGCAACAGTCACATTCCCCCTGATGGCTGCAGTCTGAAAGAAAGGCAAAATAAGTACGAGGTTTGTTACCTTTGTGCCTTATATATTGCCCTTGACACTCTGATTGAAGACTGGTTTCCCTGAAGTAACTGAGTTGCCTGATATATCAGTGCTAAATTCCTTGAAAATGGACCTAAAAACCAGTGTTTTCTCTGACTTATTTTAATTGCTGGCTGTGAATTGCAGGGGGAGGCAACACTAGGAACAAATGCTTTCTCTTCCTCTGCAGGAATACATTTAATAAGGAATCATCATTTCAGAGTCATATTGTGTACGTTGTGTACACATTATGTACATTCACATTTCTCAAATGAGTTATGCTGGTATTCTAAAGTATTTTTTCACAGTTCATACTGATTTTTTCCCATGTTTTCATCATAATAATAATACCATAATATGTTATATTTGAAGAAAAGTATACTTAATATACTGGTTTATGTGTATGCTCATCTGGTTGCCCTGATTTGTTTGTTTGGTTTTCTGTAGTGTGTAAGATCACATTGAATTATTGGTGTAGGAAATGTCTGGTTATATTTGTGATATCTTCATCAGAAAAAGGGACTGTCTCACCTTACCTAATGCACTCCAGTAAAGCAAATCTACCTGTTTAAAATCTAAGAAATTGTCTAAACTATGTATTCCATTATAAATGTATTGTGTAGTTCTGTGTCATGTCTTGTGACTTGAAGCAGCCTACAGGTGGCCAAACTGAATTTTGCCTTGAACTTGTTGAAAAGACATTAAAAATTTTAAAAAGCTGTGTTGGAAGGGAGTAGGGAGGGACAACAGAAAAGGTGCGCATTAAGACAAAATCTCCTTGGTAGTGAAGTTCAATATTAACAGCAAAGTTACTTTCTTATTTCTATCTTGTTCGAGGATCTGCTTTATCTACTGCGAATATTCACACCAATAAGACGTAAAGATGGAAAAACTATGACAGCAATGTGCTGGAGAAATTCATCCCTAACTAATTTTTTTGGATGGGGGGGACAATTCCCTAGCAGCATGCTTTCCATGTATTTTAATGCATTATGGGTTTCACTCCTATGATTTCCAAGGTTGCCTTCTACCTTTGGGAATTGATGGAATACTTTGCTTATTGGTGTTAAACTAACAGAAGTCAACAAATTTAAATTGAAGCACTTGTACTTTTTTGGTCTGTATATTCCAGGTGCCAACAAATTTAAATTGAAGCACTTGTACTTTTTTGGTCTGTATATTCCAGGTGCAGTGCTGTCATGTGCTTTTGATAACAAATGCACAGAAGTGTCAGATCATCTGAAAGATGGTGCCAAATCATGAGTAAAGAATGTTGCTGCTCCTTCTTGGTGTGCCTTGAAAAAATGCTTTTGAGTAAACAGAGAGACATGCCAGTGTCTGGTGTACTGAAATACACTGAGTTAATTTTTCATGGTAGAAAATACTGGAGCAGCCCCTATTTAAAAAGTAGCTTCCTGAGTACTTGCAGCTGAAGGATGAAGGCCAGTGATTCTTTGATGGTCCTTAATTAGACTAACAGTAGGATTGCCCCTTTTTCTAGGC
The DNA here is from genome assembly GCF_027579445.1 of Ammospiza nelsoni. NCBI lineage: Eukaryota > Metazoa > Chordata > Aves > Passeriformes > Passerellidae > Ammospiza > Ammospiza nelsoni. The sequence goes on from NC_080635.1 coordinate 61,656,462, forward strand.
ACCTACTTCCATGGCACTTGTGGGAGCTTAATGAGTAACTTTTGCCCTTCTGCACAGTGGAACCAATTGGCGAGGCCAAGTTATTAGATGTGATGAGGGAATATGAAATGTTACAGACATGTACACAGTCTGTTTGCATAAGCTTTGATTCTTGAGGAAAGCAAGTTGAAACAATGTTAAAAATAACTCCTTGTACCACAGGTGGTAAGTACAGCATACATAAAGCACCATTTCCAGTTGGAGATATAGCCCAGAAAATATATTAACTATGAACAATTTTAATTCCTTGGACACTGTTAACCTATACTGCCTTCCTCTGTTTAGCTGAATCCCCTTCTCATCCAGAAACTCTCAGTAACCAATGACCAGTGTATTTTTTTCCCCTAATAACATTGAATTGTTCAATACCTTGTTAATTTTTGAATCTGGATAGTAGGATTACCCAGTCACTAATAATCTGGTTTCCCACACATAGTAAGTGAAGAAGGATAAACAAAAAAATCTTGTTTTTGAAGAGCAGAGAAGAGTGCAGGGGATGAGATAACAGGTCAGATATTCAATAGGAATGGAAAGATGGAGTTAGGAAATATGTGTTATTTGATAAAAAAAAATCTGTTATTAGCTTACTAAGGTAGATTTCAACTGTGGAATCATAGGACTGTTAAAGTTGGAAAAGATCCCTAAGATCACCAAGTCAAACCGTCAACTTATCCACCATGTCCACGACGAAACCACATCCACAGATGCCATACCCACATGTTTTTTGAATGTTTCCAGGGATGGTGACTCTGCCACTTCTCTGGGCAGCCTGTTCTAATGCTTTACAACTCTTTCCATGAAGAAATTTTTCCTATTGTCTAATTTAGATGTCCTGGCAAAACTTGAGACCATTGAGTAGTTCATAGCATGCACATATCAGAATGAATACATGATAACCAAACCTGCCTAACCAAAGTATTGATAAACTGAAGTAAATAGCAGGTGTGTGCTCTTCAGAGTAATAGATGATTTTGGTGACTGATCTGTCATATCCTGGAGCTGAATTTGACTATGTGAAACTTTGAATGGGTTTCCACTCACACACAACATCAGCATTTCATTTTACAGTCTAGAATGTTACCGACTGCTAAGGGAGTGAAACTGGACTAACATGGTGAGAGAATAGTGATGCTTTAAATTATTTAGCATGTAAATATACATTTAAGAGGACAGAAGGGACAGCAGAGCTGTTATAAAGCAGAGTATATGAAGCTGACATTTTTGACAGTTTTCAGGCTGCCAAGTTTGAGGCTAACACTGATTCGTGTGTATTCTTTTGTTTTGCTTAGTGGGCTAGAGAAAAATATTGAAAATTTAGTTAGAAGAAATCTACTGTGGCAGTAAATAAAGAAGTGGTGAACCTGGCAGCTCTATCACAAAGTAGTTAGAGAGAATAAATGAAGTCCAGTGTTTCTCAGTCCACATTTAAAACAAGAACTTCATCAATTCCAACATTATTTTCCCTCGTGGTTTTCATTTGTGTTATTAGTTCAGACAGTATAGAACCTCTCTATCTCTATGCATGTTTGGTTCATACAGATGGATGAAAATGCCATTTGAGATGGTGCGCATCTGGAAGTAATTGTGAAATGGCAGAAAATGACTTTTTAATCTGATTTGAGGAATAAAGAGGTCTGGGTGGTAACATTTCAACTCCAAGTGTGCATTTAGTCCACCATCATTACTGCTCTGAATTCATTCCCACAGCAGTTGGGGATTGATCCAAGGGCCTTTGATGTCAATGGGAGTCCTTCCACTGACATTAATGTGCTTTGGATTAGGTCTTTAGAAGTCATAAATCTGTCTAGACCATAATTATTTCCTTGAAATTGCTCCTGATGATGTTTCTGCTCTTAGGGAAATTTGTGAAAGTTAAATCACCTCCTGTTGCAGGATGCTCAAAAATGTCTGTTACCAATTAATGTACAAATGAAGGGAATATGTCAGATGCTAAATGTATCTAAAAGGAATTTTCTCTCGCTGTTGTTTTTATGTTTGGATCAATGCTGCTACAATGACTTTGAGCTGTACCATCCCAATAGGAGCTGGCGACCCAAGTGGCAATAAAGAGAAGAACGCAGGTGTTTCATAAGTCACAGCATTTCTTTTCACTCATTCATAGGAAAAGCATTTAATATGTTTAAACTTCAGTGGTCTTTTGCATAATGTCTTTTATCACTCAAAGAGGAGAATTTAGTTGACTTGCTGAGCTTTCCAAAGGTGGAAACAGAACATTAGCATGGCATATTTTTCTCTTTTGTGTATGAAATTGCAGCAGCTCACCAAGCAACCACATCTGCAAGTTCTGATAAGTAATACCTTTAGTTGTAAATAAAAAATGGTGTGACCCCTTGATGGAATATTTGATGATAGTTATTAAAAAAAACAGTTAAGTGAGGGACACCTCCAGACACAAAACCTATAATGTGAGAATTTTCATGTATGCACAAAGATAAAAATCTTAGCAAACCTAAAGATTTTCTAAGGAATGAGAATTTTAGAAGTAAGAATTCAGGTAGAGTATTCCAGTTTATATTTAAATATTAGAGGGAGAATGTTGATACATTACAAGGATCAGCATCTTAGCATATATGCTTTTTTATTTTTTTATGCCTGGTTTATTAGGTCTCTTCACCTATTATTAATATTATTTCATTAATCAGAATATGGGCATTGAGTGTTTTGCATCCATTTCAGAAAATATGGAGACGTAAAGCTAGATATTAGGAGTTTTTACAAAGCTCATTAGATTTTTAACTGCAATTGAAAATCTTTCATTCCGCATATAATAGACGTGCATTTAAAAGTACCTTTTGCTAATACTGCTGGGTGCAGGGGTATATTTTAGCTCCTCTTTTCTTACTGTTCTTTCACCATCTCTCATTTGTCTTTTCTAACATGTTTACCTGCTTTGGGTCATTGTAAAATTACAAGTGTTTAGAGAAGATAAACTCTATCATCCCCTGATGGGACTGGTCGCATTAACCCCTTTTCACGCAGGCAGCCTGTGTACACTTTCATTTTCTATTATGATTAATTCCACCATTGGCTGAACTGGCCTCTTGCAATGCCTCGAGTTGAAGAGTGTGTGAGGCAGATCAGGCAGAGATTGCTGTCTCTATCAGCCTGTCACAGGCATCTCATGTGCATGTTCAGCCTCGGAGCGACGAGAATTTGGCTCATGTGTGATGAAATGAAGAGCAGCCCTTTGAAGGGACAGCACTCTTTTCAAGAAAGAAGGAGAAAGCAGTCTCTAGGAATTGTAAATTGTGTTTATATGTACACTGTACTCTTCAGCCAGAATGACACTTTCTTTTCATTGGCAAGCATGTCAGCACAGACAGTATGCAACATCTTACCACAGAGGAAGTAACGTTTGCAATTATTCATTCTTGCATTAACAGCTGCCTAACACTGAGATATTCTGGATAGAAGACAAAACATATTTGAGCAGTAAGGCTGCTCACTGTGCACCTGGACAGGAAGGACACAAGAGCTTTACATCAGGAAAGAATGGTGCACAAAGAATGCAAAAGAAATTCAGCAACATCTAAATCAGAAATGTGCTTATTTACTTTCATTAATACAATTTAAGACCCTGAAATCAGCAACACCGTGTTTCTCTGTATCTGATTGAATGCTTTTAACTAAATGGAAAGAAGTCCCACCTTTTGTTGTCAAGAAATTTACAAAGGTTTATTAAACTCATCTCTGGCATGTCATCTCTGACAGAACTCTAAGTCAAGTTCTACAGAAAGTCATCTAGAAGCAAGGAGCAGCATTGCCAAGTGTAGTAGCGCTTCCTAAACACTCCAATGTGTTGCAGAGCAAGTCAGTATGGTTGATTGGCACTGCTGCCAAATTATTCAAATACAGAGACTGATGCTTTGTCAGCTGCAGAAGGAGATGATGGCTCTGAAGTTCAGGAGCTCACGCTGAGCTGCTCTAGTGGGAAGTTGTGTACTAACTAGGCTATTTTTGGAAAGATGCCAGCTGGAAGGGCTTACAGATGGACCTTGTAGGCAGGATGATCTTTCTAGAAATAATGTGGTTATTACACATCTGTCTGTCACAGCAGGAGGTAGTTACAGGCAGTGTTAGAACAATTTTTGTGGCCAGGTGAATTCAAAGCATAGGGAACAGAATTACAGTCCTGTGTGTGGTTTTCAATGCTGTCAACTTAGAAAGTGTCTGGAGGCTTTTGTGTGAATTCAGCAGTTTGGAAAGGACTGGGAATATACTCCATGCTGCACAGTGATGAAGGTTCTCGATCAGGTTGTACTTCCATAACCCTTTACTGTCAAAGAGGTCACAAAATACATTTTATTCCTTGACATTTCTGTTTAATGTCTGCTTTGTTGAGTTAACAGGAAAGATAACCACATTCAGTACCATATAGATACCGGACTATTTAACCTGAGCATTAAATCAGAGGTCCCATTTCTCCTAACTTGTGTTACTTGCTCTTTGCTGATGACTGAGTATTGGTTACTCAAACATATGTAAGCAGACTACATATTATTGACTGTTTCAGCCCCTCTGCCAAGAGATTGGCCAGGCCATTAGTACAGGGGAAAAAGAGGTCCTGCTCTAAACTTGCTGTGGTGGAAAATATCCTGAGGCAGTAGTCTGTGCTGATGCTACACTACTGAAATTTGTGACAACAGCAATGCTACTTCACCAGCATACTTTTTGAAAACACCAGAGTTAATAGCAAAAGGATGCAGGGAAGACCAAAAGCCAATAAAGTATTTAGGATGTTAAAGCAGCATGTCTGAAATAAAGAGGCCTCTGGGGTTCAAATAAAAGTAAATATCTATTGTACATTAGTTGCTGTCACTCTGTGTATGGCTAAAAAACTTGGGCATTTTGTCATCTCCACATCTAGTATCCAAACCATTTCTGATGCACTACTCTCATGCCCTTCCTGCCATAAAACTGCAGGATACTGCTGTCACATTGTCAGCACTGAAGCAAGATTATAGGACATCCAGTTATGCCAGACCTGCTTCTTATGCTGGAAAACAGATTGCCCAAAACTGATTTATATGGGCAGTTGAAATGCAGTGTAAAGCTCAGAGGCAGCATAATGAGGTGGTTAATGGGTAAGTTTAAGGTAAACCCTCACTTATATGTCATCATTTTCACAGTGTGGGAAATTAAATCGGAAGACTTCCTGCCCTGGTGAAGAATGGGTACTTATGCCATCATAACATTCAAATAAAATTAGAAGGGCAGTGTATGGTAAAAGTGAATATGGTAGCAAAAAGGTTACATCTGCACACTTCACAGAATCATGAAAATGTGAGTCTTCCTGGGACAATGAAACCAGCTCCTCATGTACTGATGGAAAACAGGAGTCACAATCACTCTCTGTATCCCTCATGCTACTGTGTTCCTGAATTTTCCATTTCTCCAGGCTCAAGAATGATGCATCCTAATGAATAAGAAATCTGCCAAAGGGAACAAGAGACCTGCATGAGTGAATAAAGAACTCCTGTCATTACTCAAACATTAGCAGAAAATACACAGGAGATGGAAAAATGGTCAGGCCACTTGGAATGAATATAAGCTGTCTGAGTAAGTTGAAATGAAACAAGGAAGGTCAAGGAATTAAATCTGGTCAAGGGTGTTAAAAGACAATAAGAAGGGCTCGGCCACTCATAATCATCTTTGAATGGTCATGAAGATCAGGAGAGCTACCTGAGGACTGGAAGAAAGCAAATGTCATCCCAGTCTTCAGAAAGGGCAAGGAGGATCCAGGGAAGTACTGTCTAGTCAGCTTCACCTCAGACCTTGGAAAGGTGATGGAACCCCTCTCTCCACATGAATGACAAGAAAATGAATACTCAGGAGTAGTAAACATGGATTCTCTAAAGGTAAATCATGCTTGACCAACCTTCTACAATGAAGCAACTACCTTGATGGTTAAGGGGAGAGCAGCAGATGTTACCTACCTCGACACTGTCTCACAATATACTCATTGGCAAACTCAGGACTGGATGAGTGGACAGTGATGTGGATTGAGAACTGTCTGAATGGCAGATTCCATAGGGTTGTAATGAGTGTAACAGAATCTGGTTGGAGACCCCCAACGTTCTACAGTGGGCTCAGATAGCATTAGGTGACAGTGTCCCTTCCATCCAACACCCTTCTGATATAAAGATGTGTATCCTGGTTGTACGTCTTATTCTTAGGATTATTAGGTAATGACAGAAAAATCAAATTGTTGACTATTGGCCAGAACTGTTGAAAGAGATTTTACTGGTGTATCCATGCTTTTGGCAGCAGATGATCTTTTTTCTATATCAGAGAGAGAAGGGATAGGATTCTACAATTACTGTAATAGGCATTCAAATTGACTCAATTATGGAAGGCATTGATTTGCACAGTGCAGGCATTTTTGAATGTGAATCTCAATTTTAAAGTACATTAACACCATCCAGATTGTGTGAATTTGCTTGTTTCATTAACCCATTACAATAGAAACCCAAGCAAATCTCAAATTAATTTTGATTTGTTTCTTATTTCACAGACTTTGCTGAATTGAGTTTGCCTTTTCTTTTTTGAAATTATGGTCCTACATCCTGTAGAATTTTGCAACAAATTTTATAAGGACTGGTATTTCAACATTCTGTAATTATTTTCTGCAAATGTAAACAGATTTTTTCACAGTTCTTTGGTGTTTTTCATTTCTGGTAGTTCATAAAGATTTAATCCTGAAGGGCCTGTTACCTGATAGTATTACAAAATTTTGAAATTTTGTTAGTTTCCGTTCTTCTTGAAATCATTGAACCATAATATTTATACAGAATTTTACATCCATGTGTTCGTCTTTCATAGCACTTCCTTTTGTACACCTGTGAGAAAAAGAGTTATCATTCTTTGTCCTGGTTTAAAGCCTTTTAACTACTGTACTGTGAAACCTGGGTGCTTCATCTGCTCAGTGAAACATCTAGAAGGAAGCTCTATCCTCTATATCTCAAATGAAATCAAAGATGAAAATTGCTGTATGTATTTCCTTTCCTACTCATTCATTTACAGAAAATTCTGCTATACATATCAGATAAGAAGGTTGATTTTTCAGGTTACTGTCTTTTGAGGAATTATGCTCAAAGTCCCGATGAAAGCAGTCAGACATTAACCATTGTGGTTAGATAAGATTTTTGATCAGTAACCAGAACTGTGGAATGTGCCATGGCTGCTACCAACTGCTGACATGTTTCAGCCTAGATCATGCTGTACACTGAGATGGGAAGGGCTACTGACTGTTTGCAGCACTCACTACATATTTATAAATCTACCAAGTTCTTATTTTGCTTTTGAACATAATTTAATTTAATTTAGAAAATCTCCTTCTATGATAGGTCATTGGCAGTTTAGTAACTGAGAGACCAGTCATGTTAAGGTTGGTAAAAATATCTAAGATTTCACCCCACTGAACTGTATCCCAGTTGCCATATCTGCAGATTTTTTTGAACACTTTCAGGGATAGTGATTCCACCGTTTCTCCCTGGGCACCCTGTTCCAATGCTTGACCACCTTTTCAGTAAATAAATTTTTCCTAGTGCCCAATACAACTACCTCCCCTGGCACAAATTGAGGCCATTCTGTCACTTTCCCACTTGTTACCTGGGAGAAGAGACCACTCCCAGCTCATTACAACCTCTTTTCAGATAGTTGTATAGAATGGTGGAGTCCCCCTGAGCCTTCTTTTCTGCAATCCAAAGAACCACAGCTCACTCAGCTGCTGCTCACGGAAAGCTGAATTTCATTATATGCTTGTCCAAATTTGAAATCTGATAATTTGGTTGCCTTTGTATTAAAAGCGTATTGCTTACTCAGCATATGTTATGAGACATCATCTTACTAAGCCAAGTCAAATAGCTTTACTAATGCAGATTTAATTCAAACAGAACTGTAGAGTTTTCTCAGACTCAGAAAGTGAGTTTTTCAGTTTATGCATGTAGAGTATTGAGCAACAACTTCCTGGACGTCCCTTTAGTAGTGGTAAAATTTAGACGGTGAAATTCTACCCACAAAACAGAACCGTCAGGAAGTATTTTTCCAAATTGTTTCGGGAAGTACAAATCTTTTACACTTTTTTTTTTTTTTTTTTTAGTAACCCATTCCCTTGAATGGGCCATTGAACTATTTAGATGAGTGCAAACATATACTTAGGTAGAACAATTTTCTTTGCTGGCAGTGGGGTGTGTGGTGCTTGAATAAGTCAAAACATAATGTGATCAATGGTAGGCACATAGTGCTGTTGCACTGGACCTGAACCAAGTTGTCAGGCTTTTGCATGAACTAATGCCTATAGCTTGGAGGAGAAGAGGAACAGCTGGCAAGGTGCTGCTGCTGCCTGAGCTTAGAGTGAGAGTGTAGTGCCTTGCCTGCCACAGGTGGCCCGAAGAGGTGGTGAGTGAACTTGTTAACCAGCGCGTTGTGAATAGCTGGGCCCACACAGTGGACATGAAATAGGGACCTGACTGCAGGATGTAGCTCATGTCACTGCTGAGGTGGGGTCATACTGCCAGAACAAGGGAGCCCTGATTGCTACAAAATTTGTTAAAACTGAGGACGTGTCCAACACCTTATGATGAACAAGACGCTTGACTAGTTTCTCACAACTCTAAGATCAAGTGACAGCTGCTTTTTATCTGATGACAAAATATCTTCAATTCCTTCCACATTTTACTTGCTTGCTTGAACTTCTTGCCAAAAGCAAAACCTATCAGCTGTACTGCATACTCCATTCAGCCATGTATGGAAGCTTCTTGATTCCTACCCCATGCTGAAGTATTTCAGCATGCCAAATTTTGTCATTGCTATAGCTGGAGATGACATAAGAAGAAACATCAGATTAGCAACAAATTGTCTTAACATTTGTTAGGCTAAAGGGGAAATACAATCATGAAGAATAAGCTGACTGTAAGTCTTTTATCTTTTTCTCTTCCTTCTCAAGATGTAGCTACCTAAGGTAGTTAGAACCAATTAATACTGTGGTATAAGTGTTCAAGACAGAAGCATAAATAAAACATCCCTAAAATGGAAGCTAAGTACAGATATAATATACATTTCTTCTGTCAGCTTTGTAGTGGCTATTGTGTTTTAAATTAATTTTTTATGAGATCAGATACTCTCAATTATTTTTGTACTCTGATGGTGTTTGTGTCACATTCATTTTGTGAACTTGTAGTTTTTGACTCTTTATTAAGTGTCTAACTAGCTATTTTACAGCAAAGAGAAAAAAATTATCACCCTAATGAACACTATCCAGTCTTCTATCTGTAAGCATGATGGCTGCCTTGTGATATTTACAGTTCCACAACATATTTTTATCTTGGTTAAGCAACTTGGAGGGTGTTTTTCTGGTTTGGGGTAGGTCATTTGCAATAATACATGGTTTCATATTTCTACTGAGGCCTTTCCACTCTCTCTTCCATTTTATTATTATTACTGTCCAGTTTAATGTAAGGTATTTCAACTTTTCTTGTGAGAGCTCGCTATTGAAGAGAAAGATCTAGCTGCCATCAGGATATGCAGCATTGCCTAACCATGCCTGAGCTCTCTGCACAGTGTATCAGAGCTGCTTTTCTGCAAACAGGGTTATTAATTTCTTAAATGACATGCCCATATAAAAATTAGTATTGTAAATTCAGTTTCAGCAAATAAACCATGGTGAATCAAAAAGTGTCAGGAGGCAAAACGAAATGTGTGTTCGTGTACCTGAACAATTTGCTGTATTTTTTGAGGAGTCTTATCGATTCAAGGCTGGATTCTGGATCTTGCTCCATCTCTCTGAGCAGCTGTAGATTTCTCTCTTGGAAGTGGAAGTCTCTTTAGGATCAGAGTAAGAGATCTTTATTGGGGAATTGCTTTTCTCTGATTTTTAACTATGGAATAAAGAGAAAGAATACAGATACTTTGCCTGTGTAGAGTGAACATGGTTATTACAGTCAAGTATATGTTGAACAAAAATTTGCACAATAACAATAACTGACAGTTTTTCCTGTGCTCTGAGGACTTTTTTTCATTTTAAAGTTTGGCTTTTACTTCACGTACTCAATTTCTCCACTCACATCTAACAATGTAATTATTAGTAAATTCCCATGAGTAGTATTGAAGAAATATGCTGTCTTAGGGATATTTTAAATTTTTCAAGACAAAAAGGGCTTGGTATCAAAATTATTATTGATTTCCAGTCACTGTAAAGTACACACACATCGCAATAAAGGTTAACTGCCTAGAAGAATGTAAAAGAGCAGCAACTTTAAGTAAAAAGAAATTCCAGCTTAAAAAGAAATCAGACTCAAGTAAATGCAGTGAACTGCTTTCTTCTTATCTGGAATGTTTTCTTCATATGACTACTGTAAAAAAAATGTTTTCTTTTGTTCTTTTTAATGCAGACGGGAACACATCAATATTTAATTTGACCATGAGTAATACATGTATTCCATTTAACCCCAAGTATATTTTGGACTTCGAATGTTTTTATAATGATGATGTGAATTTATAAATCCTTAATGCCCTTAATGCTGCCCATATGCTGTGTTGAAATCCTTAGGAATCTGTAAAAATAAAGGTCAAGAAGATAGTTTTGGGCTCCAAAAGCTGAAAACCAACCTAAGCCAGTCTAACAGCTAAAGATTTGTCAGCTGTATCCTAATGCTCCTAAACCTTTGGCAAAACAAATGTTGCCCCTGAGAACATGCCTCATTATATCTGGGCATTTTAAATCACTCTACAGAAATAATACAAAATAAAATAAAATATTCTACTTCTAAATAGAAGGCATGATCCTGGCATCTGTGCTTCTGCCCCAAGTGCTGTCCTTCTGTGCCACAATCAGCATGAGCTTTTCTTAGATTTGTGCTTGTGGGCATATGGACAACTGGAAGTCATTTGGAGATGCCAGTTGTCCTCATTATTATATTTTCTTTTATCCTTATCCACTGTCAGTTGCTAAGGATAGTACTAGTTTTACTTTGAAGCAGTATGCAGCCAAGATTACTTCATGTACATTTTTGAATCTTAGAAGAAAAGCCATTGTAAGGACTAGCATGAATATCTTTTTCACCAACAGAGGATGATGGTGATTCTTCAGCAGGTGGAAAAGCTCTGCCCCAGGTTTTTACCCACACTTGCCCAGTGCCTGGTAAAGACCAGTTAGATTGAAGCACTCAGGTGTTCTCATCGATCTACAAAGTTTTCATACCTATTTGAAACCCAAGACTTCTAAAAGCTACAGGTCATTAGTAGTTTGGGGGCTACCCTGCCCATGGGACTTAGAATTTCTGCTTGTCATCCTGCCTTTTGTTGGTAGCCTTTTGTTAGCCGACAATTGCTTTCTTCCTTTCACACCAGCTATTCATTTTGCTATATTTTTTCCCATCCGCTCATAGTAAACTGATGAAGCAGCACAGCATTATAATGAATTCCTATTTGGTTAGGCAAAAGTTGGATTGTTGTGAGTAATCGAATTACTCCTCTGGAGACAGGATTTCTAAGTAAAGGGTTGAGGTGAGGCGATTACAGCTGTAACCCTTACAAGCATAAAAAGATGTGTTATGCTAATCCTTTGTGAATGGGTTGAATTGAAAGTGAGGGAAATAAAAAGGAATGCTCTTGAAAGAAGAAGGGGGTATAAAAGGACTACTGTGTCATTTATTCCCTTTTCATTCATCCGCACTTGCTATAGAGAAAAAAAATTGTAGCAAACTGGAGTATTTTACCTTTCAAGTCTGACATTCAAATAATTTAATCTTTAACTGCCTTAAATACTGTGTGAAAAAAATGAGGGGGTGGGAAGAGAGGTATAGCAAAAAAAAAAAAGTGTGAAAAAGTGCCAGTTAGTATGGGCTGCTTTTTGATTAAGGTGATCACCTTAATTAAGGTGATGATAAGATGACCTTATCTTACCTTGTTGGAAAAGCAGCAGAGTGAGGAAGGGGAAAAGAGATGCTGAGGAAAGTAAGAGTTATGCCAAACATTACCTTTATCTGAAAACGCTTATAGCTCAAGTGCGAGATCCTTGTTGTCCCCAGGCTTGTTTATTTTCTGTTTCCACTCTTTCAGCTGTTAAATAAGAGTGCTCTGTCTCAAATTAATATCTGAAAGGACTTTTAAGGGTTCAACTAGAAGGAGAGATGCAATGCCAATTACAGTGTAGTAACTAATAGAGTATTAGAAATATGTCTTAATTGAATAAGAAGAAATTACTTATGTTGTTTTTGGATAACCAACCTAAATATAAATGGACAATAGTGTAAATAGCTTTTGGATTTCTTCTGTGGGTTTTTTGTTGTTTTTTTTTTAAGATTTTGAACAATTATCATTGTCACTTTTCTTTTCTTTCCTTTTTGGTTACCTTTTGGAGGGTAGAAAATTGACCCCAAACAGCATTTAAGCACCCAGTCAGCTTCTCTGCTCACCAGCAGAATGGGAAAGAGAATCAGAAGAGGGAAAGTAATAAAACCTGAGCTAAGAATGGTTCAGTAAGTGAAGAAAGGATTAATTTTTTATTTTAAAAAGGATACAAAGGCAGTCACTCACTACCTCCCACACCCAGTCCCCCACCCAGACAATCTCCAAGCTTTGGAAAAATGGAATTTGTAGTTTTTATTTGAGCATGACATCACATGGCATGGGATGCCCCTTAAAGCAGTGTGAGAAATGAGGAAGCCTCGATGCTGTGCAAGCACTGCTCAACAATAGATTAAACAATGTTATCAGTGCTGCCTTAGTCACAAATTGAAAGCATAGCACCCTAACTACTTCAGTGAGGAAGGTTTACTGCACCTCAGTCAGACTTATCCTTACTCCATCCACAGCCAGACAGATTCCTTAACAATGCTTAGACTTCATGGTCATGCTTTTCAGCATATTATATTTCCACTGAGAATGGAGGAATTTTCTGTAAAATTCCTTCCCTTTTCCAGGTTTACAGTGATGATTCAAATTTGGTGTTCTGGAGTTTTCTTATTAATGAAATTCTTCATTAGCTTCAACTTTGGGAAAAAGATACCAATGGGCACAGGGGAATGAACTGCTTATTTTTTCCTGTCAGATACCTCAGTCTAACTGGAATTTAATAACAGGACCTTTGTGGGAAAAGGAGAAAAATTGTAATTCCCAGAGTGTGCTACTCCACACTTGCATTTCCCCCAAATTCCTTGAGTTCTGCCTCCCTGAAAAGTCTCAGTTTACTACTCTCTTGCTGTTTTGCCTGCATCCCTCTTGAAATTTTTAATGTATTAGCTCAGGTGAAAAGACTTCTGTATCCTTACAAATTATTCTCAAACCATTTCTGTTCATTTCATTGCGGCTGGAAGTACAAGGAGCTCTGTTTGAAGAGGGAGGGATAACCCAGCTATGAACCTAACTCAGCCTAATCTCAGCTGTAATCTTCCCTGATGCAGTGTTGAAGACAGGAATGAAATCCAAGATGGCATAATCTGTTACTAAAATCTGTTACTAAAGTATTTGATGAGCCAAGCATGTGAAAAAGGTCTCTGCAAAACTCTGAGCAGGAGTTCCTTAGAGTTGTTACTCACCTGCAGCAGCATAGGTGTAGTGGAAGTGCAATGGGAGAAGGATATTTGTACATGCCAGCATAGAGAGCTATTTCTTTTGGAGTGATGAGATGACAATTATTTGCCTTTTTCAAGAAAAATTGTTTGATTTGGCTGCTGCTGTCACTAGGTTTCCAATCAGCATTTTTCTAATTAAAAGTTCTTGAATATTAATGGTGCTTTATATCCTTGCCAAAAGTCAAGATTAGTGTAAGATGGTTCAATGTGATGAAACTTGTTTAGAATTTGCATTCACTAAGTGAACATTGTTAAGTCAGTGAGTGTATGAGAATGAAATTTAGTGTATTGTTGCTCAGTAAAATATTTCGTGTTTCTTAAAAGAGGCTTTGCAAGTGTTCAATAAACAGAGTGAAAATTGATATTATATAAAAAATATCTTCTGGAGAAAAAATGATTTAATAAATACCTGCAACATCTATGAATGTTTAATAAGGCATTTTTTTGTTAGTGGGCATAAATGCATTTTGCTGTAAATGTCTGAAAATAAGACTTTTTTGCATATGATTCTGCTGGAAGCTTAGAGCAAATGCATTTAACTAATTGATGAAAAATGTTTCAGTAAGTATAGCTTTTATGTAAACTGATAGTCCTTAAATTGGCATCTTTGTTTACTATGTTCCATGAAGCAGAAGACAGAATCTTGAAATAAGGCTTTTCTTTTGGTAGTTTCCATTAAGAGTTATTGAAAAGTGATTTTTTGTTCATCCTGGCATAACCCCCTTGATTTCTGTAGAAGTAAGTCCTGCTCTCAAATGCATATGGAGATGTTTGATTTGCCAGGTCTCAGGAGAGTAACTGAATGTAAAGAGTATTTAAAATATTTGAAGTAAACTGGAACATTTTTTAGTTAAAAAACCTGTCCACACCAGTTCACCATGGTAGTAAAACTTTTTTGAAAAGTAAACAGACGTGGAAATTAAGTCATTACTTTGTATATCTTTAGACTTAATCTGATTTGGATTCTTTCATTTGGTCAGTAGAGGTTACTTTTATAGATAATTTCTTTAAGATTATGAAAAGGTATACAGGCTTAAGCACCTTTACAGAAACATCAAGAGTAAAAGTAGTGCAGTACTTTGAGACAGTAATTATCTGATTGTGAAGCAGGGGCAAAGGTAAGGGTAGCTTAAATGACAGGATCTTTGTTGATATTTTCTGTTGAGCAGAAGGTAACACCACTTCCCTCATTTCGGTGATGTTGATTGGCTGTTTCTGTCTGCACAGTAAGAAGGAGAAAGGGACGTACTTGCTCCAGCTGGAGGTGAAGGCTTACTAGCAGTGACCCCAGAAGGCTGATCTGTAAATGACTCCAAGCAGATTTGGTAGTGCCTTTTAGTCATGATAACTTGCACTGTTTGCTTTCCTGTTCCACCCATCCCACAAAAAGGCAGACAATTTATGCAGAATTAAGAGCAGTTTTCTGTGGTGGCAGCATGTGTAGCTGCTCTGGAGCTCCCATTGCTAACCAGCACTAGGGATGGACTTTCTAGAGAGTGTGAAGTAACAACTGTAACAGGTCTGGATCATGCCTTTGGAAAGAAGGAAATAAATAGGCCATCTCTTTCACTCACAGAGATCCACATTTGGATTTGCTTCTCTTTTCATTGGTGTATATCTCTCAGATTCATGTAGCTAGGGATACAATTCCACTCCAATTTAAACCAACATTTTACAATCACAAATCACTGATTTAATTTAAATTTCTTACTTTTCTTTTCCAGTATTTTGTCCTGCTGAAGCGTTGTAGTGATAAAAAAGGCTTTTATAGTTTTATTATGAAGTTTAATGTAGCCCCAAGTTGTTTAATAGTTGCTTCAGAAATACTTTATATTGTTCTCTACTTCCTGTTTCTTAAATGCTTGAAATATGCAAATGGTTTTGTATTTAATTTTACTTTTTGAATATTTGGTAGATAACAGGCGTGATCATGTCAGATTGCATTATGTTTTCAGGAAGTACTTACTAGACTTATCATTACATCAGAATCAGGCAAGAGAAGGTCTTACCAGATATTGCCATTCCATAGCTAGTATTAATTTCCCAGGTGTATGTTTCTTTTCACATACTTGTTAAACTATGACAATTCATTTGATTTATGAGAGCTGTTCAAGCAATCTGAAAGTCATCTCCTGTGTTGGTGCTGTTTGAATATGAGGGTGAATCCATCAACCCAAGTTTGACAATTTTGTCCATCTGTCTCTAAGAAAGCTGATAGATAACACTGCTTGGGTTTTAAGCAATAAGAAGCTGAAGGGAACAATTCATTAAAGTCATATCAAGTTAGTCAGTGAATAAAGCCATTTTTCCCTTCCTTGATAAAGAAGAAAGGCCATTTTTGCCCTGAATGGCCAGGAATACCTGCTTATAAATGTGAACTCACAGTGTGGAGTGGCCTGTGTGTTTCAAAATGTTATTCACATTTGTCAAAGGAACAATGTAAATGAGGTATATACAGGTGTGTCTTAGCTTGTGTGCTCAACACTAGAGCACATTGTTTTAATGTCAGTTGTTTAATGCAATCTTTTTTCTCATTTTAAGATGCAAATTTGATTTTGGTCATTATTAGACGTAGCTCAGGGCCTCAGCAGAGATATTTCTGTCACCTCATCTGCAAGAGTTCTTGGCACTCCATCAGTTTAAGGTGATTTTCTCCTCCAAATCAGTCACATTTTAATCAGATCACAACTGACTGAAAACCCTAAAACCAGATTTAAAGCATAAATACCAGAACAGTAATCTTCTTTGCTGACAATCCATTACATAAATCATAATACAATATTTGCATGTTATAGTTGGCTTTGTTTATTTTGATTTGTGTGTGAATTTGAAGCTTTTGTCAAATATATGTTTGAGGGTTTTCCCTTTGATACAATTGTATTTTCCTGTAGAAACTAGCTGAGAAAGCAGCAGCCCAAGGCATATCCAATACAGAGCAGAAAATTTTATCCTCTGGATAAAAACAACCCAACACTTTATACCTGTGCAAAGCATCAGCAGCTGAGGGAGCACCAAAGTAATTTTCAAACTGAAAATTACCTTTTAATTTTGCATACTGCACAGCCCATTGCTACCTTTCCTACAGCCTCACTGTACTCTACCATAGCCTGTGCTTTGTGAAGTTAAAAAATTCCTTTTCCTTTACTTTATATGAACCAGTATAACAACAGATATAGAGTTCATCTATCTTTAGTCATGAAAGTTCTCTATTACACTTAGTTCCGCATCACTGTCTTGTGTGAATATTTGCTCGAGTAATGGAAATAATAAAAAATCTATTTTTTTCAGATGAGGCAGATTAATTAGAGTTTGAGATTTGAAGGCAACAAAACTTCAGTATTAAAAGGAAAAATGTGAAAAAGTAGACCCAAAGGTTCAGAAAGTGGCAAACACGCTCTGTCTTTTTTCTTGCAGGCTTGTTTTGTCCTGCAGTCTGCAGGACTGCCATCTCTTCTTCGTGCTTGAAAGTTTCTTTGACATATTAATAATGTAGGAATATATAGACAGAGAGGCAATGACACAGTATGAAAGGCTTTTAATATCTTTACAAGTGCTGATCTGAACTCAATAATCAATGGCAGTCAAGCCAGAGCTGTGATTATTGGTGCGTTTTTCATACAGTTGTCATTGCATTAGCTGCATGTTGCTGCAGAGTCATTATGGTTGCATTTCTAGATGTCAGATATGGTAAACAAGCCTGTGGAGAGACTCTTGACTTACACAGAGTTTATGGCTTAGGTAACATGTTTGGGTTGGAAATGCTGGTGTAGCAGAAGATGACAAAGCTTTTAGCCAGCTAAAGGCTGCTGCCCTCACATCACAGCTGGTAGACTAGCACGGATAAGCACCACGGCTTTGGATGTTTCAGTCCAAAATCAGGTGGCTGAGCTTAAAGTGCTGACATAAGACCTTTCAGATGTATTTGGATAAGCAGATTTGGGAGCAACTGCATAATTAGGGTAATGGCTGAGACAGTACTTGCAGCCTGCTGTGATGTGCAGCTGGTTTGGAAGAGGATATTTGCCTTTCCCTCTTGCTCCCAGCCATCCAGCTGCTTAAGACACCTATTAGTGCTAAAAAGTTCCAAAGAACCTCAGGAGTTTTGACCCATGTAACTTTCTGTGAGTGGATGCTCTTCAGATGGGAAGGTTTTAAAAGGGAAAAAAAGGAAAAATTTCTCTGCCATGGCTGTTGCACTGCTGGTGCAGGTGCACTTCCCAGCCAGCCCAGGGGACTCCTACAAACACTGCACCATGTCATTAAGGTATTACAGAACTGAAGAAGCTGTGAAAATTTTCTCTAAATGGAAGAATATAACTCTTGTGAAAAAAGCATATTTTCTTCTTTCAGAGTATATATACATACACATATATATATATCCACATACATATATATATGTATGTGGATATATATATATTTGCCCTTTCATGTATATATATGTATGTGTATATATATATGTATTTGCTCTATTTTTTGACAATTTGAAAAAGTACCAAATTTTACAGGAAAGAAACACTGAAGGCTGGCAATCATGACAGTAATAATCTGGGATACTAAGAACAGATGGGTGCTATTAAAGATTATATATAAACTATATATATATATAGTATGTATAAAATTTAATCTATGCATGTTTGGGAAAACTAGAACCCACCTCCAAAGGAAGAATTAACCACTTGTTTTCTTGGAGGGTTTCTGTTTATTTTCTCACCTTTCACCATTCTGAATGGCAAAGAACAACTGATGGCTGCTACCAAAGGCTAGATTTAGTACTATAGAAGCTTTAATTTGTATGGACTTGGATTTTTGGAAAGAATAAAGGAAAGACTATTTCTGTTCTTCATTTCCTCCATCTTTTGATTCCATCTACAATGCTATTAGCACTGCATTTGATATAAGAAAATTTTTCATCTCATTTTCTGTATTTTGAGCTATCGTTCAGGGTGAGAGCTTGCACTTTTCTGGTGGAGAAGAGTTAAGCTGTCCTTACTTCCTTCAGTGTAATTACACAGCTCTGGATTAACTCTGCAACTCCTACACTACCAGTAAATTCTCACTTGCAATTTTATAGTTGCCTAAATTAGCAGAAGATATTCATAGAATGCTATTTCCAATAAATATAGCAAAATGTAACTTCAGGCATTTGAGAGTAATATTTTTCCACATAAACCATGTCATATAAGTAATAATGATCATGATAATGTACTTTCTCTGCTAAACTTCTTAAATGCTATCTGGTGGAAAGATGAGGCATTTTGTATATTTGCTACCAAACATTGCTTTTTAAATAATTTTCTTTTAATAATTAATTCTGAGCTAATAAGCCATATAGGACTCATTGTCAACACCAGGTAACTTTTCAGTGCAGTGTCTTGCACAGTTGAAATTTTATAACAGCAAGAGAGATTTTATCTTTAAAAACACATGTTTTTGAAGGCAGTTTGTTTAGAGTAAAGCTTGAAAGTTGATTGATTTGTAATGTAGCCAAACGCTAACTTAAAAAAGATCTCATTAGCAAGATCCTAACTGCTTTTATGTGTTCCCAGGAAAAAATGCTGTAACAGGTCTAACAACAGGTCCATTGTGCTTATAAGGTAAATAATCACAGTGACCTTAAGAAATGGTAGCAGTCCATCCAACAAGTAAGTTTTAAATGGCTTATTGATGAGGTGGATCAGAGTATCATTCTTAGCCAATATCTCTTTCCAGAAATCAGAGAGTAATAGTTATTTATATTCCATTGTTTCAGTCCAATACTTTACAGTATGTGTGTTATGTATTTCTACATCTGTTTTTTTACATACCCTTTTCAAGGTCTGTTAGTACACATGCCATGAAAAAATTTTGTTTGAAGTTTTAGATCTCTACTTCTATATTGGCTACTTGAAGAAACACATCAAGCTGCTCAAGAAAACCTTATTTTGAAATTTTTTTGGCAAGACACAAACAATTAACTAGATTAACTAGATATTTCTCTGAATTTTTACAATATTTCAAACATGCAGCTGTTACACTATGAGATCAGATCTTTTATAACAAGCATTTAATATATCCAGTAGTTTATCTTTTAGAAGATCTATAGGATTCTAAAACCTTATTAGGGTTAACACATGGATTAGGATTTTTTCAGGTAAATTTCCAGCCTTTGCACTGTTGTTGACAATTTTGTAACAATGACCTGAAAGAGAACTTCAAAGACTGAAAAAAACACATTGCCAGATCCCTGAAATATGGTATCCTGATTCCTTTCAAATATTTGTTATTTGTTTTGAAGCTAAGGCAGTCCAGAATGGGAGGGGAGAAAAAAGGTTGTGCCATGGATTTTCTGGTGTCAAGAAGACTAATAAAGAGACTCGAATTTATCCACAGGTAAAACTCAACAACATAAGTTGTTCTGATTTTTTTGGAGTTGAAAGTTCCAAAGGCAACTCAGCCACCTGCACTTCATCACAGGCTGTGACCAGGAGGAATCTCCACTCTCTTGGGCAGGGATGTTGTGGGATGGAGACAGGCCATGCTCCTCTGGCCATGTTTGCCCTTTGCTTTGAAAGGTGCCATTTCAGAAGCCTTCACCCACAAGTTTATCTTGTGTCCTGTCCCAACTGAACTACAAGCTGACAGTGTAACTTCAGTTTACACCTCTGTGTAAAATGCCTTGTCAGTGTTGCCATCTGTATTGGCCCAGAGCTTTTTATGTCCTGAGGGCAGAGTTGCATCACTGAGCCAGACCCCTTAGAGCTAACTTGGTTTGTCTCTGCACAAACAGCTGTTTTCGGGCAGAGGACAGCAGCCTGTAATTCAAAAGCTGAAAAACCTGTGGATTATGACATTTACTGAACATCCTAATTCCCCATAACCAAATCCTATCCTTGCCATAGTTTTAAAGATAGTAAAGTGCCTGCAAAGTACAGGCTCCAAAACTATGTCTTAGTGGCAAATGTAGTAGAAAGATGGCATTAATTTTCTTTTTTAATGTGACCCATGGACAGCTGGGCAGGGTGTTGCAGGAACATTGTCTCCTCAGCATTGTTCCTGCTCCAGCTCTCCTCATTTGCTCATGTCCAATGTTTCTTAGCTACTGAGGCAAACAGATTCAGCACTTTTTTCACTTGATACTTCTGAATGTATTAAGGTAAACTCTTTGCTAATTGGTCATAAATTCATGGGCATTACTGATTTCAGAGCCCTCATTAATTTTCATTTCAGACCATTATAGCAGCAGAGGCATGGTTCACATGATTCTGATATCCACACAGTTTCCTACCAAAGTAGTACTATCAATTAAGTGATCTGAAAGTCCTGGAGAGTTGTAAAGATGTGTTTGGGTTTGTTTTTTTTATTTATTGTATATGACTTATCAAAGCAACATTTATCAACATTTGAGAAGGCATATCAGCACTAGGCAGGAACTGGTCTTTTATACATAAAAGTAGATATTATACAGGAATTTCAGGTAGCATTATCATTAATTGTAGGACAAGATATGCTGCGCTAGACTGTTTAATTAATTGAAATGTATATAAATATTTATAAGCTACGTGTTCATAATTTTAAAGGTATCCAGTAGCATAAGCTCAGGCTATTTTTCTGCATTATCTGAAAGCAGGATGTGTAACCTGTTTACTTGACACCATATTTGTATGTGCAGCCAACTGTGAGTCTCCCAGTGCCTAACTTCTACAGCTCCTTACACCATCCCAAATCTGACTAAAGAGAAGTTAGCCTGAAGCTGGTTTTTGGGGTTTTTTAGCTGTCAGAAGGGCCCCATGAACAGTGTTTGTGTCCATTTCTGCAGCAATGAACTTTTATGTGGAGAACATAGTCATATATAATTTTGTCCATTTGAAGGCTTAACTTATAATATGACAAAGCTTTGGAACCTTGAGGGCTCCTTCTGTTAGGCTCAGCTGGCAGCATCTGGAGGTGGTGACACCTCTCCCTTTTCCCCAGCAAGGGACACTCGTGAGGATAAATTTGGCACAGAATGTTGCAACACAAATGTAAGACAGCAGATTTTATCTAAACATCACCTCATTACTGTCTCCTTTCAGGACAAGTTCAGAGAAGAGGCTGGTGGTGCCTGGGATCCCCCTTTTCACTGGCAGAGCCTGTTAAAACTCTCTTCCTTGGGACAGTCATGAACCTGGTTTCTATGGTGACAGGGATGAACCTGACACTTCAGAGCACAGCTCAGGGAATCACAGTTTCTGTTCACAGTCGCGTACAATTTTTCTTTCTAAAAATGCCACCCTAAAAAAATCTGTAATTTAGAATCCTGGAAGCAACAGCTTAGATTGATCCAAACCCCAGTACACTTCTGGCATGTCTTTTGTCTCCCAGAAGCTGTAGTCCAAGAGAGAAAATCTGTAGGAGCTGTAGGGAAGGGAAAATTGTGGTGATTCCTTTCCCACTAAATGTATCTTCATCTTTCAGCTTGAGAATGAAAAATTAGTAGTGCTGGACCAAAGTGACCCATGTGAGGATATCTGTAAGACCTCATGAATGATGTGCATAGTCTGCTAGAACAAGTTGCACATCCTGTCCCCCAATCCCTGCAAATATACACTAAAATTTTTTCAGCAAATAGAATCAGCTCAGGCTTTTTTTAAAACTTGATAAAGCCAAAAGTGGTTATGGATCTTCTCTCACTGAACTTGAATCTATTAATCTATTAATTAAATTTCAGACTTATAACAATTTCTTTAATTGCATGATGATTATCACTGTAACAAAATAGTAAAAAAAAAATTATACAGGTGGAACAGTCTTTCTGGGCAGATGATTAAAACACAGGGCAATTTAAAAAAAAATATGTCAGAGAATCACACCTGGTTTTTCAACAAGCCCTTTTCTCAGGTGGTAGACTGACATCTCCAGAGATACCTTCAGTTTCATTTGATGTTATCATGATGTTACCTTGTTGAACTCATTCAGATGTCATTCCTGGATTTAATTAAAAGTTTTTGAATGTCACATAATGAAAGTGCAGAACAGATTATCTTGAGCACAGCTATTTTGAATATTAAGCTATGCAGCAATAACACCAGTTTGTGAGAATTTAAAGATCTGCCATAAACAGAAATTAACATTCAAAGAAAATGCAGTGTAATAAAATAGCAGCTTTAATCATGCATAAAATTGAGTTTCTTCCCTCGCTCACACAAAGGAAACCCAGAATAAAATGCTGTGAATGTTGAGAGAGTCAAATTGTATGGTGAGAAGGTTAAGTATAAAAATGCTGTTCAAAATTTCTGATTTAAAAGCTGTCATTTAGAAGGCTGGCTGTTCTCTTAGTGGTAACATGCAAACAGACCTGCAAAATCCTACCAGAATTTTCTGCTTGAATAATTGTGTTTGGATGAGCAAGTAGAATAACATTATCTGAATTCCTACACCATCTTCTTGGGAAGGTATAGACGAATAGATTTTGTGCTGAGTGTCATAAATTCCCTGACAATTTTGCAAGGCTCTGTGTAAATTTTGAACCACAGAAGGAAGGAAAAGACAGGAAAGAAATACGTACCATGACTGGATTCCTTATGCCGCAGTATATTTCAAAAATTAAGTGTAAATAATATGCATATGCTCAATTTTAGATGTAGATATTGGATTTTTTGTGTTTTTGATAAAAACGTGCTTAAAAATTTTAGAGTAATTAAGTACATCAGGAAATTGTGAGAAGATGGACTCTACCTCACCTGTTTAGAATTTTACTGTCCCTGAGAGAGTTAGCTATACTAGTCTAATTTAGTGCTGTTCACAGTTGAACTTCGTGCTATTAATCATGGGAGTTGACTGATTGAATACTCTCCTAGTATCTATGAAAACAAGGAGAACAACTTATATGGTGACTGTTACTGGCTATTCTGCAGAGTCAGAATCACTGGGTACAGTTATTTTATAAACTTTTCGAATGAGACTGTGGGATATGATTGTTGTTGCTGTTCATTAGTTCAGAAGAAAGGCAAGTAGATAAATTGCTAAAATCCAGTGTTCACCTCCCAGTCTAGTTCATAAATCTTCAGTACAGGCAGCTATTTTTGTGCAGGTGGAAAATGTAGTTAATGCTCTGTTTCAGGTCAGAAACTGTTCTTGAAAATTTTATGGAAGATGAGTTTGCATGGATTGAAAACTGTTGGGTTATCTCTTCTCAGATTCACAGGATCAAAAATGCATATATTGATATGCAAGGCAAAGACAGAGTAAAAATTAACACTTAATTCATGATCTATTAGAGTAAGGTTGGCCAAAGGAATTATTAGTCAATAGACAGCCCATTTTGTATGATCATGATTCTGTTATCATGCAAGGTTCTTTCTCAGATCAATAAATTACCTTTTTATAGAGTCTGATGTTCAAGATATAAGAGAGCATTGCAGGACTACATTACTAAAAATGAGCATTAAAAATTAATAAAGCAGGTGGTTTTGTATCTTAAGTAATTTTAGAGCATTTTTGCCCTTTTTAGAAATATACAGTAGTTAATTCCAGTCATCAAAATAATTGTATCTCTCCAATTTAGAGATTTTGTGTTAAGATGTTGTCATGGACCATGTCAAAGGCTTACAAAAGTCCAGATAGATGACATCTGTAACTCTTCCCTTGCCCACTGATGTAGTCTCACTCCATTATAGAAAGTTGCTCAATTGGTTAGGCAAGATTTGTTCTTTGTGAATCCTTGGTTACTTGAGTTGTTTTGTTTGGAAAAATCAGCAGCTCAGCCTCCAGAAGAGCCCCTTCAGAGAGCTAAGTCCTGATTGTCTTGTGGAGGGTAGAGAAAGCGAGTTCTCAGAATAAGCAGAAGTTTGCTTGCTGCTATAGTCCTTGTGCAATCAGCAGCCAGGAGATATTCACTTACGTGCATAGGTTTAACATGTAGACACAAGATTTCTCTATTTTTCTCTCTGGTTATATATGGGTAAGATCACACATGGTTATTGCAACACACTTTGAGCTATCAAAGTTAAAACACAAGTAATAGGAAATGCTTTCAAATTCATAAGTTTCATTAAATTATTCTGTGCTACATTCAATGGCTGCCTCAAAATAATTATTGCATGCAATACATACAGATTACAGTGTGATTTATACCTATGATTATTTTCATATAGTCCCCAAATGTAGAATTTAGTCTAAAGGATGCATATATTATCTGTTGCTGGAAATATACATGTAATAATCCTGACTTCTTTTAAGTTCAAAGCAATTTTTTCTGTTTATATTGGCAAGACAGGTATCATTTTGCCAGTAGATTTTAGCATTTTGGGTATAGTAGGCTCATCCATTGATTATACTCTTAGTGTATGACTATTCAATGACATTTTCCTCAACTAATTTAGGACTCTGAGGTGCATTTCTAGTGGGCACCAGCTTCATCTCATAAGTAGCCTTAAAGTTCATGGAATGAGTTACTGTCCCTTGCTTTAAAATCCTTAATATAAGGAAACAAGAACAAATGATCAAGCAGTAGATATCCTTCTGGCTTTTCACTGTTGCTCGAAAAACTTGACAGAGAGCTTCATTTTGAAGTTACTGATGATCCAAACCAACTATTTCCTAGAGCGTATATAGTAAAACACCTGTTCCTAAGTTAGCCAAATATATAAACACCCTCAGTAACCTTCCCTTCAGATTTTCTGAGATGTGGATAGTTCTTTTCGTAAAGTAACTTTTCTGAATGAAGCAGCTGTGTGTGTGGCCATGCAGTAGTTTTAAACATGACTCTGAAAAGCACATATATTGCAACTTGCTCTATCAAGTACTAAGGGTCCTGTCTTTCTCCAGGGAAGTGTGAAACAGGTAATTCTTTCCCCTTCACCCTCTCATCACTAATACTCCTTTGAAAATGCCACTGTCCTGATCTAAGCTCAAGGCCTTTACTGCTGGATGTATTTTTGAGCCTTCAAGTTTTGAAGTGCATCTTCAGGTCAATCCCTGACATTCGTATTTTGAAATCTCTCAGAGACTTGGCCTTAAATTTCCATCCACACAACTAAATCTCTTGCTCCAGCCTTAGTTATTTTGCAGAATGAGTAGTTCTTACCTTTGCTAGGTCAGAGCTGGCCAGCTGCACTCACATTGTACAATTCCAGACACAGCAAATATCCAATTCCTGCACACTCCCTCTTTACCCTTCCCATGTCCTTGCTGTTTCTCAGTACTCCATATAGCAAACATGACTTTTTTTTTCCCATTGGCATATAAAGCCATTTATATTTATCTTAGATTTGTCCTTTGACTCTACTGATTGGTCTTTTGTCTCTACTGCTTATCAAATGTTCATTCACATTTGTCACATCCAGCCCAGCTAACCCTGGACTGGGAGTTGATTCATTTAAAGCATTGAGAATGTTGAATACCTTAATCTTCCAGTTCTGCCTCAAAAGTCATGCCCCTCATTTCCTCTGTTAGACAACATCATATGTGCATCCGACATTAGTTCTAGCTAGTGTGTGTTGTACATGCACACATCTCCTGCCTGATCCCTACTTTTATCCCTTGACACCTCAACAACACATATAATGCAAACAAAAAATATAGTATTCATTCCTCACAGGTTATGTATGCAAGTGTGCATGCAGGTATGTATTTACATACAGAAGGAAACATTTAGTATTTCTCAGCAGATAGAGTTCAAGCAGTAGGTGAGAGAGATTATTATAATGATGAATTCTTATGATGATGATTAAGTTTTATGATTAAAGCACTGCCAGACCTCTCACTGTCTGTCTAGCTCTCGTGTAGTGTCTGGAAGAGAGCACGTTCCTAACTGAGAAGGTTTTTCTGAGGGTAAGTTGTTAGTACAGGTTCAGATACTGCAGAGATGAAGGTTATAGTAATAAGTAATAAAGAGTATTTTAAATAAGAGCATTATCCTTCCCCTAAAAGGTACTTTGGGTGTCTGCACATGGAATACAAATAGAAATTATCTGCGTAACATGGTTAAACCCAAAAAGTATTAGTTACCAATTATCCCTGATAATGACTATACTGGCTTTTTGAATGGAGTTGATTTTCAGGAGAGCAGTAGCCTTTCTCTCATATGACTTCACCTTGGTTTTCGTTCTGCTGCTTTTGGTGACCTGTTGAGAGGCATCCTTCTTTCAGACTAAGAGACACCTTCTGTGTAGTGACATTAGTATGATGATACCAACAGCTTGTAACGCATGAAGATGCTGTGAGGGGAGAAGTCAAGTGGCATTGGGTGGATGCTGGGTGGAGTGTGAGAGAAGAAGGGCCAGAGGGAGAGCAAGCACATGTTGTACCCATTATTGCCGGTGAGTAGAGGAAAGGCCACAGCCTTAGAAAGCAGGAACTAGAGAGCTGAAA
This sequence comes from Ammospiza nelsoni, assembly GCF_027579445.1. Taxonomy (NCBI): domain Eukaryota; kingdom Metazoa; phylum Chordata; class Aves; order Passeriformes; family Passerellidae; genus Ammospiza; species Ammospiza nelsoni. The sequence continues at coordinate 61,683,425 of NC_080635.1, forward strand.
AGCCTTTTCTATTCTACAAGTAAGCATCTCAAGCGATTTTACCCCTTGCTGAAACCTATTTTTTTTTTTTTTTTTAATATATTTTTACCAGGCTGGAAAAGCTCTGTTCCTGATCCTTTTTACAGCAGGCTGTTATGCAAAGAGGTGCAGACTGAATGGTTGTGCACTTACATGTATATTCTGTTTTTCTCTCTGCTATAACCTGTAGCCTCAGCCCACTCAGCTGTGTCATGGACTGGCTTCATCACTCTGTAGAGCAGTGGTTTGTGGGGTATCTTTCAGGGCCTATAAACAGAAATAAAACTACTTCTGACTTTAAGCTTGGCTTTGTGGATGACCTAATTTAGAGAATCAAAATTCCCAGTAGAATGCAGATCTCAGACCAGATGCTGTAAGGTGAATTAACGTACAAAGGTGGACTGAAACTGCGTGGAGGACAGAAGTACTACAGTTCACATTGTGGCTTGGAAACAAGTGTTTTATTATTTGTGCATAAATGTTTTCTTACTATTCAGTGTTAAATACTCCACATTTAATATCTGAAAAAAATAACATTAAATGAAATAATGGTGGTAAGTTGATAGTCTCTGCTTTATCTTCTGCTTTTTAATACAGTAACTTATTTGGAAATCCAGGTACATAAACACTTCTGCCTATGCAAAGGTGTGTGTGTATACACACACACACACAAGTATTTATTCAGTTGTATACATACACATATACTTGCTGTTGCAAGGAGGGCAACAAAGACAGTGTGGCCTTGAGGGGAAGCTGCATGAGGAGCAGCTGAGGTCACTTGGTCTGTTCAGCCTGGAGAAGGGGAGACTGAGGGGAGACCCCATTACAGTTACAATTTCCTTGTGAGGTGAAGCAGAGGGGCAGGCACTGATCTCTTCTGTCTGGTGTCCAGTGACAGGATCTGAGGGAATGGCCTGAAACTGTGTCAGGGGAGAGTTAGGTTGGGTATTAGTAAGAGGTTCTTCTCCCAGAGCATGGTTTGGCACTGGAATGGGCTCCCCAGGGAAGAGGTCACAGGACCGAGCCTGACGGAGCACAAGAGTTACTACAAAACCCTCAGGCACATGGTGTGACTTTTGGGGATGGTTCTGTGCAGGGCCAAGAGTTGGACTTCATGATCCTTTTGGGTCCTGTCTGACCATGCTTATTCTATTGTTCTGTTTAATTTATGGTCTGTCTACATGTATATGTGTAGATGTTTAAACACATGATGCCGGTATCTATATTTTTACTACTTTATTAAGACACACACATATTTGAAAATTATCACCAAAAATTATTTCCTTGTCTCTAGTGCTTACACATTTAAATAACTTCCTTTTTTGATTAATTTAGCAGCAGCAACAGAAGAACCTGAGGTGATTCCAGATCCTGCTAAACAAACAGATCGAGTGGTGAAAATAGCAGGAATAAGTGCTGGAATTCTGGTATTCATCCTACTTCTCCTTGTTGTCATATTGATCGTGAAAAAAAGGTAAGAAAACTATCTGTGCTGATTGATCTTTTTTTTTCCTCTTCCTATCAAACAAGGAGGGGGGATGTTTTTGTTTTTTACAGGTCTTTAGGGAAAAAAAAGAGTTTTGGGACTGGTTTGTCCTTTTGGTCAATTTTTGGATTAGTTTCTTGTGTTTTCTTTTGGTTTTGCTGTGATTCTTATCTTTATATTTAAGATTCCGATAACTATACATTTTCTCGTATTTATTTCTAAGGATTTTTAAGTTGGAGATAGAAGAATGTACAGATTGTTAAAGTGGGTGGAATTGAAATTCATGGTGTCTTTTTTATTTTTTAAAGCAAAGGAAAAATAATAACTTATTGCACTTTTCATGTTTTAACCACTTAATGAATATTATTTTCCCTATGTGGCTCTAATTAGTTATTTGTATGTTATTACCCAACTTGCAAAATAATGTAATTTTATACCTCTATTTATGCTCTTGTAAACCCGGAGTTTTTTCTTAAAAGTCATAGTGCATCACTGTAAAATTATCTAGTGAGTCCTTAGTGCATGAAATTGTTTAAAAGTGTATTAATTTGAGTGAATTTGAATTTTTTTCAGTGCTTTCTTAGACAGTAAGCAATATCGCCATCTTCTGGCATTGTTCAATGCTATTCCTGCATCCCAGTCCTCCTACCTGTAGCAACTTGTGCTATCCTATTGCTTGGTCAGTGTTCCAAAGCCTAGCCTTCCCAGTAGTTGCAACTCTTTTAACCTGGCATAGAAGTCCATACTATGTCCCTATAATTCCGTAGTTATAGTATAGAAACTAATTCCTCTCTCTCCATGCACCCCTCCCTGGTGGTTCCCCTTCACGTGGCACAAGCTGATTTCTCTTGGAGAGAATGAGCCCTTTGCCTTCCCATGGTGTGTGCGTTGCGTTCCCTTGCCTTTTGCAGAAGTTATAATAAAAAGTATTTTTTGTGATTGTTGCATATAATCCTCTGAAATGCAGCTTGCTATTATTTTTATCAATTAAGATCATTCTATATGTTATCATTGCTGGTTTGCATTAGATTTTTTTAATTTATTGCCTTTTTACAATTATCCCTGGAGATATATAACTTGGAGAAGAAACGTCTGCATTAGAAACATTAGGTATGCTTATAGTGTTCTGTGTTAGTTAGCTACATATGTGATTTTTCCCAAAAGTGCTTTTACTTTTCTCTGTTGTTTACCTCTGTGGCTGAGAATTTACACATATGCAAAAGGTCCAACTCATCATGTACAAAAAAGACAAACAGTCAGCCAGTTGTCTTTATTACACGACTGTTGAAAAACAAAAGTGAAGTTGTTTTTCAGCTTTTAGGAGGAAATCTCTATATTGGAGCTTTGTAGCATGGTATGTGCTGGGAAACATCATCTTAGTGAGTGTTACAGTGGTCCCCTTACGTTTAATAGAAAATTCTCTGTGTGTTCACGTGTGTTTGTGTGTGAGAGAGGGACTGTCTAACACTACAGAGTGTCAGTCACTTCCAGATGTGATTGACTAGTTTTGCAAATAACAAACAAACAAATCCATGTGTACATTTTTCCTATAGTTTTTGCCTCTTTCATTCTGAGTCCTATTAGGCTCAAATTTTCGCTATTGAATTGTTTGGCCAAAGTGGGTTAATTATATCTGTGAAGTGATATTTTTAATTTTCCCTTTTCCCCTATTTCCCTCCTCAGAACCTGTGAAGGCAGTATCCTTTTAGAAATTATCATCATCCTATAGCACATAATATTTCTAAACTCCTGTACTATTTTGTATTCTAAATAAGTGAGAAATTAACCTGCTTAATGAATCTTTAATGTTTGGCAATTTTCCATCATGATAGTTTAATTGGTTGTCTGTTGCATATGTTGTAGGTGTGCCATTCTCCTCCACCTCTGCCTTTAGTGAAAATGGGCACTGTTTTTATACCAGCTTTAGTCAAGGTCTCTTAAAAAAACATAGAAAAACTCTGTTCCTGAGTTAAATCAGTCCATCTAGTGAATCAGGCAATTCATATAATGAAGGCAGAAACAGCTGAAATAACTCTGACACCTTCACACATACCAAAACACACTTCACTTAGTTGTGGTGGGACTAAAAACCGATCCGTCTGAATCATCCTCTGTAGTGTACCTATTCAGTGATCCATTATGTAGTATCCCTTTTGGTACCCGAATTAACCACAGCTTATTAGATGGAAAAGTCAATAAAACAATGGTTTCTGCATTTTTATTAGTTTATTAAGTCGTATGCACAGCCACCAGTATCTCAAATCACTGATTAAATGCAGCATTACATTTTATTGAAAAATGGAGTACTAAGCAGTTTTGTTTATGAGCTTGAGATGTTTTAGGCTTCGCCTGATCATTTTGTACAAATTGGTTTGAAGTTTTCCTGAATGAAGCTCTTAACAGCTTTTAAAGACTTCTACTGGAGTAATCAAACCAGCTAAGAAAAGGGATACTGCATCTTTAACAAGCAATGCCATTTTTATTTTTGAAATCATTGTTGGACTATTTCCAAATGTCCTTCATTTCCTTCCATTTGTTTACCTTCCATGTTTTTAATGCTTAGCATGACTACATCAGCATTTCCAATTGTAAGATTTTCAAATAGAAAGCATATGTTTGCATTCAGGAAATGTGTGGTGGATATGCCAGTACACACATATCTGCTGGAAATGTGCAGTTTTCTTTAAAATGTGTGTACTTATATAGCTATGCATAGTACGCATACAAACATATACATATACATATACATCTGTGTACTGATAAATATGTTAAAGTGAATGACAAGAAATTGTTTTCTGATTAAATGTATTTATTAATGTAACCCTATTTTTTGTGACTGAAAAGTAAAAAGCATATCTGCTGCACAAGATTTGTACACAGCTGTTCATTTGTCATGACATCTAGGCGGTAATCATTATATTATGCTGAACTGCATGTTGAAATTACACAATCCATTTAATTTTCAAAATTTTTGGCAATAAGTGAAATCTCAGCATGTAATTTTCTCAAGTGATCTTTCTAAAAAACAAATCATTTTTATACGCTAGGGTTTTTTTAATTTTGGTTTTGTTTTGTTTTTAATTGCATGGCAAAGTAAGGCTAGTTTGTGCATGAGCAAGTTGAAATGCTAACCAAAGAAACATGAGTTTTTTCAACTTTTTTTTTAAACGCACATTTCTCTGCTTTATTGGATGTGACAGAGTCACGCTTTTCATTCACCATTGCTTCTCTTTTTCCACTGTCTGTGATTTGCTTGCCAGGAGGAGCTACTATTCTTACTCCTACTATCTGTAAGTAGAATACGGGTGACTTACTATTTTATGTGTTTTAAAGATGCAGTATCCCTTTTTAAAAAAGAAAAACAGTCTCTATAATTTTTCCAAAGTTTTATTGATAGTTACCTTTCCTTGTTCTCAGGCTTGAAAAATTGCTTGTATCATTGTTCCTGTTATTCTTACCTTGTTGTTTCTTTTTTTTAAAGGGATATTGTATTTCTAACTGTATATTGAGACTTAGCTTTTTGCTACAGTTTTTTTTTCCATAACTACCATTTTAATTTATTATAATCATAATTTAAGTTGAATTATGATTCACAGCAACACATCGCACTAAGGAAAAAAGATCTTTTCCCATTTCCTAGTTAGTGAATTGTGCCAGTAAATCACCACCTGTGTGTTTTCAGAGTATCAATTCAGGAGTGGTCTTGTGTACCATTTTCCTATGCAGGTTGTAGGCAGATGCCAAATGTTTATAAATAGTTTCTGGTCTGCCTCTTCTGAGTTCGAGGTGCTTTGCATACACATTCTTAAGTTGGATCTTATTTTATGACATTGGTTTGTATAAAAGTTCTGCTTCATTGAAGCAAAACTGACTTTTTTGATACTTGCTGACCAAATGAATTTTTGTGAGGACTCTTGACAAATTTGTCTGTGATTGAGCAAGCAGTTACACACATCCTTCATTTTAAATAAACGCATAAAGTGCTTGACTTCAGAGGAGTTCTAAGATGCACTCTATTGCTTTGATGAACTAGTGGTGTCTGATAATGATGCTCTTCCACATTTTTAAGCAGAATTCATTTACTTCTTTAAACAAACTTAAATTTTTTTTTAAAAAGGCTGGTTTAGCTAACTGCCATTCTCTGATTTATTGTGACTAATTATAATTTCCTTGTTAAATAGCAATTGCTTCTACTCAAGATAATTAACCACACAGTTTCATCCAATGATGGAGCACCTTTCCCCTCCAACCACTGTAACACCCACCTGAGCAGATGCACCCAAGTGAATCCTTTAGCAGATAATGAGAATCATTTATGCTTTCTGTCAGCCTCAAGTTCTTTAACCTAATGATTCGCTTAACTATCATGAAGCATAGATTGCACGTGCCTATAGCTGAGTGAGGGAAGGAAAAAAAAAGGAAAGGAAAGGAAAAAGAAGTTGTCAAATCCCAAGGGAGCCCGGAGCCTTTGAACAATAAAGCTGTCCTCCCATTTTCCAGCAGCTTCGGGTTGCGGTGCTACAACACAATAGGCCTTTTTAGGCATTGAAGCAGAGCATAAGAATTAGAAAGTAGCTACTGTAATAAAGTAATAACGTGAAAGCCTTAATAGCTGTTGATTTATTTAGCGTGGCTAGCAGGTTCTGTTACAAAGTGATGCTTCAAAGAAAAGCTTAATATCATTGAGAGATGAGATGTAATAGTCTTTTTGTTCTGTTTCTGAGGTGACGTTAGAAAAAGGTGATCTTCAGTGTATAGAGACTGTTTGAAATGCTTTGAAACTTAAAAAACTACTTTGAACTAGAAATGCTAGTTTTGTGAAGCCTTTGATAGTATTGGGAAGCAGATATAAAGCTCAAGCAGTTTCACTCTTGGAAGTTCTTATGGTCTTCATTTGTTCAACCAGAGGATCACTTGAACTGGCTTCTCTTAAGTTGGAAGGAATGTGTGGAGTAAATGTATAGAATAAAGCATTCAACAGATTTTTTTTATTTTTCGTGTAACAACTGATACAGAACCCCATCAAACAATAGTTTGATTTAAAAAAAGATAAGTTTAGAGACCACCTTTGAGATTTTTTTGTAGTGAGAATGTTACTGAGTAGTAGTTTTCCAACTATTCCATCTGTAGATGGAGCAAAAGAGGGGGGGAATCTGACAAAATAAGGACATGAGTCTGATTGGTGGAAGAATCAACTATTCACAGGAGGGCTTTATCCATCCATATTTTACACTGTGGTACCTCATCATGAACCAAGACTGTTAACTTAAGAGACAGCCCTGTAACATTTTCCTAATTATGCATTAAGTACTTCTTGCCCTACAGAACAGTGTAGGTCCTTTCTGGTGAACTCTCCCAGGATTCAACAAGTACATGGACGGAAAATCTTCACAAAATCCCAGAGTAGTTTCTGTTGGAAGGAACCCTAAAGATCATCTAGTTCCAGACCCCCTGCTGTGGGCAGGGACACCTTCTATCAGATCAGATTTCTCAGAGCCCCATCCCACCTGGCCTTGATCTCGTCCAGAGAGGGGAGGTCCACGGCCTCTCTGAGCAACTGCTGCCAATGTCCCACCTCCTTGACAGTAAAGAATTTCTTCCTAACATCTAATATTATAATATGCAATAAGTATCTAATATTATCCTTTTCTGCTCTTAAAATATGCATGAAATATTTAGAGTTGGCCATCATTTTAGTGAAGAGAAATGTAAGACAAACACTGTCTAAACAATTACCAGAGCATTTGATGGTATTCTATGCAGAAAAAGCTTATGAAGATAAGCTTGTTTCAAACATACATTTTCAAGAGCTCAGTATATTCAGTGATCATTTTGTCTCTTCCATGTGGTGTCAGATTTATCCATCTAAGCAGGTTGGATATATAATGTGTTATAGTCATGGCTTCAGCTGAAACCAGAGAGATTTCAGAACACTTTGATGCCTGTTACAGGTTTCTGCAGAACCAAGGCCCACCTCATGCTGCTCTGCATACTTCCTGCTACTTGAGATATATACTTGAAGTTATAATTCAAATATATTATCTGCTTCCATCTGACTCCTGGAGACAATGAAAATCCCTTCCACTTCTTTCTCAAAAGGGAAGAATTGTGCGATATTTCTGAAGTGTGCACTTTAGGGACACTGGCTGTTAATTTGAGGGGCTTAGTTGTACAGATTAGGTTGGTCTTTAACTGTGATGCAGTCAGAGTGTAAGACTGTTAAAGTCAAATTGCGATGTTCCCAAACTTCATGAAAGGGTAGAATGATAAGGGTGGTTTTGTTTTTCAAAGAACCAAAGTTAAGTTCCAGGACATAGTGTGGTATTATCCTCTTGTATCTTGTATATTGAATGGGCAATACAACCTTTTACATAAAATGTAATATAAATACTTAATATAAATATATATTGAATGATTATGCTTCTTTTATTACTTCATAGGTTTCTTGACTAACAAAGTAATTTAGAAGGTTACATGACTCTTTTTCCCAACAACGCAAGCAAGGGGAATGTATTATCCATTTACAGAATCAAAATAGATATTTAAATGGAGATGGTTGATAAAACTGCATGCACAGATGCTTCTTATTTGTCATTTCAGTTAAAATGTAATTATATTCTCTAATTTGTGTATATTAGTATAATTACTCCACAGGGAAAAAAAAATATTGCCAGACTACAGAAGTAAGCACTTCCATTACAGCATTTGTGTGTGTACAGAAAACACAAGACCATGACTGTTTCATAGCAGGGTGCACAGTTTTATCACACGCTGAAAAAATTGCACACAAGGAAATAAGTCAAACTTATCAGTCACTCAGGATTATGGAGAATGATTACTGTAGACACTAACATTCATCAAATATTAAGGTGGTTTACTTTTTTTTTTTTTTTTCTGGCTGGGCAGTAAACTTGCAAAGAAGCGCAAGGATGCCATGGGAACCACCCGTCAGGAGATGACGCACATGGTGAATGCCATGGACAGGAGTTACGCCGACCAGAGCACTCTGCATGCAGAGGATCCCCTGTCAATCACATTTATGGACTCACATAACTTCAGCCCCAGATGTAAGTAGACAGTTATAAATACTCCAGAGTGTAGGTGAATATAGAAACACAGAAAACAATTCTGCCTTTTAAGGAAAATTTTTTATGCTCCAGGTTTTCCAGGAATGATGGTAAAGCAAAAGGTTGAGTAGGGATGTTTGTATGTTGTCCTTATTTGAATGTGGCAAATTATTTTATTAAATATTTGCATGTGCTTTCACTATGCAATGATATTTGTTTTAGGGAAAGTATCATACTTCTGGAATACCTCAGTTAAAACTTGAAATTGAGTTTTCCCTCATGAGACTATTTAATGCCAGCACGTTAAATATTACTGCACAACACCATGTCTGTAATGAATAATAATATGAGATCCAAATTAATTTCTATTTTTTTGGCAGTAAGGACATTGCAACAGAAGGAAACATTGACAATTTTCATTGCTGTTTGTGGAGTTTAGAAACAAGCTTGTTAATATATCTGCAAATGTGTACTATATTTGTAGTCGTTTTTTGTAGACATGCCAACTGTCTGGTTGGAAAAAGTTTGGGTTTTCTGACTGTTAAGGGTTATAGCTGCCAGTGTTTAGCACTCTTGCCTCCCAACATCTGCACTGTACCTTGCCAAAAGCAAGGTACTCCACTTGCTGACCGAATATTTCAAGACTCGTGTATAAATTACAAAGGCATAAAATTTTGCCATGGAGCTGGTAGGAGCCTGGGCTTCTCACAGCTCCATGGACTTGTGGCTTGGCTTTAAACAGATCTGAGCAGCCTGAGCTGCTTCTGAATTGCCACCTTTTGGGAAAGACTCTCCATATCTCTTCTCATCTCCCATACTGCTTACTGTGCTTGAGCAAAATGCATCCATTAAGGCTCTTAAGCTCTTTCCTGGTTGTTGTAAGGGAAATGGCTTTTGGAGGAGGGTTTATTGATTGGTTTGTTGAAGCTTTCCAAACTGCCAAGTGCTAACATTTTAAGTGTCTCATAACAAATAATAAATGGGAGTATCAGCCTCGTGGTTTTCCTACAGTTTTGGCTGGAACAGTTTGAAAAGTCTACAAAGTTTGATGCCTTATTGGCATTGAAATTTGTGGAGGCAGGATTGCAGAGACAGTTAGATATGGACTGTGATGGTGGATCCCAGACTAAGAATTTATCAGAAATTTACATGGCTGTTAGTGAGCTTGGGCTGCCAGGAACTGAGGCAACCTTTCAGATGGAGTGATGTGATGCCAAGAGTCCATGAGCTCCTGTCATCACAGCTGTCCTGGTTGGTTGGCAAAGAAATTGGACAGTTTCTAGCATCCTAGGAATGTGATTTTTTTTGTGTATTGGAGGGTTTGTTTCTTCTGACCATTTTCTGTACTGAGACAAGTCTTCCAAGATTTCAGGTTTTCCTGCTATGTGACAAAATTTCAGGCAGATTGTTTGAGAAGTGGAGCTTAATTCCATTACAGACACTTTGACGTTATAGTTTTTTGTTCCAGACTGAAACGAAACAAAGCCTGGATTCTGCCATTTCTGTCCAAAACAGTGCATTTATCTCTGCATGGTTCTAGTTGTGATAATAAAAGATAAAATTCTATGAATTTTATTCAGACATCTGCATCTGTGTATCCTGTGATTTTCCTATACTCATTATGAACAATCTCTTTGGTACTGAGCATTAAAAAAGCTATTAACAGTAAAAATGTATATAATTTTTTTTAATTGCCTTGAAAACTTTATAGAAATATCATTTTATTTTGAGATTAGCTATTCAAGTATTTCATGAGAGGATGGTTTTAAAAGGAAAGAAGTGAGTTCTGTGAAAGTGAACCTTTATTGTAAAGTGAAAAAAACAATAGTGAAGGAGGAACCCTTTCAAAAACTAAATTGCATGTAATGTCTTCTTTATTTCATTTCAATAAGGATCTCTTGGCTCTTATCATTACATTTCTAAAGTCTGAAATCACTGCCTTTCATACCTCTTTTATTCAGGATGCTTTCTGGAACTGTATTCATTCTGGTTTTCTATTGTAACAAAATTAATGGAGTTTAGTTATCACTTGGTCATACTCTGAAGTATATTGTTTTTGTTCTTAAAAATACACAAATTAAGGGTAATGTGTTTCTTCATGGGCTTTGTTTTCCTACAGTGCCCAATGATCCACTTGTGCCGACAGCTGTGTTAGGTGAGGACCCTAGTCCTTCATTATCCATCCCTGCATGAGTTCTGTCTCCTTGCATGGTTGAACATTGAAACAGCTTGTTTTATGTAAAACTATGCTGTTGCCAGAAAATAATTTTACACTCAGTTCATCAATTCAGAATTAGACTGACAACAATTTTAGAATAAAAATTATGTCCTCATTAAGAAGTTATTCCTAGTCACTGCTAATTGAAGAGAACATGAGGAAATATGTAAATGGAAAACACTAAAATTTTTTCCCCAGAGCTTTGAAACTGAATTCCAATAAATTGACATGTGAAACTAGAGCTCTATTAAGAGATCTTTAAAAACAAAATTCAGGTCCACATTAACATTTTTTGGCTCCCAAAGTTCAATTTTCCAAGTAACAGGAATGAAAAGAAAAATAGAACACAGAAAAAGTTTCAGAATATCTAAGAGAAAACAACAACTTTCTTTGCATATTCTGAACAGGTACTTCTCTATGCCTATATTAATTACATAATTCAATTAGTATTAGCTAGTAAATTTTTCAGCTTTTTACTTACTTTAAAAAAGAACACAAATTGAAATGGACAGGCTGAATATGTCTATGCTGCATATAACACTGAATGCAGGTTTTAGAGATTTTTTTTCTTTAAAATAAAAAGATAAAAGTACCCAAGTTCTTGGTTGGATAAACTCAATGTGCAGTTTTGAGTTTCAGTCAGTTGCTGTGGTTGTTTTAGGATAAACGACAAAAATCAGAATGTAGATATGAATATAGACATGTTGAAAATTAGATTCCTAGAAGTAAATCTTAAAGGGACCTGGGGGCAAGGAAATCTCTTCTCTGTTTTGAGGAGGGATATTATACATATAATACAGCTTCTTTCTGGAAATTGTCTCATTATGTTTTAAAAATTTGTAGCAAACAGAAATTTTACTCTTGCACTAGAATGTTCCAGTGCCTCAGTCCTCCTTAGTAAGAACAAATTCTGATTTATAGTAGTAATATCTGGGACCGAAAGGTCAATTTTCTGAGTATTATTTACTACTAACTGGGTGTTACTACTAAGTATTAATAATGCTCATCCCTAGTTTTTCCTAATTAGGCTAATCTAGACTAAATTTTCATTGCTGTGGATTTAGTAATTTCCTTTTGAGAGACTCATAGAAAATATGGAAAACTGGCACATTTCTGTCCTTTCAAAACTGACTTTTTCACATTGAAAGGCTCGTGTCCTCAATTATTTCTCTTTTAGTTGAGTTTAACCCAGTTCTTTCACTCATCATCTTGTAGATGGCATTTTCTGAATTTGTTGTCATTATTTTCCTCTGAATGTTTTCCAGCTTTCCAACTCCTAGGTTGAATTTTAAATTGCAGTGCCCCAAATCAGGTAGCATTCTTGGAAGAAATCTTAATGCTGAGCTGAGTAGAATAGGTACCCCCATGCCCCTCTTTTACTGTTTCTGTTAACTGAACTGTATTTTCTCCTTTTTATTGTGTTCATGTTGCATTGAGTTGCCTGTTAAATCCACAGTTATAATTTTCCAGTGCATTACTCCATTTTGTAGTTATATATTTGACTTCCCTTTCCAACACATGCTATTGTTGCATTCACCATTCAATTCACCTTGTTGATTTGCACATTGTCTCCCAAATAATCAAGATAACTTTGTAAATCTGATCCTGTGCTTGTGAAGTGCTCATGGTGCCTTCAGTGGCATACTGCCATGGTATTTTCTGCTGTGGCAGACACAGTCACAGACAGCTGTGAATACTGAGGGCAAGGAACTAACTGAAGAACCCCTTAATAGTTCCTGTCTGCTTTTTCATCCACTGGTAATGATATTCTGGGCATGATAATTTCCTCATATAAGCAAACCATTGATAGTTGGAAGTGGTACTAATTTTCATAGAGTGGACTGAAATAGTGGAGAGGAATGTACAAGTTTTTGGGTACACCATGTAGTAAAAGCTGAGTATCTGTAACCTTGTTCCTTTGGAACTGTATCATTTGGTCTACTCCATTTTAGTAGAGCCTTTGCTTGGCCCAGCATGACAAAATAGTTTTCTTCTGCCTTACTTAGAGAAGAGGAATATTTTATGGGTTCTAAATCATAGAAAATGAGGTTTTTATATGAAACTCTTATTACTTTGTAGCTTGCTAGTTTTCTTTTTCTTCATGTATAAGTTATTAATGCTGCTCTCCATTCTGTGTACATTAGCACTAAGTTGGTATGACAGTTTTGCTTTCCCCAAGTCCCAATTATTACACTGATAGTATAATAATGTGGCCCTTACATTTTTTAAACAGATTTCATTGTTGCCTATTGTGAAGATTTAACAACTTTGAATGTCACTTTCTTTTAGCCATTTTCTAATATAGCCCTGAAATAAATTTCTCATGTTCTGTTCACTCATTGTTTTTTGCTGCTTCAATGGGTTAAAGTGCCTATTACTGGTAAGTATTCTATGAGCAATGGGGAGAACTACAAATCCTGAGATGATTTGAAATGTGTGTGATTTGGTATGGGTAACACTACAATAAAAAGTGACTGCTGCATGTCGTTCACCTTGTTAGGCAGATTAGTGAGGCATAAATTAGGTACTGAAGTTAGCAACTCGGGTGACAGTTCAAAGAGTCAAGTTTCTCAGGAGATTTAATTCCAGAGGACATTAATAGTGTTTACATTTTGGTGTAATTGTAGAAAATCCAACCCCTGGGGAGTCCATTTTTATTCTTAGAGCGTTTTGCCTCCTAATCTAGATCCTTTGCAAGGAAAGTGGTAAACTGATTTCAAAGAAGTTTAGGGGGGGTTGACTACCCACTTCTCGTTTCAGTAGCTACTTAGATTAGAATTTTTCTTCCTCTGTAAATTCATGTGATCTAATAATTTCTATTTTGAATAAAATTACTATTTCACAGAAGGGATTGACAATATGCAGCTGACCTCATGCAGCTTTGACCTATGGTTTTGATATGAGAATTCTTGTAGCACAGAGAGCGTTATAAGGAACTTCTTTGCTTACACAGGGCAAAAAGTTGTGACTAAAACAGCACAGTCAACTCAAGTTTTATTTGTCTACTAAAAGGCCTGAGTTAAAATGACCACTCTGTAGTGCTGATTCATCTTCTAAAGTGGAGGTGGTGTTCTGAAGTGGTGGTATAATTACTTCTCTTTTTTAGTGGGTTTTCAAGTCACTTTTTGTTGACTTTACACAAATTATGTACTGATACCACTATGAAATTATTCTAATTTATTGTTTAAGGTGTAATATTGCTATTGATATGTATTAGCCCTTAAAAAGTTACTTTGCTCGATAGAGTCTGGAATTTCCAAGTACATTAATGTCATAAAGTTTTGTAGTGTCAAATAAAATGCCCCTCAGACATCTTTATTACTGGATGAAGGATTGCAGACTTTTGTATGTGTTTGCTGTTAAATTTTTTTTATGTACTTCACAGTATTTATGTGCTGGAGAGTAAGTGCTTTGCCTCTTCAGAAATTAGAGATGTTTTTGAAGGAAAAGGTTCAAAATAGATGTTGATATGTATAGCAGCAGGTTTTACTGCTCTGTGGGTACATAATGCACTGATTTCTTGTGAATACAGATGAAAATCACAGCGCAACAGCTGAGTCCAGCCGACTCCTGGATGTCCCTCGTTACCTCTGCGAAGGCACAGAATCCCCGTACCAGACTGGGCAGCTGCACCCTGCCATCAGGGTGGCTGATCTCCTGCAGCATATTAACCTAATGAAGACCTCTGACAGCTATGGATTTAAAGAGGAGTATGAGGTGAGATCTCCAGCGGTGGGTCTTTGCTAGGAAAAATCGCTTTGAAATGGGCAGCCTTTTGTTTGCATTGTATTGCAGAAGGATGGAACTAAATGACATGGGTTTAAGTGAAAAACAGATTAACAGGCTTAAGATTCTCATATATGTAACCCAAAAGTGAAAAGGAAATGGAATCCAGTGGTTTGGGCCTTTACAATAGCCTGGTAGAAAATCCCTGTGTGTTCCCTAGGGTATAAAAAGAATCTTTTTGACATATTGTAAGACGTTGCCACTCTTTTGTTGCTAGTCTTTAGTGGAAATGCTGTAATTAGTTATGTGAGCTATTTTTAGTGCAGATCTCCTGGATTAGGTTAAAGAAAAGAATTTGACCTGCCTGGTTTTCCAAGAAGCATTGACTAGAAGCACTCTCCTGGTTTATTTTAGCATCTCAGTAGGGCAATAGTGGGACAGCTCCAGTTGAGAAGCAGTAAAAAGATAATAAGGATAGTAATGTCTTGAAGTTCTAATTAAACCTGCCTGAGCATGTCTATTTACAGCTTTAATGTTAAAATGGAAGCAAGAAATTCCCAGCCCTGGAGGCAGAAGATGAGTACAGATTCATTTGGCTTCTGATCTCTGAGTCTGTTGTGATTCTTAGGGATTAGAATATCAGGCAGGACACACAGTAA
Source organism: Ammospiza nelsoni (assembly GCF_027579445.1). NCBI lineage: Eukaryota > Metazoa > Chordata > Aves > Passeriformes > Passerellidae > Ammospiza > Ammospiza nelsoni. The sequence continues at coordinate 61,698,599 of NC_080635.1, forward strand.
AGATGGGAATGGGACTGCTAAGGTTGCTCACAATACAGCTAGGTTTACAATGAGTTTTCTCTGAGTAAGCAATCTCTTCTGACACAGTTTTCAACCTTCTCTCCTTTCTGCAGCTGTCTCTACTGTAAACATAAGAACTGGAATAAATAAATGTGTGGTTTTTAAAAGAATATTATGCTCTTTTCCTCTCTTTTACTTAAACATGCTTTGTTATGCTCTGCCTAACTTCAAGGCTAAGACCATGTGTCAGCCACTACTCTGGGGGGAGGGTGGTCCCTGATACTGTATCAGGTGTTTTCCTGCTTGCTACTTCTTCTATATCTATACATGACATCTGTTCCCTGCTTTGGGCTTCTCACTGTGCATTTAAGTTCTGATTCCATGGCTACTGTGTATTTTCTGGAGATAACTTACCCAGGATAAGAGATCATCTGGAAGGAAGGAGTAGCATAGACCTACAACAGCAGTAAAATATCTACGGGCAATGAAGAAAAAGCCGAGGAGAAATAAAAGCTGCTTCTATCAATACTGAGAGATCAAAGTCTTAAGAGTTCAAAAATGTAGAATAATTTTGCTAGTGACTAGAGGTAGGGATATGAGGAAAGGCAAAAAGAACAATGAACATTGGCAGAGGAGAGTTCCTGATGTCTCTGTAGGAAGGAAAGATGTTTCACTAAGTAATGTGGAAAGCAATGTAATGCTGTAGTAAACGGGCTCCATATTACACCACCCTGTAAGAAGAGCAAACAGTATCTCTGTGCTTTCTCAGTTTACTGTCATTCCTCCATAGCAAGGACACATAAGCAAGTTTAGCCTTCTGGCAATTACAGGATTTGAAATCCCTGTGGAGTTCCTCAGTGAGTCAGAGAGACAGAGGCTCCTTCTTCTCTAGATATTTCTGTACCATGGCACTGCCTGGGTGACCAGGGCAGGCGAGCAGAGCTGAACTGACTTTATGGTGGGGCAGTTCTTTTAAACTGTTATTTTTGGAGATAAATTAATGGTCAGAATGTTTTCTTTCGGAACATTTTTATTTATAGAGTTTCTTTGAGGGGCAGTCAGCTTCTTGGGATGTCGCTAAGAAGGATCAAAACAGAACAAAGAACCGCTATGGAAACATTATAGCATGTGAGTATCGTGAGCGATAACTCTACTCGTGTGTTACTCTCTCTCTTCCTTTGCAAGTCTCCAGTGGCACAGCTGCTGAATACCTGCGGTGGAGAAGCAGAACAGTGCCTTTCTCAGCTTTTTCTTTTTTGTTGTTGTTGTTCTTCACAGTTCAACTTTCTTCCTTTTATAACTCAGGCTGAATTTCACATTTGCATCTCTGTTGTGCAAGCTGTGGTAAGCATATATCAGCAACACGCTGGCACTCATTTGGGTGTTGATTCTGTTTGTTTGCAATTTGTATTGTTTTACCCATGCAATGGAACACGCAGGAATCACCGTGCCTGGGAAGTCCCTGAATGGGCAGATTTGTCATCGAATCCCAAGTGCATTGCTAACTCCTTTGTCTTGATTCCATTAATGTCTCACTATGAACTTGAGCAGGCTTGGGTTGGAAGTGAGGAAACAGTAATCAGCATTTTTGGTTTTCTAGATTACCAACAATGGAGCTGATGTTGAAAGGGACTTTGAGCAAGTAACCTGGTTTCTTTGTGTCTTTTTAACCTCTTGTGACAGTGCCAATAACTTTCAGCTGCGCTTAGTGAAATGTAGTGAAGGTTTTTTGAAGTAATTGCAGCCCTCAGACAAAATGGTTCTTTGTATTTCTGTGTAAACAATTTGTATTTAAGGATTATAAATTGTGAGGCACTTATGCCAGCTGATTTTGGTTTTCTAGATGACTTGCCATTAATATTTTACTTAAAAATCACACTTCAAAAAGGCTCCGTAACCACTTGGTTTTTGCAGATGACCACTCCAGGGTGATTTTGCAACCTGTTGAAGATGATCCATCTTCAGATTACATTAATGCCAACTACATAGATGTGAGTGGAATGTACAGCTTTCTCCCTCTCAATTTGCCAGCTTCTCTATGTGAAATTATTGCATGTTATGCTACAAAATTATTGAAAGCTTTCTTTTATTAAGAACAAATGTACACTTTCCTTGTTCTACGTCCTAGTACTCACTGACATTGTTGTGCTTTCTTTCACATCTGACTTTGGTTTGGGCTGTAGATTTGGCTGTACAGGGATGTAAGTACCACTATATGTGAATAACAGCATCCTATTGTAAATATTTGATATAGATATTGTTATTAATTACTTTCTTCTTCTATTTTTATCAGTTGATAACTATGCATGCCTCATCTAATTTATCTCATCTGTTCCTTTAAAAAATTTATTTTCTGTGTGAATATTTTTGTACCTGTTTTGAGAAGATAATTTAGCCTTTTAGCTTAGCCCTGAATATTATTGGATGTTAGGTAACTCAGATGAGCCTATCTGTTAAAGAGAATTTGCTGTTGACATTTTTTAGTGGTCATTTTGGCCACTAGCTTTTCTTTTCCCCTTCCAATGTATATGTAAGAAGCTAGATAATAGGCTGCACTGTAGTTCTTTGAAAATATACCTGTGGAGTAGTCATAATATGTGTTTAGTAAAAAAAGGAGGGATAATGACATATGTAGGTTGGGGGGGTTGTTTATTTGTTTATTTTTAACAATTTTTTAGACAAGGAATATTTAGCTGGCATTTGCTTTAAGGTGATAATTTAGGTATTACAAAGTATATACACAAACACACACACATATATATATATATTTTGACATGGAAATTTCCTCACTTCTGCAAAAAAATCTCTAAAATTTGAAATTCCATACTTTAATCAAAATACAAAATCATTTATAAAATTTAAAAACTGATCCAAATTCTGCCAGGCAATTTGACTAACACAATATGACTTTTCTGTAATTACCACCTTAGGAATAAACAAGTTGTTACATTCAAATTAATTCCAAAGCCATTTGGAAGATAGTGGAATAGTTATGACAAGTGTTTTTGAAATCCATGGCTTCCATTGGTTTTCTTTATAATTGCACCTTAGTAGTTTTCTTGACCACTTTTAGTTGATAAGTTATTTAAGACCCTTTTGACTTTCCAGGATATAATGATTTAGCTCCAGATATATTTCTGTCTTTTTTATTTGGATATTTTTACATGGCAATCTCTGTGAAATGATAGGCCTGTGATATTTTGCCTGGGGCCTGAAACAAGAAAACTCTCACAGATTTTTAATAATTCCCTGAGGATATTGATTTTCTTTTTTAGGAGTGAATTGAATCTCATTAGAAGCAGGCAACAAAGTTACAAGTTAAAATTGTCATTTTACAATTTTTAAGTGACACTTTTATCTTCTTCTCAAAAGCATTACTGAGTGTAAACCTGTCTAGCACAGGTTCTACTTCCATAATTTTAAGATGTGACTTGATATTAAGAACTTCAGGAGAAATTCTTTCATCATTTGATGCAATTTGGGTCTCCTGTAAAACCAAGAATAGGATATTCAAATGGTTTTTTAGAAGCCCCAGAGGAAGGTGCTCTCACTCTAGACAGGATAATGGAGCAGTCTGTGGAAAAGAATATAAACTCCTTGTGTACACTGAAATCCTTCACTTTAGTAGCATCTTGTGAATACCAGGAATCGAAGGGCCTGTACTCCCCTGTAATGCAATACTTGCAGCAAGTGGCCTAATAAAACTTAACCTAGAGAATAACTGGAGTTATAAACGTTTCCACATTGTGAAATTCAGTATTGTCTTCTCACCAGCAACACTAAACTTTCCTTCCTCTTTTGTAGCTAAATTGCTGGCACTGGTCAAAGTATACTCTGAATTATTTCTTCAAGAGCAGTAGCTCTTTGTCTTGTGGTTTTTATGTGGACAATTAGTGCTGCTAGCATTGGCATAGATCCAGCTATCTGGAAAGGCTTAGCTCTGTAGCATTATCTATTTACCTATATATATGTGTGTGTGTGTAGAACAGTGTATATACTTGTGTGTATCATGCCCACTGTAATTGATGCACACTTTGTACAGTCAAGCAGATTTCACTGCAGTAGAACCTTGATTCTGTGCACACACCAATGTGTTTGTCCCCATTAGTTAGGCCTGAGGCACATCCCTGTTTGTGCCTTACAGTGTCTCTAAAAAGACAAAAGGTGTGTAGTTTTTCATATTGGCTAAGGTGGGAACACAGATCAGCTGTGAGATAACGTGGTGGCAGAGAATTTTTATTAAATTTAAAATAAAAGCCCAAATATATACAGCTAGGGAAATAATGTCAATAGAAGACTCATTTTTAGATGCAAGGGACCAATCTAGAGTACTCCTTCCTGGTACACTACAATGTCTGTTCAAGTCAGATGTTCTTATTTTCATTTTATCTGTTGTCATTCAAACCTTTTCAATATTAACTGGGTTTTTAGGTTTTGAGCTTCATGATGCTCTTAAATATTGGTTTGTTCTAAAATGTTGTCTAGATGTAAGGATTCTGTAGTATCCTTATGCTTTTATTTTCCACTCTTGGTTCCTAATATGGTACTCAAACCAACTTATATTGCTGTTTTAGGGATATCAGAGACCAAGTCACTACATTGCAACCCAAGGTAAGGATCTGCCAGCTTTAATCAAATCAAACAATTGTTCTCTGTAGAGTTCCACAGTGTTTTGGTAAAATAGAAGTAGAAGAAAGTAAAGCATACCCAGTATTGTGAGTTGTCATCTTGTGTTATGGTAAATTAACATAGTATGTTTGGGTGGAATGTGAATAAATTCAAAAATTGCACTAATGTATCATGTTAATTAGCTATTGAGCAAATCTGTCAGTGATAAATTCAGCTGATAAAGTCAGAACCTACTGCCATGATTTCCAATTATGAAGATGAATAGAGAAAAGAGACATGAACAGAGAAGAGAACAGTTTCAAACTGCCTTGAGGCATTTTTCTTTTCATATTATGTTTTATTTTTCTGTCTACAACTTGGCCCAGGATGCAGTGAAGATAGTAATGATAAATTAAACTCTTTCAGAAAATCTGGGTAAAGTAATGCCAGAGGACAAAAATTCTTTGTACAAAGGAGTGAGGCAAATCTTTGTCATATAACACCCTACTAATAAAAAGGGGTGCTAGAGAAAAAAAAAAGAATTTATATTTTTTTTGTTTGTATTTCTGATAGAATACCTCACAATGAGGAAAACCAAATAGATTAGTCTAAGATTGCACTGAAATATCAGAGGCTATGATTTAAAGTAAAAATAATTAGATTTGGGTTCTACCATTATTTGATCTGTCAGCATAATCAGATAGCTGTCTGGAAATATCCTATAATTTGTCCCTCAGTTAACTGTAGGTGCACATAGGAAAGTCAAAGTAAAACCTTATTTTAAAGCAGGATGCTTAGAGTTCTGACCTTATTTGTTTTTTATTTTTGTGTAAGTGCTGCCTAAATAGATCTCTACATGGCATTAAGTCTACATTTGTATTTTACTTCTGTTTTACTATGCAAATCATTGCACATAATAGTGTGTAAAGGAGAGAAAAATTTATTACTGCTTTTGTGTGCAGCCTTTGATATAGCATAGGAAAGACTATGTTTTGAGTCTTCAAATGTGGTACTTAAGATTAGTTGGTGTGCTTGGCGATGTTAGGTTTATAGTTGGACTTGATGATGTTAAAGGTCTTTTCCAGATAATTCTGTGATTATATACTGTACACTGTCTATTGTATACAGTAATATTTATAGTACTGCTGGATGGTGGTAAAGGAGCTCTTTTGGAGACTGTTTTAACAGCGTACATGCCTCTGTCACTCAACTGAACATGTCTCTGCAGCAGTGCAAGAAGCAAAACATAAACATGTGCTTCTCATTGCCTCACAGAAAAGTATTTTAGTTAGTTTAAATACACTTCAGGGGGAAGTGTCTGGCTCAGTGCCTGCTTGTGCATCCGTGCTTGCCAGGAAGTGGATAGCAAGCGCGGAGTATCTGTACCAGCACCCTCCTGCCTGATACTTCACTCTGGCATGGGCATCTCCTTGGTGAGCACCTGAAGAAACTCATTCTCAACACATTATATTTAACAAATGTAAAACAAAACTGGAAGTGTAACTATAAATGCAGTCACACATTGCTGTGTCCTTGTAGTTCTCAAGCAACTTCTGTCATTTTGCTGCATGAAACACCTGCCATTATTTCCTTTCAAGTGGTAATTCAGTTAAATTGAGAATATCCAGCACTGGTTAGAAGTAACAGTATAATCTGGAAACCGGCACAATGGCAGGATGATGTGGTTTCACAAAATTTTCTTCTCTGAGTTAATGTGCTCACATGCATCAGCTCTGAAACACACTGGATTTTATTCTTAGCACTCACTTTGACTGCTATTTTTTTGCAGAATATTACCTGGATTTTTTTCTTACAGGTCCAGTTCATGAGACTGTTTATGACTTTTGGAGAATGATATGGCAGGAGCAATCAGCTTGTGTTGTGATGGTCACAAATTTAGTGGAAGTAGGAAGAGTAAGTTTTTGGATTTGTTTTTCTTTTAATGCTGCAAGTGTAAAGAAAAAAAAACCTCTGGCAAGGCATACTATGGGCAGAATGTAGAAGGGTCTGGTGAAGGGCAGCCGTGCATCCTAAGGGGCCAAGGGGAAGGAGTCCAGGCAGTGTTGCAGTTATGGTATTGTCTAAAAACAACTTCTGAAAACTCATGCTGTGTTGCTTTCATGCGTAGTGGAAAATTGTCTGAATCCAAAATGTATATTTCAGCAGAATTGATTTGTATAGCATCACTCAGATGAGAAGAGTAGTAGAGGAAATGTGCTTCTATATCAGTGGCTAGAAACCAGCAAATTATTTACAGTTTAACAGTAATACATACCTCAGGGAAGTCTATAAGGTATCTGGGATTACTTGCAACAGTTTGATTATGGGTACAAAATGCAGCTCAATTTAGCATAAGTGGAAATATATTCCACAGCTCAGCACTAAAGAAAGTACAAATGCTCATTTAGAAGTGAATTTGGCACCTGAATGCAGCTGTGTAAAGCAATGGAAACTCCTTGTAGCTAGTGCTTAACTTGACATAACAGCCACTAGCCATGACAGGCCACATGGATGCGCAGTCATTTTGGAAATAGATGCGATGTAATGCAGTACATGCAGTACAGTATCCTCAAGCTTTTCTTTTCCCTTGGTGTAAAATCATACCCATTTTTTTATTTAGGTCAAGTGTTACAAGTACTGGCCTGATGACACTGAAGTTTATGGGGACTTCAAAGTGACTTGTGTAGAGGTGGAGCCCCTGGCGGAATATGTTGTCAGGACCTTCACTCTGGGAAGGGTGAGCACGTTTTCAAAGGGCTTGGCAAAATACTGTTTCCTGGTAGCAAGGAGGATGAAAGGCTATGCTGATGTTTCTGTGGAATACCAAATCCCTCTGGCTTGTTAGCTAGGCCACAATGTAGGCAGCCTTACCTTACCATGGGAGTTATGCATTGCATCAGTGCTACCCAAGCATGCATCTCACTGTGGGACTTTGAATTTCCCCAAAAATGTCAGCTGTTGCCATCCCCTTCTGAAAGTCACCCCTTCTCCACAGTCACACTTCTGAGCTAAACTCAAGTACCAGATTATGAGTCATGCCTGCTGTTCATCCCTTAGCCCTCTGTTCTGACCACTTCTGAGTCACTCAATCAAAGGACAAATTCTGTGAATACTTTATGTGATACAGTTGTGGTCTTATGCTAAATCATATTTGCCTTTAAATGTAGCAGGCCCTTGCCCTAGTTAGCAAAACTTCTGAAAATCAATGTGAAATGCATCGAAGTCTATTAGAAAAATATCTTCAGCACAGCAAAACTAGCATACCTAATATCTAAAGTGAAAATTACAAACTTCAACATTAAAATAACATCTCTAAGCTTCTATGGATCATTGCTTTAAATAATTGATGAAATGATGAAAACTGCATGTAGATTCTACCAATATGTGTGATCATTATTTGAGCTAGATAATACCTAGTCTATGAAATACTTCGAATTTCATAACCTTTTTTTTTTGCCTTTTACAGAGAGGCTACAATGAAATCCGTGAAGTTAAACAGTTTCATTTCACTGGCTGGCCAGACCATGGAGTTCCTTACAATGCCACAGGACTGCTTTCCTTTATACGGAGAGTCAAATTATCCAACCCTCCTAGTGCGGGGCCTATTGTTGTCCATTGCAGGTGCGTACCAAAGGCATAGCTTTGTATTTTTCACAACTGTTTATATGTGTATTTACAGCAGTCTCTTCTGAAGCATCCATCATTTTGAAGTGCTCTGTTTTTGTTTTTCCCTTTTTGAATTGCCTAATTCACACTGCAGTAGGATTTGGCTGTCTACAGCAATGTTTGAAAAAAACCAGATTCTTTTCTTAAATAGAATAGTCTGAGATTTTCTTTTCCCTGCACCAGCTGCACCAACTAAATCACGATACTTCAGGCTATCATGTTAGGTAGCCTTCAACAATTTTGTGACAGCATTTGAGAATGAATGTAGATACATCTGCTTTGATAGCTTGGTGTTGCATATAATGTCCTAACAGATTATTAATTTAAAGCAAAGTAAGCAACTAGATGTTGAAAGATGGAATGAGGTTAGTGGCAACAAATACAGAAGGTTTCTCCTGTGCAGATTTTGCAAGGTTATGTTGTTGGGACACCATCCTTTGGCAAATAGAATTTGCTTTCTACAAATGTTTGATTTACCTAAGTATTTTAGTCAAATGTTTAATTACATTTTGTAGATAAAGTTACTCAGCCTTTACAGATTACAATAATTCACTGTGCAAAAATTGTCCTGAGCTTTATGTAAAGCCAAAATAAATCATAAGTGAATCTTCTGGATATTGTTAAATGTGCTGTCTGAACAAGCTTGGAACTTGCCTGGTAAAACATACATTTGAGTTTCTTATTGTAATAGATCATTTAAAAATCGTTCTTAGTCTTATTAAAGAAAAACAAGATCTATAATATTCTGAAGTGCATAAGTTTAATCAATCTTCAGATTTCAGTTAAACTAACTTTTTTAATTTAAGTATTGATCTGGGTGATAAAAGGAATAAACTTTTTTTTTGCTGTTACTTAGTGAATCAAATGTGATAGAAAATTTTTGTTTTGAACACATCAAAAGATTTAAAGGACATTATGATGAGAAGGAGAGAATATAAAAATTAGATAGTGGTTGTGATAAGAAATTGAATGATTTTGTGCAATTCTCTCAATAATGGTTGTGAAGTTTGTGGATGTTTTTCTGGGGCTATTCCTAACAGTATTTACTGATTCTTTTCAGTGCTGGTGCTGGACGGACAGGCTGTTATATTGTGATTGATATCATGTTGGATATGGCAGAAAGAGAAGGGGTTGTGGATATCTACAACTGTGTCAAAGCTCTGCGGTCCCGGCGCATCAACATGGTACAAACTGAGGTACAGCAGTTTGCCTTTGAAGCACCTGATGCTTTTTGAAACGTTCTGGGTCAGGATTTCACTGTGACACTGCAAAGTGAACAGGTGGTGGCCCTGTTGAGGGGGTGCCTCCACTGGGGACAATTGCAGAGTGTAAAAGCACCCAGAACCAGGGTGGTGCAACAAATGTGGCAACTCTTGTAGTCTGCACAGAAACAAGTGCCCTCCTAACTAGGTAACAAAAGGAAAGAAAGAAGGACTTTTCAGGGAAGACCTTACCTTAGGCATATCTGGGATATCTCTCCCCAGCTCTGGTATTAGCAATCCCAGGATCCCAAAGGTGGAATTTCAGCAGGCTGACACTTTTTTTAGACAAACCTCAGTCACTTTATCTATAAATTGACTGGTGAACTTTATGTCCATTTCACACTCTCTTTTCAATTCTGTTTTTGTTTTCTTTATTAACCTTGCTGCGAATCTTTTCCATATTTTTACTCTTGGTCTTTTAATACACCTTCAGCAGCTTCACAATAAAACCATTGCCTTAGGAATAAAGTTCTAACAGCTCCCACTCTGCCACCAGAGTACCACTGAGCTTCCAAAGAAACACAGGCGATTGGTTTATATTAGCAAATTACCTGAAGTGGTTCACCACTTCTCTCTCTTGCCCTCTATAAGGACATGTACCTGAGATGTTATTTCACCTGTGACCTCATGGTAATCTCTGCAGATGGCAGCCAAACATGTCAGTGTAATTTGGTGCAGTTTTTATTCCATGCTGCAACTTATGCCAATAGGTTGAACCTGTCAATGAACAATAGATGGTCCTGGTCAACTACTCCTGCTACAGGCCCATTAACCTTTGGGAAGTGCAAGGGGTGGAGTGTTTCAGTGTGACTCCTTTAACCCTCCCAGTCTAATCTGCACTTGCATGTGAATTAACACATCTACTATTATTCCTTTCTCTCCCTTTTGCCTCTTACCTCTCACCTTTTCTCAGATGTTCATGCTTGCATAGCAAAACACACTGTCATTGCATCAAGTTCTTGTGATGGTCATACAATCAACAATAGCTCCATAGCTGTATGGATAAGGCTATGGAGCCAGAAGATGACTGTGGTCATTGCACATGTGCTGCTTTTACAGGCACATGTTAAATTTTGTGCTTTTAAGGGCCTTGTTGCACAATAGCTACGTGAGGCTGGTGCAGTTCTAGAAAAGGTTTACATCTATTGCTCTCAGGGTGAGTAAATATAATGGGCATTTTGTGTAAAAATTGACAGGAGGCCTAACTGAAATAGTAATGCAGTTATCTAGGACTCAGGCTCTCACAAGGAAAGTTAATAAAAATGAGAAGAATTGGTGCTTCTGTTTGAACTCACTGGAATTTATTATTGGCCTAGAGCCAAGTATGAGGCAACTGATGCACTAGCTTGCACATGCATAAGGAGAATGCAGCATGCCAAAGACTTGCTAATCACACTAGTAGTGCTTGAAGCAATTTACACTTTCTACTAACATCAGAAGCTTAAAAGCTATTTTAAAAAATTGATAAAGCAAACAAGCCTTTGGCATATGCACAGAAACCCACAAGCACTACAAGAAAACTGGAAATCTCTTAAATAAATTACTATCCCTGTTCTGTTAAGTTTTACTGAATTTAAATTGGTCCTGAAGGAAACATCCTTGTTCACTGCACCTCAGTAAGAACAAGACTGTTTATATTAAAGCATTATTTAATGTATTGATGGACAGTACTTTGAATGGGTTTAAGAATGTGAAGTAGGCCTGTTTATGCTAAAAGAAGGAAAGGATCTGTTGGTTTTAAATGGTTGCAATTTTTGTTTCTTTTCCTAATTTGACAGGAGCAGTACATCTTTATTCACGATGCCATTCTAGAAGCTTGCCTGTGTGGAGAAACTGCCATTCCTGTCTGTGAATTCAAAGCTGCTTATTTTGATATGATTAGAATAGACTCTCAGACAAACTCTTCGCATCTCAAAGATGAGTTTCAGGTATTCACAGTTCCTACTAACTCTTGATGTGACAACAATTTTTTTGCCTCTAGATACATTTAAAGCACCCATGTTTATGTGCTTCACAAAGTTGTTTTAAATACAGAATATCCTCCTTTTAATAAAATTGTAGTAAATATCATTCTGAAATAAAGACCAGTGAGTTGGAGCCAGAGAGAGTTCTGGCTTGCATTTGCACATTTAAGGCATAGCTTTTTAGAGCTCCAAAGTATCCTCTTTGTTTTATTCCTTTCTGAAGGGACGGTGTCACGTGGAATGTGTTCAGTGGTACATGGAGTGCCTTTAATACCCGCAGCTTCACCCCCCCTTGCAAAGCCCCAGAATGTCCAACAAACAGAGAAGAGCTTGCATTTACTAATGTCTTCTTGCTAATGCCTCGTGTTTTCTCGTATTGCAATATTTTACAGTAAAACCTGGGGCTCCTGAGTCCCATGTGTTTTAGCTCAGCGTGCTAAAACAAGCGTCCTCTTTCCCTTAGACCCTGAATTCTGTGACCCCTCGCCTGCAGGCAGAGGACTGCAGCATCGCCTGCTTGCCAAGGAACCACGACAAGAACCGCTTCATGGATATGCTGCCACCTGACAGATGTCTGCCTTTCTTAATTACTATTGATGGGGAGAGCAGCAACTACATCAATGCTGCTCTTATGGACGTAAGAGACTACCTTCTTTGTCTGCATAGCGTGCTATGGAAAGCCCTGTAATGTGAGAGAGAGCACTTGCTGGCTTAAGAAAGGGTAATTCTGTGGCTGCAGTGCCCAGTAAAACAGTCCTAATGAGGAAGGGTTGGGGGGAGAAGATAAAAAGCCCCACCAGCTTCTGTTTTTGTTCAGAAGGTTAGTTATCTTTAGTCTTTGGCATCCTTGTGGGACCCACTGGAAATCTCACCTTTTTAATGGCATTATATAAAGCTCTAGTGTCCAGACCTCCAAATCTCAAATCTCAGCAGGATCTCAAAAATCTGCTGTTTGTTAGGAAGTAAATGTTATATATCTGAACATGAGGTTACTATCACTTTTTCATAAAAAAGTCTTTCTATACTGAGGCGGGAGCAACAGAGGAAGAAAAAATGGTTTTCTTGGCATGTTTGGGTATAGAGTATAGGATTCAGGAGTTTGGTTATATTTTGAGTAGCTGCTCTTTAAAGTTGAAGTCTGAGTAACAGAAGTACTGTCAGGGGAAAAGGGGAATTAATGGGAAAAATGGAGTTGAACCTGCTTATATTTGTCTGAGCAATAAAGCAGTTCATGTGCTTCCAGACACCTTCCTGTGCCTCCCATTAGCGTTTCCAAAGTTAGGCCCCTAAAGCCACTTTTACAGTAAATGCTTAAATAAGTGGCCTGATTTCCAGGAGCATCTCCCCTTCTTCAAAAATGAAATGCTATCAGAAACTGCCATGTCAAGGAGAGATGCTGAAATAAAATGGCAAATAGCAGCAGAAATCATCAACACTGATTGGTATAGTCATCCTTGAGTTCTGCCTGAGCTAGGGCAGGAAACAAACTAATAGCAAAATGCAGTCCCTAATCTCACAACCAGCTTATTGTGTCAAAAAAAAAAAAAATAGAGGAGTAGTGTGTGTAAGACCAATGTATCACTGGGGGCTGAACAGATGAATTAGAGCAGTGAACAGAATTCTGGCAGCAAAAATTGTTTAGAATTGCAGTTAAAATGGCATTAAGCACCTGGATAAAATTGATGTGCTATGAACCAGCCAACAAAGCTGCATTGAGGAGTGTGGTTTGGGGTGAAAGAAAGGCAACACAGGCTGTGGGGGGCCGGAGGACTCTTGAGTGTGCAACAGCAGGCAGAACATGAGCCAAGCGTATATTAATGGATTGGCAATCAGAGGCAAATTAGAAAAGGCAGAAATGGTACTAATAAAAGGAAAAACAACAGCAGAAATAAAAGATATTATATTACAATGAAGGCATATAACAAGGTTACAAGTAAAAGGTTAAAATTTTGGGTAACGCAATCTTTTTTTTTTTTGCCTTTTCTCTTCTGACGGTTTATTTTAAGACTGATTTATTCAGAGAAGAGGAACTACTCCTGGACAAGAAAAAGTGATTTCAATAACAAAACTGAAAGAGGAACTTGCCCCTTATCTTTCTTTGGAGAAACATGATAAATTATGGGAAAGAGGGTTAGGAAAACGTCAGCTAGGACTTGTTTTATTTCTTAAAAGTACAAGGAAAGAATAAGAATTGGTTGTCCCTGTGTTGTCCCTGGGCAGTTCTAGGAAGTGGGACATGAACTGCTAGTACCCCAACATCCTTCCTGCATTAGAAAAAGTAAAAAAAATCTATATTAATAAAATCAGCCACCTCCTTAATCTCTTGTCAAGCAAGTACTGATGTTAAAGACATTAACAACAAGTTCTTGGAAGGTATGTCGATACATTGTGCGTAATGATCCCTTAGATCAATCTTCAAATAAGCAAGCTTCCACAGCAAAAGTGGTTTATCTGCCCTACCAGGTCTTTCTCCTGGGTTAATTTACTTTTCCATGGACGGTTACAAATTGCCTGCAAAAGACTTCTGATCTCTCCTCTTCTGCTTGCTGCTCATAATACATCCACAGCAGGAAAGTAGCCCTTCCACTGTTAGCTGCATCTCAGTTACGTGCAAGGCTGGGAGTCCCTATTTGCAGTTGTGTGTAACACAGCATACAGAAAATGGAACCTGTGGTTATGGCAGGAAATAGGATTTTGCTGTTGAACTTATGCTTTCTGCTGGAAATGGGTCCCAGTGATCCCAAAAGTCAGTTCTGTGGGTGTCCCTGTGGCTGTGCAGTGTGAAACAGACTTTGGGATTGAGCTTAGTGCAGTGGCAGAGTTCACATAAACGCTGTTCTGGAGAGGGTGACCTTCTGAGACCTCTGCAGCCCTCTCTGCATCACTGGGTGAAGGTTCCCTGCTGGGCTCCTGGACACAGAACCTAGAGCAGTTTCCTCAACTCAACAGAGCCACAAAGAACATATTCAGTGCCCAGAGCATATCTGAGTGTAAAAACACAGGGCTTGTTCTGTAACCAAGAAGAAGGCAGACCTGAGCAGAGTAACCTCTTTGTCTTTATTGGAGATGATAATATGTTTTTAACATTTACATCCTCAGTGATATATGAAGCAACTGCTCTCACATCTTTTTTCCATTTTTATGTTTTGTTCTGTTTCAGTAGAATTCAAGTACTTCCCATAGTGGTACTAACAAAATTGATTGCCTTTACAGAGCTACAGGCAGCCGGCAGCTTTTATCGTCACACAACATCCTTTACCAAACACTGTGAAAGATTTCTGGAGATTAGTGTACGACTATGGCTGTACTTCTCTTGTGATGTTAAATGAAGTCGACTTAGCACAGGTTAGTTTGGAGCTCGAGTTTTCCATGTACCGTCACATGCTTTAATCGTTCTGGATTAACCACATAATGAAAATGTGGAGCAGTGCATGACTTTACAATTATTCTCTGCTCTACAGCAACTAATCAACACTAGTTGCTCAGTAAAGGTTAGATGAGATGTCTGCAGTGGAATAAGGCAATGCTTGAGTTGTAATTTACCATTTAACTATGGATGTTTTGCTCTGTCACAGGGTTGCCCACAATACTGGCCCGAGGAAGGGATACTGCGGTACGGCCCCATCCAAGTAGAATGCATGTCGTGCTCCATGGACTGCGACGTCATAAACAGAATTTTCAGGATATGCAATCTAACAAGAGTAAGGATTATTCTAACAAAATGTGACAGAAAAATATTTCATTTTTCATGCTCTCTTGGCTCTTGTGCTTTTTAATTTTTAATAATAGTAAAGTACTAATGTTCGTAAGACATTATCCAGAAAAAAGTCAGTCAAGTATCAGTATCTAATACTGATTTCTAGTACTTTTCTACAGCTGCAGTACTTTTCTGGAATAAGCAGAGAGAGCTTTAAGGTGAATGGATGTTGTTCTGAGACATTCATCCCTGATGTGTGAGAAGTATTCTGTATTCTGTTTGGTGTACAGTAAAAGAAATATCTCTGTAATGAATGTGTATTGACAGGTATTAAGTTCTTAGCTTTGGTAAAATGTTTTCTGTGGTGAATCACGAACAGAAACACTGAGGCTGATTTTACAACCAGCACCTTGTCAGCCTAAGTTGTGAAAACCACAACAGGAAAGGCAGACTGTGGCACCCTGCAAAGCAGAGTGTGATAAAACCCTGAAAATTCCTCTGC
This sequence comes from Ammospiza nelsoni, assembly GCF_027579445.1. Classification (NCBI taxonomy): domain Eukaryota; kingdom Metazoa; phylum Chordata; class Aves; order Passeriformes; family Passerellidae; genus Ammospiza; species Ammospiza nelsoni. The sequence continues at coordinate 61,714,298 of NC_080635.1, forward strand.
CTCTAGTGGGTTCTGCCACCACTGTGCCTCAACCTACAGTTATCATCTTTTTCTCAACTCCAGTAGCAGTGCCACTCTTGCATTTTAGTCAGCTCTTTCATACCTTAGACCATCTTATCTTTTTATTGTCTCATAGTGTTCCACACTCTTGCAGCATCTTCTTAAACTCTGCCATACAGTGTTTCCTCTTTAGCTCACCTCTATGAATTGCTTATTTATATTTCCCACCACAAAATGTTACAGACACTTGTGCCACCAGTCTATGCACAATTAACCAGCAATCCCTATTTTACTTACCATGACTGCTTTTTATGATTCATCCAATACTGAACTTATCATGATTTCTAGTGTATCTTGAGTATATGTTTAACTCTCATTAATCTTGAAAGATAACTGTGGGGAAAAATAATTACTGTGTACACAAAGATCTTTCATGTGTTTTGTTTTATTTTTGTTTTCTTTTATTTTTGTCACATTTTCATTTATCAGAGGGCAAAGATAATTTTCCATGTGGCTAGTAGTTTTTTTTTTTTTTTTTTTTTGCTAATATTCAGAATTACAAAAAACATTTTCAGCTGTTTTTGGAAACTACAGGAAACAAAGGTGTGGGCACACTGGCAAATATTACGCCATAGCGCTTTTTTCTTGTATTTTGAGACTTCCTCTTTTTTTTTTTCTTATTTTATTTTTTTCCATTTCTTCTTTTTTTATGATGATTTGATTTTCTACTCTTCTCTTTGTCTCCTATGTCCTTTTGCTCATAAGCCTTGCTTTTAAAAATCTCTCTGCTCTGTTGTTACTTTTCTAAAATCCACATTCCTACTTGTCATCTTCAGCTTCAAGAAAGTAGATAGAGTATTTATTCTTCCTGTTATTGGGGCTTTTCTTGTGACAGTCAAATTCTATTCAAAGCTCTCCCTGTGTCACATCTAGCACGTGGAAGGCTCAGAGACTGGCAGCAAGGCTGTCATGATTATTATAGTCTGTCACAAAGGGAAGACTTCAAGGACAGTAATCATGTTTGTGCACCAGTATTACTTGTTGTTCATTTTTAATGGGGTCAGATCTTGAGTAGGGGCCAAATGTATCTCCCTCTATTTCTGCGAGTCTAAGAATTTAATAGTGATGTTTTAAATTGATTGATTGCTAAGCAATCTTGGCATATGGAATCTAGGGTATTTGTTGATTTAGAATTCAGGACAGGTTACATTTGTGATCAATAAACTGTGATGTGGTCTTCAATACAGTTTCCTTTTTTACCCTTTTCTGACATTTTCCTTTAGCTCAGGTGGTAGAAATTCCAGGAGGCCATACCATGCAATGTACACACCTTAAAATCTCCATAATATAAACACCTAGGTTTCATGCTAGTTTTATGCTTTGGTTTCCTAAACCAAGATGTAAAGGTGCCATTTTGACCTAAATCTCTTTGATTTTCCTCAGCCACAAGAGGGCTATCTGATGGTGCAGCAATTCCAGTATTTGGGATGGGCTTCTCATAGAGATGTACCAGCTTCCAAGAGATCCTTCCTGAAGTTAATTCTCCAGGTTGAAAAATGGCAAGAGGAATGTGAAGAAGGGGAGGGCCGGACCATCATCCATTGCCTGTGAGTAACTTGGAGAAAGTCAACTGCTGCTCTTCAAATAAATTCTTATAAATGAATTCTTGGTTTTAATTTAAACAGTGTTATTATGGATACCTTCTTTTGCACCTGCACCTGTTACTTTTCTAATGAAAAAAAAAAAAAAAAAGAAGTACTGCTGCCTATCACTGTAGGCTTTTGTTCAGCCTTTGGATTTTTCTGTGTCAGGTCAAGGAACGAGTATTTTGAGTGTGATACTACAGTGATACTGTGTATACTGTCACCTGTGCATAATAGCATGATTTTCAGGTGCAAGACATGTACAGATCTATTTCTTCTGCCTGGTTTCAGTAAGGAAGTCTTTTATAGGTGCCAAATTGGGGGATTTTATGTCTGTTTTGCACAGAATTTGCTACATTTTTTCTCAAAAGGGAAACCTACAGTATCTTGAGAGATTTAAACTGAAAACTATGGATATATGAAATCTGAAAAAAAGCTCTATTACAGCACACCATACTAAAACTATTGTTAGTAAATGGCTGCTGGCTGCTTACCTGACACCTAAATGGGAATTAGTTTGGGAGTTTTGAAAAGATGGTATCTTCTTCTCCCTAAGCAGAGAGTAGTCAATCTGTCTCCTTACTCTGAAGAAAAGACCTCTGTTTAAATGTTCAGATTTAACTAGTGACCTGTTTCTGCTTATACCACTTCAAAATTAATAATTTTAATTTAAAATTACCTACCTTAATTTCTTTGAAATTAGATTAAAATAGTTCAGAAGTGTCCCCAAAGGTCAACAAGTTATTAAATCAGTGATGCCTTAGCATATCTGGTTGAATAATCCTCATTTCATAAGTTAAGTGAGTGTCTTTCCAGAAGTAAGTGGAAAATGTACTTGGCATTGAATTTGTTTTAATTATTTCTAACTACTTGCCCTTGAATTTAGGTTTAGGGGTTTTTTTTAAATTATTTCTACTGCATGTGTAATTTAGACTTAAAACATAGTTGGGCAGCATGATGTGCTGTAAGGGCAGAATTCAAAAGCAGTAATTGAGAGGAAGGTCAGAAAAAGTAAATGTCTTAGACCAAACCCCCTGGAGCTGCAAAGAGATTGCTCAAGTCTGGTCTCCCTCTGGGACTCAGGAATCACTCATGCTTACAGAGGGAAAGAACTGAAATGAGTGCTATTTTGAAAGAACTGAAATGGAAGTTTTGGATGCTGTCTTAGGCCACAGTGGCACTTAACTCTCTTTTCCTTGCATACAGAAACGGCGGTGGCCGGAGCGGGATGTTCTGTGCCATCGGCATCGTGGTTGAGATGGTGAAAAGGCAGAATGTGGTGGACGTTTTCCACGCCGTGAAGACCTTGAGGAACAGCAAGCCCAACATGGTAGAAACTCCGGTAAGCACCAGCCCCGCAGGGTTCCTGCAAACTGCCAGGGAGCCAGAGGCTGCCTCGTTGCATGAGCTGTGTTTTCAGTCCTGTGCCCACAAAACCAGTGCAAACCTACTGTGGGCCAGAAGAAGAAAGGACAGCTACTGTGTAAATGCAAGTCAGCATCATGAGAGGACAGGCTAAGCATTTTACACTACCTTTCTCACCATTGTTGCATGCTTTCCACAGAAAGCATTCTGAGTTAACAGAATGCACTTTAATCTCCCAAAATAAGCCGGTGTGTTTGAAAGGAAGTTGCAGCAGGCTGCATTCACACAAGCTACCTTGAAATTTTAGAGAGCAAGGCATTTCTCCTTGGTAGAATTAAGCTGTGTAGTACAGATTCCTAGCTGGAGCTGTGAATATTTTGCCCCTTAGTAAAAACTGCTGCTTTGAAAGTTGTATTGAATACTGACAGTCTTTGTTACTCAGATATGTAGTAGTCAAAATGATACCTCAGAACTTTGAAATCAAACATTTGGATCTAGTATGTTGCAAACAAATATATAAAATCATTTAGGTTGGAAGAGACCCTTAAGATCATTGAATCCAACAGTTAAATAATAAACAATATAAACAATAAACTAATACAAACAATATGAGCCTGAATTAGCAAAACTGCAAAATTAAATATCCATACATACATTGCCAGAACTCAAAATAACATTGAATCTTCTGGTTAATATTTATGCACGCAGTATGAGTGCCTATCCATTTGAATGTTTGCCTCTCCAACAAAAACTGAATATTAAGGACTGGAAAGTCCTTAAAAACTTCTTCCACATAGATGTTTTTCCTTTTTGTAGGTGAATAAAAGCGGGTTATATAGTGTTTGGGAGTTCCTGCCATTTGAGTCTCACACTGCCAGCTGCCAGTGTCACTTTTCAGCCAGATGGCTGCCTACAGCATAAAAATCAGGAATGCCAATTGAAATTAAAAACATGTTTTAGTTAACGCATAGTGGAAATTGCTTCTGACCCTGTGAACTTGCATGTGGTGCAAAATGGCTGTATCTGCCTCTTCCCATATTCCCCTTTTTCAGGTGTCAGTGTTTGCCTAATATCAAATAGCTTCTGTGACATGATTCTCTTAATCATAATGCATCACTTGCATCCCTTGCCAGTGCATAAATACGGAAGATGGTTAATATGTTAACAAATAGAACATGCTGTGGCAGCAGAGACACTGAGCTAGGTATTGCTGCTTTTGCTGCACATGCTTTGCATTCTCCTGTGCCATAGATATCTGAGACACAACATATTGAATTGCTGCCTGAGTTTCAGTTCACTGCTGTCAAGAAAACAGGTCAGATCACATGGAAATTTTTTTGTGTCACTCTAAAGGGAGGCTGAGGTAAATTGTGTTTGTTTTTGATAAATGCTCCACAAACTTGTATTGCATTTCAAAATAGTCCTGAATTCCACTGCAGCTTTACACTGAAGTTGCTGTATTTTTTTTAGTTATGTGTTTGTACTGTATGGATTTTTACTCAGAACTCTTGAACAGCAGAATCTGTTGAGCTGTTAGTTAGAAAACAAACCAGGAAAACCACTATATAGCAGTGTCATGTGCCCTACATTCACCAACAGGATCAGATAACAATGAGCAGTGCAATAAAGCCTTTAAGACATCTCCACAACTTCCTGTTAGTGCATCACACTGTCTTCCCGTGAAAACAAAAATAAATCACAAGGGCAGATTTCATTTTTCAAGTCCTAAGGACAATAGACATCAAATTAATTTCCTTGGTTTTATTTCTTCCTCCTCTTCCCCTCTCCTCTCTCCTTCCTCATCTCTGTCTCCCAGTATCAGCTCTCAACAGCAGAACTGTTGAGGAGAAATAATAACCACAATGAGATTTTTGAATTCTTTTTTAAATGTTCATCTGATCTTTTGGATGCCACATCAATGGGACTGTACCAATGGGCTCTGGACACAGGGCTGCTTGGGGTCCTGCACCAGTTGCTGCTCAATATCAGCTAACTCAAGTAGAAGTGGTGTATCAGAGTCAAGGTGCTTTTGCTGCAAGAATGCTCTGACTGAGACGAGAGCTTTTCATGTTTGATATACCAATTCAGAGACTGAAAAAATCAGAGAAGCACATCATTACTTTCCATGGCCAGGGTCCTTTTCCCCTTCTTTGGTTAGGCTGAGTTTTTAAATCACAGCTGTAATGTACTTGTGTAATAGGGGGGAAAAATAGAAAATCCAAGCCTGTCTGGTTTACTAGTTAGCAAAGAATGTTCTTGGTTATAGATATTGCTGCTAAGGTTTTAGATTTTAATGTAACTTTTTTTTCTGTTCCCCCTTAAAGGAGCAATATCGTTTCTGCTATGATGTTGCACTGGAGTACCTGGAATCCTCTTAGTCGGAAAGGATGTGACGAAGTTCACCAAATATATGAATCTCAATAAGCTGTTTTGACAACAGTTCTTGATCCTGTGAAGAAAGATTTTAGAGGAAGAGGGGGGTGGGAGGGATTTTAAATTTTAAATGCAAAGTATTTTTCTTATGAAGTTGTGTATCTTAATAAAAGAACTCAATCTGTTTCTATGCTTGTATACAGTATGAACATTTAGTGCCACATAAATACTATTTAATGAAAAGCAGAGTCAGAAGAGATTTGCTCAGATTAGGACCTTCTCGTGTGTGTATATGCAGCCGTCTCTCAGATACAGTAGAGCGACCATCTGTTGCATGTATCAATATTTCCTATATGGTATTAATTTTTTTCTTTTTGATACATTGTTAAAGTACAATAACAGTGCAGATTGATAGTAAGGTTCATTCTTTATACGTTTCAAGTGTTGCATATATATATTATATATAGTCAAAGAAAAACTGGCTTATTTTGTTTTAATGTGCAATGATGGCTGGATCACATAAAGATCTTTATAAAGAAACTTAAACATAAGCCAAAGACTCAAGTGTAAATATGTCTATATGGAGAAAGCACATGTATTTATTGTTTACTTGCATTCCTTTTTTGATGGCTGAAAAAAAGAAGAATCATTTTTCTTGAAGAAAGCTTTTTTTGCTGAAATCAAGTGTAAACAATTTTTGTAGTTTATTTTTTGTATGTTTTAGTGTAAGTAGAAGACATACTTTTTATGCATAGACCAAGAAACATTGGTATAGTGGTTTTGTTGTGTACATGCTTGTGGTTCAAATTCATGTAAACAACTTGATTATAGAAGGTCTTTAAGTACAGGACCAAAATATAAACATTTTCCTGAAAATGTATAGTTTTTCACAGTTGCATTAGTTAAGGACTAATAAAAAAATATGTAAGGAAGTGCACACTTTAAAATGGCCTTGCCTATGACTTGCACAATATTGGAAGAAATTTTTAAGATCCATTAAAAATTGTACAGGAACCAATTGTTTTAAAAATATTGAAGCACAGATGAACAGGAGAACTGTGACACAAATAGATGGGTCTGCATATACCCTTCTGGGTAAAAAAGTATTTGTTTAGGAAATTGTAAAATTAAGCAATGTTTAATTTGATGTTTACAAACATGTAAGCTTTGCTTCCAAGAAAGCAAAATTTGAATAAACCAATGCCAGATTCTGATTATAGTTGTGGTGTACAAAATATTACTTTGCTTTTACTTAGCTTGCATTTATTTCTTCACAATGTTTTCTCTATGTTACAGCTAAAGTAATTCCAGTCTCTTCTTGGTCATTTTTAGAACAGACAGTAAAATGCTATGGTGCTTTTAAATATTCTGTAAAGTAAGAATGAACTAAATTTTTATTTAAAGATTTTTTTTTCCCTACCTTGATATCCTCTCATTTACTGTCCTCTTTAAGGAGTCATTCTTGTCTGAAAGCCCAATATATTTGGATAAGGAAAAATCTCAAAAGGAAATTGTATTATTTTTCATCCTGGTGCTTCAGGAATTATGTCATAAGACTGCATGTCCTCTGTATGTCCTAAATTTCATCCTTCAGATACATGGAATTACCCATTCAACACTATAAACAGCAGAGAAATGTTTAGAGAAACACTGCTTCTCAGATTTTTTTAGTGCCTCCATCTGTACTGCATAGCTCCACCTCTTTCAAATCTAAACCACTTTTTTTTTTGTTTAGGTTTGGGGGGTTTTTTGGTTTTTTTTTTTCCCCAGTGACACCCACTGTTGATTCCTAGTTATGTACGGCAAGATAAATTAATAAGGTTTGAAACATTTACTGAGTCTGGCTTCTTAATACTCAAATTACCCTATTTTTTCTTCTGCCATACTGGAAAGTGGAGTATAAATTACATGCTTTGCAATGTTCTTAGCTTTCCCTGTGAGGAAATGGCATTCACCTAACTTTGGCAGTCAAAGTGCTGGGTCTGTTACCTCGAGCTGTCTGTCTGGTCACCACCTTTTGTGGAAACAACACGCCCGATGCATCCTGCCTGTTAGACGTCTGTCTGGCACTAAATGATTTTGACTGTGGAAAAATCTTCCTCTGTTGTCTGAGAGGATGTTGAGAAGACTGGTCTAGAAGTCTAGATTAATTTTGTGACAGGAGAGATGAGTAGCTCTTGGGGTTGTAGAAGGCAAAAACCACATTCTGTACTGCCCAGAACGATATTTATGTTTTGGGTGGAGTTTTACTTATGCAGAGCTTATTTGTTTGGGACATTGGGGTCCATCCCCATCAGAATTTCATGATCCTGGTTAAGACCTTTGAGTCCAGTTTCCCCTGGACATTAAGCATGACTGGTAAAAGTGCCAGTGTTAATCCTGGCATTGCAGCATACTAAGCCTGCACAAGACTCCTCCTTGGGAGCATCCCCCTTGGCTAGAAGAGATTATAGCTGCCGCTGGTCATTCTGCAGAGGGGAACTCTGCCAGGGTTCAAAGACTCTGAGAGTCTCATAATTTCTGTAACTGTTGTTGACTGTGGTGATCTAAAGAGCTTTTGCAATAGCTCATGATTGAAAAATTTATGGGAAGTTCTTCCTGGCAAGGTCAGAGAAAAGTATGAAGAGGGAATATGGTATGTGAGAAGCAGATGACAAATATCAGTCTCCAGTAATGGTATCTTTTGAGGGTCTCTTAGGCAAAAGATAATATTAGAATGTGATTTTTAGTATAAAGTCAGAAGAGACACATTGTTTCATTGTGCAGCTGTTTCCCTTGTCTCACCCAGTGTAAGTAAATGCCAGCTTTGCTTTTGAGGGTACCAGCTCTGTTACTCCAGATAAATGCTGCTCCAGTATCCTTTACTTTCATCCATACAAGACAGAAGAAAGGGAAATGAGGGGATTGAAACCTGACCCAGACAGCAAACAAGTATTTATCACAAAAAGAGTGTACTGTGGAAGAATAGAAGTATTCCTGACCTTGGACACTAGGGAAAGAGGGAAATGTTTCACTCCCTGAGGTGGTGAAAAGCCACTGGCACCAGTATCACAATGTGCCAGCAGCTCCTAACCTGGAGTGGTCCATAGGGTTCAAGACTCCTCAAAATCTTTCTGCTTTCTATCATCCTTACTGAAATACTAACACACATTCAATCAAGCGGCTAAACCCTGCAGAGGGCATTGTCTCTGCCTTCCTCAGCAGCATGAAGCAAAGGCTGGATTCACACGTGGTAAATACAGTGAGCAAATGGGCATCAAGGCAGAGTACAAAGAAGCACAAAAGGCTACATCCATGGAATATGTGAGATGATTCAAATTTGAAGTTAATGAAGTTGAAACTGGTTTAATATCACATAGTGAAAGTAACCAAAAGAATGTACAAGTTCCCAAAAACATGGTTGCTATGTACAAGAGTATTACAGTGACTTGATGAGGGTTCCTCAGGGTGAGAGAGACAGACGAGAATCTTGTTTCATGATCAGAAGGCTGGATTTATTAATATATGATATATAATACATTTTGACTATACTAATAGGACTGGAGAGAGACAAGTTGCAGAAGCTGCTAAGCTAAGAATAGAATAGAATCTAAAAACAAGAGAGTTCTCTGTTATTCTGTTCCAGAGAGCTGCCCTGTGATTGGCCCTTAATTGTACACATGGTACATGAGCCAATCACAGGTGCACCTATTGCATTTCACAGCAGCTGATAATTATTGTTTACATTCTCTTTCTGGGGCCCTTGCTCCCCAGAAGATTAACAAATCCCAAAGAAAGGATTTCTATGAAAAAATGTCTGTGGTACAAGAGGTTTTTCTTTGCTCTAAAACTGAGAAGTGACGACCCCAGTGTCCTGCTCTGTGTAGTTAACGGAAGGAATTCTGTGAGTCACTTGGATGGCTTTCGTTCATTTTCTATAGGCCAGTAATCAAAGACATAATTGTTGAAATTATCTGAATTTTCCCAGAAAAACCAGATGTTAGGATCCAACACTTAAGAACCATAAAAGGCATAAAACACCTTGGAAGTGATTAAAGCAGTGTCATTGAGATGGAATAGCTACTAAACCTCAGCATGTGTATAGTGAGAGGCTTTCTTTCTTTTTTTTTCTTTTAGCTTTCTGAATCTGCCTTCCCTGTTCATAGTGACCTAACGCTAGCAGAAGTATGAGGAGACTCAGATTTTGACCTTTTATCTGGGTCCTGAGAGATCAGACCCAGCTGGTTGATGAGATCTTAGTCTTTACATTTCCTGCTTCCTGGGTAAATGATGCCATTGGGAAACAACTTGGAAAGAGGCTTTACCTTCCTGGAAAACAGTCACTGGGATAGGGGTTTGAAGCCTGAAACTTTATATCTTCAGCATATGCAAGCAGTTACTGGGATTTATTCCATTTGGGAAGTTGCTCAGTTAATATATTTACTTAGTTTAGGCTATGTCCTACATACTACATTAAGAAATAAAATATTCCTTCAAGAAACATGAAAGCCAAAGCTACTGCAGGAGTGTGCTCTTTCAAACTGATTAACAATTTCCAAAATCAAAGGTCTAAAAAAAGCAGACTGGGGAAGCAATGGTAGGCAAGTGCTTTGTCCTTGAGCCTCGAGTGTGAATTGAAGTACAAGGAAGGGACAGCCTGAGAAAAACCATTGCAGAATCATTGCATGGCCAGGCCACCTGGACTGACAAATGGCTGTATAAAGGGCCTCTTTTAAACTTCACTCTGCTGCAGTGTCAGAAGAAATCCTGAGATCTTGAAATAAATGTAAAAGCTGCTTTTATAGTGCTCTGCTCGGTACTGAAAAGAAAAGTAACTCATTTTCTGCTGTACTTTCCCGTGTCACGTAGAGGTCTGAATTGAGTAAAGTGATCCTAATCTCACAAAAGAACCTTTGTGGTGATTTATTGCTAGTGGTCTTTGTTAAACAGTCAAAGATCTTGTAACGTCTGCAAATCCAGGATAGTCAAGGGTATGTGAATATTCACCCATATCATTACTTTCTAGGGTTGAATAATCTGCTGGCATCAGATAGTGTGTGCTGAAGATGACATTTTCAGAACATGCAGAGGTTTAGTCCCATAAATTTTCCTTCAACTTTATGCAGAAAAACCTATGGTAATTTTTTAACTGAGGGCTCTCTTTCAGCAAACATCGAGATACTGAGAATAGAGAAGTTTTTCTAAATTATTTTAAGCTTCCTGAATGATTTTCCTTTAAGACTGACTAAAAGGATGATGTGAGATTGTGGTGGTGGTTGACAAGCATAAATGTTATTTTGGCCCACGCTTCTCAGAAATTAATTCTTTCCCTGCTGTTGGGTTTAGACTCCTAATTTATGCAGAGATTGACATGTATGATGACAGGCACAATAGGATGCTTACCTAATAATAATGTTTATTAGTTGTGTCTTGGCCAACAAAGAACAGATGTTTTTGTGCCTTGTTGAAATACAACAGCTTGATTTCAATAGTCTTTTGTAACGCCTTCTAGCTTCCATCTGGATCAGAAAATAGTCCCTTACTTCACAAATTACATCAAGATAAATTTGAAAGCCATGTATGCTCAGAGATTTTTTGTAAATGTCCTCTAAGTAAAAGAGAAAAAAAAAGAAGTCTGTGTTTAAAAAAAAAAAGCAGCAAAAATGTCTGTCTACTGGACATGGAAGCAAAACCTGATCTTTCTTGCAAGCTTTGGTGTATCCTGGAGCTCTTTGATAATGAGCACGGAAATGGCATCTGGCAAAACATAGTACCTCCAAACTGTGATAATATCTCTGCATTTTCCTGCCAGGTGCAAACCACTGTGAGTTCTTTCCATTTCTCAGTGCAGAACTTCTGTCTTTCTTTTGTGTATTTAAACTTCTAGAATAGTATCTGAAGCGACAGAATTTTGCAGTCCTGCAATGTTGAAGTGAATGTCCTTTTGCATGCCAATAAAAAACATGAAACCAAAGATTACAGTATCTTTGGGGTTTCTCTCTCAAGATAACCAGAGTGAGTTGGTTTTTTTTTTGTAGTAGCCATAAAGTCGAACTGTAAGTTTCAGAAAAGTTTTGGAATACATTTGTTTTGCTTAAGTCCCAGCAGCTGAAATCATTATTTGTGATCAAGGACATTAAACTATTTAATATTTTGTTAGTCTTTCTGACTCACTTGCTGTATCAATGAACAGGTACAAAACATCTGGACCCATAGTCTGAACTATCTTCTGCACAGAACTTGGTGCTGTATCCCTTTTCCTCACTTTCAGGGTGAAGTTGTTATGAAACTCACTGATTATCCAGATTAACATTGCAAAACTGCCTCTGTGTACTGAAAATGCTTGAAACCTCCTGCTCAAGGGGTGCATGCATTCATTTTAAGCTAGGTGGAAAACAATAGGAAGCTATGATGCTGCTGCAACCTTTTCTGTTGCACAAAATCTGTCATTAAAGCTTCGGTTGGTGCGGTTTAAACTGTATGAATAGGTTGCTGCTTGGTTTCATCTCCTGAAATGATCAAGGTTTCCAGCTTACCTTGCAGTTAGAAGTACAGCAGCAATTCTCATAGGTCGGACTTCTTCAGGGGTAAGGATAAAATAGAATATAAAAGCACTAGGCACGTTATAGGTTCTTCTAATATTTCTCCTGCAGCCACATGAGGTGGTTCAGCTAGTGCAACAGTGAGGTGTAATTACAGCTGTGAGAAAATAACTGTGTGGTTTTGTCTGTGGCAAAGGCTTTCAAAAAATTCTTTAAAAAAACAGGGAAGAAGTGCAGGCTTTGTTTCTATTTCAATGTGCCTTCCTTTCAGGCACTTTGTTTGCTTCAAATAATAGCCTTGCATTACACAGACCCATTCTAAGATGATAGTCCTTTAAGCAGTCAGAATCACAGCCTGCATCAGTCTCTGTCCCTAAATACAAGTAAGCTGTTGGTATGTGGATTAAAGCTATCAGGGACAGGTATGATGAGCCCTACAGAATATTCAGGGGGGACTATGATGCACAGAGGCCTAAGGAATAGGCCTTTATCTTTTGCACTGGGAGATTTATAAACTTTGTGCAAGAGACAGAGAATAAAATAGTCAGTGAACTGACGGGGATCAGCACAAAGAGAGGAACCTTGTTCACCTCTTATTTGGCAACAGCATAGAAAGCACTTGCTTTGGATTTAAGAATAGGCAGAATGGAAATTGAAAAAATGTAGACAAGATTGGAACTTCCCAAAAAGCATTCAGTTATGAAATACATGGAATTTCACTGACTGCTTCAGTCAGTGAAAAAGTTTCAAATATTGAGGAAATGTCTTATTTGTGGTCAAAGAAGGTTGAACAATTGATTTAGGCCACTGAGGATAAAAGATGCTGAGCAAGGGACAGTGCCAAGCAGAAAGAAATGAGCAATTTAAGTGAGAAGATCCTTCAATAAAGGACATTTCTGCCGAGATATTGTGAAATATCAAAAAAAAATAATAATGCCACTAAATCTGGTTTAACACAGACAGGAAACATGAGGATCTGGTCACATGCCTCATTTGATGGCCTATGAACTCCAGTACATTTCTGGAGTCTGCCTTGAAGGCCACAAGATGCAATTTTTGTGATACCATATTGGTTGATGCTGATCAAGGAAAGAGGAACAGTGCTGCAACACTGAACATGGCCATTCATCTTGGTTCTGAGGACAAACAACAAATGAGAAGTAAAGCAAATGTGGCAGGAAGTTATAACTCAGGTGAGATTTCCCAAGGGGGTGACAGCAGCCCCTACCTCACTGCTAGGTGACAGCCAAATGCTACACTGAAGACTTCTTTTTGATGATTGGTTTTTTTTGCACAATTTTATATAAATATAAAATTTTCAGTTCTTAGAAGAAAAAAAATTTTACTAAGACAAGCAATTTCAGAAATGGAGGTTGATGGGGGAGAACATTTTTTGGGAGGGCACTCTGAGAAGCAGGTGCTTTACTGTGTCCTCCAGGGAGCCACAGTAAAGGAAGATTTCAGAGTGAGAATTCTGAGTCTCCTGAAAACAGAAGCTGACTTGATAAATTAATACCTTCAGAATCCTACAGGATTTTGCATTTGGGAAAAATTGCAAAAATTGGATTGGGGAGGGGCACATGCCCTGCAAGTCAGTCTGAGCTTACAGTCCAGCATGGCAAAATAAAAATTCAATTATCAGACAATCCTAGGAAAAACAGAGACTAGAATGTGACAATTATTTTGTTGATATACACATACAAGTCTGGACTTGCCTCACCTTCACTTTTAGCACTTTGAGTAACACACCTGCAGGGTCATGCAAAGACCCCTCACAGTACCACGATGTCCTGATCTTGCTCCTTACTTTGACTTTGCCAGGAGGTGCCAATTCTGAACTTGTCACAGACACACAAATGTTTAAGGAAGACACATACTCTTTTCAAGCCTGTGTGCTTCTCCAACTAGATTTTATGCTCTTACCTGATCATTCTTCCTCTTCTTCCAGTGGCCTTTGTAAATTGACTGGGATCTAGAAACAGGACATTGTATATGTTGCTCAATTTTGTTGTTTTGTTTTGGTTGCTTTTAATTCTTGTCACTGATGTTTTTTCACTCAGCACAGGCTGAAGTGAAGCAAGCATGGATGGAACATGGTATTATCTCTGTAACACATTTCAACTTTTCAGCAGAAACAATTTCAACAGATAGTTCAAAATTTACACTGAATAGCTGAACCAACAACTCCCACTTTCATCTGAGGTCAGCTGGCACCTCTGAAATCAAGCTTCTTGCTGGTTGAGATTCAAAATCTGCTGAGTGTTTTAATCAGGATGACAGTGACAATTCCAAAGTGAAACAACTCCAACTGATCTGTTGTTCCTTCCAGTGCTTCTCTCGGGTGGGGAGAAGGTGAAAAAGTCTGCTCCCTTCCAATTCTTTAGAGGTGTCTCCAAGTGTTTAAAGGTCAGTGGGCTTTAAAACATGAAACAAAGCAGGAAGAACTTGGGTAAGTGATATATTTAAGTGTGTTTAATTTAAAAAAAGATTCACCCAGCAATGTATGGCGGCAGGCTGGTTAACTCCACAGAAGATCTGAGGTCTTAAGCCAAAGGAAACAGAAATATCTGGATGCACGTACTCCAGCATGTATTGTCCAACTGACTTTCTGTCATGGCAGCTCCTGAAATGTGCTACTGTGAAGTTATTTTTAAAGAAAACTTTAAAATTAACTAGTCAAAGGGGCATGGCAAAAATAACTTTCCCACACCCACCTTTCCATAACAGTACTATTGCTGGAGTCCACATGGAAGCTGAGGCTTGTGCTCCTATCTCTTTGTCATGGGCTGAGTTAGAATACACAGTCTGGGGACAAAAAATAACATTTTATGTATGCAAATTTATTTTAGTATTTAAAAATACAATGTTCTGGGAAACACTGCCCAAAATGGGGTGATGCACCCCATGTTGCAAGCATCTTTTGAGTTGATTGCTCTTTTTGCTCCTGTCCAAGCCAGGAGAGACGACAGCCCCACAGAGAGCTCATGATAAGTGTCTATCACATGGCAGGTTTGGATGGGCAAGGGACTCAGGTTACCTGCTAGTTTTAGGAAGCATCTTCAGCTCTGTGTTAAAACCAAAATCAGCAAATTTTCTTTAGCATTATTTTTTTCAAACTTGAGGCTGGCTTGTTTTGGGCTTTGTTATGATTTTTTGGTTTGGTTTGCTTTGGTTTGCTTTGGTTTGGTTCAGTTTGAGTCAGTTTGGTTTGGTGTTTTTCAGGGTTTTTTTTTGCTGTGATTCTGCTTACTTTGATTTCATTTTATTTTCTCTTCTAGGAAGAGTTTAAGTTTTTGGATTGAATGTTTTTTCCCCCTTTTGAAAATACCTTCTTTCATATGATATATTAAATCTTCCCTGGCAAGCTCATCTTCAGCCATATTGCATAGGTGGATTTTGGAGGTGAGCAGAGAGCAGAATTCAGAAAAATAAATTAACAAAATACATTGTTTTTAAAATGGACTTTAGTTGGATGACTTTGTAGATTTCATCCTCTAGCCTTGGCAAGCCTGAAACAATTTGCTGACATAATTGTACAAGAACACTTACAGATACTTTGCTCAGAGAGATGTGGAGGGAGATACAGGCTTTAATTTTTCAAAATGTATCTATCTATTCATGTTGGTTGTGTGTTAAATCTCACATGATACTCAGCACGAAAAGGTCCAGGATACTGCAGTGCTCCACAGGCTCTCATCATCCCCTGGCTCAGGGGTCTCTGGCAGTGTGGAGAGGGAAAGAAAGGAGGACACGAGAAGGGTCCAACTGCTGTTCTGTAGGCTTCATCCAGGAGAACATGTGCTAGGAACACATTGAAGGAGATGCCCAGGGGTCAGAAATGCTCTTGGATGTCAAATAAATGTACATGCAACAAACTGAAATCAAGATGAAAGGCTGGCAGAAGGACTTATGCTCCAAAATGAGAGCCCCAGGATGTTTCCTTACAGACCATTTGAAATCTTAGATAATTTACATGAAGTTTGTGGAGAAGGGCAAGGTGAAAGGGTCTTGGCTGCATCACAACATATGTTTCATACTGCAAAGCAAAGCTGCCTACAAGAACAAATGGATGCAGTGTATACTACCTAGTAAGTTATCATTTTACATGAGAAGTAATGAGATTTATTTAACTTGGTCGACCGTCACATGGAGAACCTTCTAGACTGGATATTTTAATAGGATAGGCATAAAATATGCACTAAAATAAAATAAAAATAAAATAAAATAAAATAATAAAATAATAAATGCTACCTATGGGTTCTTCAAGAAAAAAAAGACTTTTTATAGATTGTTTTGGAGAAGAATGCCTGTGCTCTTTCCTCCTCCCCAGGAGGAGGAAGGGAAGACAGGTTTATTGACCAATTTGATAAGGGAACACATTTGTATTCCAGCAGTTTTCCCAAATGAGTCTCTCATGAAGGCTTAGCTTCTCACAGTGTGTGTGACAGCTTGTCATGGGCTGCCACAAGAATGGTGACTCTGTAGGACTGGAAAAGGTGTTGGCCAGCCGCCATCCCCTGGGTGAGGTAGAAGATGGAACCTGTGGCACCACTGGGGCCATTAGAGGGGTTTTGGTGACAACCCTATTTATGTTCTGCAGGAAGGGCAGAAAAAGCAGCATTCTGCTCTTGGAGAGGGAGAAACAGGACTGGAAGAGAAAAAGAAGGGGATGCTTATGTTTGTTTGTTATGAAGTAAATGTACATTGCTTGTGGCGCTCTCAGATTTTTTTATGACCAAATGTACTGGATTCTGCATTAATTTAAAAACTAGTCTCTGTTTAATTATACTGAGACCCTCCTTCGAAATAAAAAAAAATCTTTATGGTTGATAAGTAGACAGAAAAACATATGACACAAACATGAAATAAAGAGCTTGAATCTGTGCTTGTGATGAAATGAAAACAAACCTCATCTCAGCTGGACCAAATGCATCCTTCAGTCCACCATCCCTAGGGATAAGGAGTCATGAGGACAATCTGAGAACTCCCTGGGCACTCTCTTCTCCCACGGGCTGAAACTCTGGCAGGTGCCAGCCCAAGAGTCTGGCTGCCTCTTCAAATAAAAGGAACCTTTAAATTATTTATGTCAGATCTTAGTTTTCCTACAGCCTTAGACTTTTCCAAATTCCTTTATTTATGTTCAATTTGCCTGTGTATTTAATTAACCAAACAAAAAAACCAAACAACACAATAACAAAACAAACAAACCAAAAAGAAAACCCAAAAAAGCCTACAAGAAAGAAGTCTGTCAATCACTGATACCTTTATACTGCTTCTCCTTAAGAAAGAGCTAGGGAGACCTGGAACAAGAGCATAGATGCAGAACACTGAGACAGCAAATACATCTGAGTTTTCATATGGTAAATTATTCTTTAATGAGACACATTTTTCCTGCAGAAACAATTTGCTTTGAAATTCAACTTCATACACAGAATGGAAGTAATTACATTTAAGTTTGTTCTTCAGCTTTCTAAAGCTGTTTCTAAAACTGGGCAAATAAAATTGAGTGCTTGACCGACTATCTGTGGACCTTCTAGAAAGGCTGCCTCTAATGATGAAAAAAATGGAAAAAAAAAGAAAGAAAAGAAAGAAAAGAAAGAAAAGAAAGAAAAGGAAAAAAAGGAAAAAAAGGAAAAAAAGGAAAAAGGAAGGAAGGAAGGAAAAAGAAGGAAGGAAGGAAGGAAGGAAGGAAGGAAGGAAGGAAGGAAGGAAGGAAGGAAGGAAGGAAGGAAGGAAGGAAGGAAGGAAGGAAGGAAGGAAGGAAGGAAGGAAGGAAGGAAGGAAGGAAGGAAGGAAGGAAGGAAGGAAGGAAGGAAGGAAGGAAGGAAGGAAGGAAGGAAGGAAGGAAGGAAGGAAGGAAGGAAGGAAGGAAGGAAGGAAGGAAGGAAGGAAGGAAGGAAGGAAGGAAGGAAGGAAGGAAGGAAGGAAGGAAGGAAGGAAGGAAGGAAGGAAGGAAGGAAGGAAGGAAGGAAGGAAGGAAGGAAGGAAGGAAGGAAGGAAGGAAGGACGGAAGGAAGGAAGGAAGGAAGGAAGGAAGGAAGGAAGGAAGGAAGGAAGGAAGGAAGGAAGGAAGGAAGGAAGGAAGGAAGGAAGGAAGGAAGGAAGGAAGGAAGGAAGGAAGGAAGGAAGGAAGGAAGGAAGGAAGGAAGGAAGGAAGGAAGGAAGGAAGGAAGGAAGGAAGGAAGGAAGTGGCGGAAGGAAGGAAGGAAGGAAGGAAGTGGCGGAAGGAAGGAAGGAAGGAAGGAAGGAAGTGGCGGAAGGAAGGAAGGAAGGAAGGAAGGAAGGAAGGAAGGAAGGAAGGAAGGAAGGAAGGAAGGAAGGAAGGAAGGAAGGAAGGAAGGAAGGAAGGAAGGAAGGAAGGAAGGAAGGAAGGAAGGAAGGAAGGAAGGAAGGAAGGAAGGAAGGAAGGAAGTGGCGGAAGGAAGGAAGGAAGGAAGTGGCGGAAGGAAGGAAGGAAGGAAGGAAGGAAGGAAGGAAGGAAGGAAGGAAGGAAGGAAGGAAGGAAGGAAGGAAGGAAGGAAGGAAGGAAGGAAGGAAGGAAGGAAGGAAGGAAGGAAGGAAGGAAGGAAGTGGCGGAAGGAAGGAAGTGGCGGAAGGAAGGAAGGAAGGAAGGAAGGAAGGAAGGAAGGAAGGAAGGAAGGAAGGAAGGAAGGAAGGAAGGAAGGAAGGAAGGAAGGAAGGAAGGAAGGAAGGAAGGAAGGAAGGAAGGAAGGAAGGAAGGAAGGAAGGAAGGAAGGAAGGAAGGAAGGAAGGAAGTGGCGGAAGGAAGGAAGGAAGGAAGGAAGTGGCGGAAGGAAGGAAGGAAGGAAGGAAGGAAGGAAGGAAGGAAGTGGCGGAAGGAAGGAAGGAAGGAAGGAAGTGGCGGAAGGAAGGAAGGAAGGAAGGAAGTGGCGGAAGGAAGGAAGGAAGGAAGGAAGTGGCGGAAGGAAGGAAGGAAGGAAGGAAGGAAGGAAGGAAGGAAGGAAGTGGCGGAAGGAAGGAAGGAAGGAAGTGGCGGAAGGAAGGAAGGAAGGAAGGAAGGAAGGAAGGAAGGAAGGAAGGAAGGAAGTGGCGGAAGGAAGGAAGGAAGTGGCGGAAGGAAGGAAGGAAGGAAGGAAGGAAGGAAGGAAGGAAGGAAGGAAGGAAGGAAGGAAGGAAGGAAGGAAGGAAGGAAGGAAGGAAGGAAGGAAGGAAGGAAGGAAGGAAGTGGCGGAAGGAAGGAAGTGGCGGAAGGAAGGAAGGAAGGAAGGAAGGAAGGAAGGAAGGAAGGAAGGAAGTGGCGGAAGGAAGGAAGGAAGTGGCGGAAGGAAGGAAGTGGCGGAAGGAAGGAAGTGGCGGAAGGAAGGAAGTGGCGGAAGGAAGGAAGTGGCGGAAGGAAGGAAGGAAGGAAGGAAGGAAGGAAGGAAGGAAGGAAGGAAGGAAGGAAGGAAGGAAGGAAGGAAGGAAGGAAGGAAGGAAGGAAGGAAGGAAGGAAGGAAGGAAGGAAGGAAGGAAGGAAGGAAGGAAGGAAGGAAGGAAGGAAGGAAGGAAGGAAGGAAGGAAGGAAGGAAGGAAGGAAGGAAGGAAGGAAGGAAGGAAGGAAGGAAGGAAGGAAGGAAGGAAGGACAAAAACAAGCTTGGGTTTGCATTTTTAAATGACAGTTAGTATTTCAGTTTCAATAAAAATGAGCAAATACATTCAGTGCCACCAATTCATCATTAATTTGAAAGTTAGACAAGTCTGTAATTTAAGATAAATATTAAGGATGAGAAAACATTGAAGGTAACCATTATTAAATGAAATGTTTTGTTGATTTCTTTAACTGGCTGTTTAGGCTAAGCTGTGGTTTTTAATGCTCCCATAAAGAGGAATTATTAGTGCTCTTTCTTCTGGTATAGAAATTGGGGAGGTAAGGAGTGTGAGATGCCAGTTTTCATTATAGTTCTATTAGAGCTCTTTGCTGTCAGGAAAAGTCAAACTGTTTTGCTTCCCTTCTGTGGAAAATTGACAGCTTATAGGTGAAACTTCAGAAATAATTAGTGAAAGTAGCTATGTAAATTCCATTGGGGTAATCAATCTTTCACAAATGTATTTAAATTAATACAGTGTCCTTTTCTTTGAACAGTGACAGGGTGCAAAAAGATTATTTTGGATTCCTTTAACAGCATCTAGAAGCCTACACTGACTCTTTAAAAATAAATTACAGCCCACTCCACTCAAGAAATCACAAAGGGTGAGAGTGATATTTGAAATTAATTCAAAAATTTCTTCAGCATGCTTCCAGCTGTCAAAATGCATTGAAGATATGCCAAATATATTTCAAAACACTTTCTGTAATTTGAAGACATCTCAAGTAATTTTTACTGCCAAAATCTTTACTTCATCATTTTCCTAAAGCTGTAGGATGTCTTTTTATTTAGGTCCCTCACATAATTTTTCTTTCCCCACCAAAAAAAAAAAAAAAAAAAAACACCAAGAAAAAAAACACCGAAACAAACCAACAATCCATAGAAACCAGACAAATAATAAAATTTGCACAGTTTAGGTGTTGAATTGGGAGTTTGATTTGACTTTTTTCTTTTTTTTTACAGAGAGTAACACGTTTTATCTTTTAGAAAGAGTAAAAATTCTTATTGTAGTGAGAAGATTTAGGCTGGGCTTTAGGGGTCAGGACTCAAGAATATGGCTTTGCCATAGATTTTCCATGTAGCCCTGGTTGTATTGAAAGTTCTCTGCTCTGAGTCCACTCAAGAAAAATAGTACTCCCAAACTGAGTATGGTAGATAGAACCCACATATATTTAATATCTGCTTAGCCATTGGAACACTGAGCCTGCCTGAATAGACTTTGTAGTGCGATGCCATGCACAGATGAATAAATATTTCCATTGGAAGAGTGAGTTCATATTCTGTGCTGTCAAATAAAAAGTGGTAACCCAGGCTGAGGATCACCTGGATGGCTCATTTTGGCAGGCGCTTCTTTGTATTGGGACTCCTACTGTATTAAACATTTGCATTCTGCTTTATCTTCAAAATGCTTTAGAAACACTTCAGTATCAATCATCTTCATAGATTTATAAAGATAGGTAGCATTAATAACTATCAATAGATGGGAGAATTTTTTGCTTGAGACTCTGTAGTCTCAAGGCTATTTTTAGCTTTGAGTCTATACTCAAAGCACAGAGCTTAGAAATCTCAAACAGTGTCTTTTTTCTCTGTGGTTGAACAAAGCATTGGCAGAACTGTCTGCCTTTGCAGCACTGGAACCTTTCAGGGGGTTGAGTGTTCAATACATACATGGTGCTAACACTTCAAATGCATTCATTAAGACCATGATTCTTATCACACTTACCAACAGCTGAGGAGAGATTTATGGAGATATATTTTCTATAATTTACTGGTGTATACAGAGCTATTACTCTTTGTTGAAGAAACTTTGGAGAACTTCATGTCAATATTCTTCGCAGGACTGTAACTTGAAACGCCATTATAAGCAAGGTGCTTCTATGTGAAGCCACAACCAGCTGAAAGCCATAACTCTTTCTTATTAACAATCTACTCCAACTTCTATTAAAATCAATGAAAAGATCTTTCTGACTCTGGCAGGTACAGAATTGCTCAATAAAATGTTGAAAACACCCACAGGTTATTGTTGTTCAGTCCATAAAAAAGTCAGCCAAAACCTTACTATTTTTCACAATGTAATGTGTGTACATGTGCTTCAATTCTTTTGAAACCACCAGGGGATCCTGGTTCTTCAATAGACTGTTCACTGGAGTCAAACATTGGCAAAAAACCTGGTGGGCTCAAGAGCTTTTACTAACAACCTTTTGTTCATACCTGCTAAGACATTTAAATTCCATACGAAGAGCATGTCTAAGATCTCTCTGTTAAACTGTAAGGAAATGTCAAAGAACCCAAAATGTAGCTCCTGAAAAGGTAAAGGAAAGCTCAAAATAAAATGACAGGGCACTAAAATGTTCCAAGATTTTAGAGCCAGGAGCCACCACAATTCACAAGGGTGACCACCTGCTTTGTGAAGGTGTTAGGATTTTCATCACAATAATTTTTATACCAAGTGCAAAAACTTGGAGCAGAGGAGGCTTGCATTTTTAGAAAGGCAGATTTTATCTCTATCTGTGGACTTCAACTGATGGTAAAGCAGTATAAAATTCTGTGGGTAATGATCCTTGCTTTTTAACATGGCTCTTAATTTTAATTTCCAGCAAGATCTGCCTCTGCAGATTTGAAAAGTCCTCTACCTGAATTGACTCATCTTAGGGGGAGTGTGAGCAGTCGCTGTCAATGGAAGAAAGAATGTTAAAAAAAAAAGAAAAAAAAAAAAAACAGCTTGCTGGGATCAGTGAATTATTCTGAGCAATGAGAGCTTTAGATTTTCAGGTAAAGTTAGAAGCAATTGTTGCAGGTGGCAGGGACAAGTAAGCTAAATGTTAGGCTAAAAAAGTTAGGTTTCTTTGGATATAATTATTTCAGTGTTATGAGCTGATCGCCTTTGTCTTTACTGGGCAATAAATCCTATCCACCCATACATACTGAAGGGGCAGAAAAAGCTTTTACACAAAGACCAACCTATCATGTTGTAACTTGTGTTCCAACAGTTCATGTTTCAGCCAATTCAGCCTCTCTCTCTCTGTGAATAATCCATGTGTGCCATTGCAGAGATTAGATTTTTTTCTCATGTTGGGGACAGTTTGTTCAAGCTGAGACCATTATCTTACATCACACAGGCCATTGGGAGGGCACAGCTCTCAGTTCAGTGTTGAGCTTCTTGGGTGGGTTGCATGAAATCTGATTGATCTTACCAGAACCACTGTGGGTTAGCAGAGGAAGACCACAGCTCCTGAAACTCTCTGCAGCTTCTTTTAATGCTCAGTTCACCTCTGGAACAGTTAAATATTATACTGTTCTCCTGACTTAGGTATTGAGACAGTAGATTCCTGTAAATGAAGGGTGACAATATAGCTAACTAACCATAGGAATAGATGACCTGTCTCCCTTTCTTTGTCAGAATTGTTCTAGATGGTATCATGGAGTCCTTTATTTATTCAAGGCTTAAACATTCCAGGAGTCCAATGTTCCCTTGGGAGATTATTTCACAGCTCAATGCACCTGTGTCAGGAAGGATTCCTTACAGCTTGGTCTGACTCTGTTTTTAATAAAGTCAGACTATTTTAATGACAGGATGAGTGTTCACTTTTTTCCTGGTTTTGGCCAGGACAGGCTTCATTTTTTAAAAGCAGCCAGTAAGGGCAATGGCTAGGACGCTGGGGTTATTCTGTAACACCTCACATCATTTCCAGACAGGGGAAAAGGGACCCCTGCTTCCAAGGACAAGGGGTTCCTTTTGGTCAAAAAAATCATGGCATCTGGTATTGTTTATTGTCTCAGTCTCTGTGGTGAGCATTTTTACATGTGAATCACTCTCTCTTTTGTGTACTTTTATTATTAATTTTGTTGTTGTTACTGTTCATTTTCTTATCTCGTTGTTTCCAGTATATTGTTCTTATCTCAGC
Organism: Ammospiza nelsoni; assembly: GCF_027579445.1. Lineage (NCBI taxonomy): Eukaryota > Metazoa > Chordata > Aves > Passeriformes > Passerellidae > Ammospiza > Ammospiza nelsoni. The sequence goes on from NC_080635.1 coordinate 61,737,692, forward strand.
CTGCAAACTTTACCTTTTTTACGTCCAACTGGAGAGCAGGGAGGGGAAGTATCACATGTTTTCTTTTACTGGGAGTACTAAATTGGAGAATATAATTCCTAAACCATGATAACCTTGCACTGAAAAAATATATGGAAGTCTATTGAATTTCCTGCAGTATCTTGAATTTGATTCAAAAGATAGTGCAAGCATTCCATATGAACCTCACTCACACCTGTCTCCCAGGTCCTGACTGTTCTGAGTTTCCATAAAACATTTTCCTCTTTGAAATTACTGTTCTGCCAGCTATATCAAATACATTTCCCTTATGTTTATAAGTTCAATAAATGGTGCATATATTCCTGTAGACATAGTGCTTAGTTTCATATTTATGAGATTGTTTTAAAGTTTCCATTTTAAGGTTTCAACCAGCTCAACTAATGGCCGCATTTAGCTAACAAATGGACTGAGCTCAAAAAATAATACAAATCTTCACATTTTAGAAATTATTTTCTTTTGAAACATTTTGGAACATTTTACTGACTTTCTGGAAAACAATAATTAAACTCATCAGCAAGCTAGAAAAATATTCCTAGATGTAGTTTTCAGACATCTGTGTTTTGCCTATGTGTCCATCCTTCTGAATTTTTCTGTCCCATTCCCCTACACTGGTCCTTGGCCACCCCCTTGGGGAATAAGCAGGGCTTTTCCACCTGGGGAAACATGGGTCCCTGTTTGTGTGCACCTTCCAGAGCAGCTGGAGCCGCCGACACCGTGGCTGCATGAGGACACACGGTCACTTTGGATGTTGTGGGTTTGGCCGTACAGCCTGACCTTCACCCCATTGCTGGCAGTGGAGATGGAGTGGCCAAGCTGACTGTGCCTGCAGGTTCCCACAGGGCAGAGGTAACACTGAGGTCCTGGCAGGCTCTTTGTGAAGAATGCCACAACTTAGAACTGAAGCAGGGTTAAGGAGATGTAAGAACAGACGTGATCTCTGTTCTTTCCATATGGGAAGAATGGGGTCAGATATTGCCTCCTCTTGGTATAGTATACATACATTTTTTTCAGCAGCTTGTTCTAATCTTCAATATTGAAACTTGAACAAAACAAAAGGAATTTTTCTTACACAAGATCCTCCTAAGAATTTAGTCCGCCATATGAGCACCTTCCCAAAGGATCACTTGTTACCAGCAGTCCATGATGACAATCCGATGATCTCTCACTTCAAGATCAAGGATGGTTTGGAGATGGCAAATTATTTTTGCACTTGGCCTTACACATCAAACTGGAAAATCTCCTGCAGAGCATTTGGAAGAAGAGGTCAGTGACTCTCATTTACCAGTCTTTGTGTTAGCAGATGTGGGGACTCTTCTGATAAAAAACGACTAGTGATTTAAATTGCAATTTCAGACAGGTGCATTTCTAGTTCCTTCCTTGCAGCTAACATGGTTGATTTTGTTAGGTTATGTGATGAAGGCTGGCTTCTGCACACACACACACAGAAGCACAGAGGAATAACAGTGTATAGAGGAACTCCAGAGGTATTTCCAGGGTACTCCCAGGCACAGAATTACAGAGGCTCTGGGCCAGCAGAGCTGCTTGCACACCCCAGCGGCAGCAGGATCAGACAGAGGCCGCTGGGTGGACAGTGCCTAAGTTCAACTGCTGGAGGGATCCCCACTACATAAATACGTATGTGTGTATTTGCCACTAATACATCAATCAGCCAGAAAGGGGAACAGGATGAGACCATTGGGGCTTGCTGCAGTTTGTCTGGCCGTGTATTTATGTGTACGGGTGCTGTATATGTGTGTCTGTCTGTGCCTATTGGAAACTCATGCTGCTTGTTGGGCATGGGAGCAGAGCTGCAGTTGCCTTCTGCCTGTTGGGCTGCTGGATTCAGCAACATAAGCCAGATTTTGTTCTGAATTTTTCTTGTGTGACATCCATGTCTATTAGTGCATTTGCTTTGCTGGATTAGAGCAATTTCAAGAACATTTATTAATTTGTGTGCGTGTTTGCCATCCATGTTAAATGTTCTTTTATGGCATTATTCCTGGCAGTCTTACTAAAGTGAAGAGCCAAATACAAGTGAATTGAGCTACTATAGAAATGGCCTTAGGGGCTCTTTATCCATTGATCAAAACAATGTGTACAGGTAAAGCCCAGCTGCTGGCACAATACCTGACAGCCTTGGGAGCAACAAAGTTGGCCTTGAATTGCAAGAGTTGCACACAAAATCTTAAAAATACAAAGATGTCCCACTGAAATAACTGAAACCACTCACACATTTTGCTGCTTTGTGCTTGTAAGAACAAGCTTTTTACCATATGGGTCTTTTGATTACCACTGAATACATGTAATTTCTCTACCTCTCTCTCAAATTACTGTATTTGCATAATTTCAAATATGTTTCCTTGGGAGGGAGAGCAAGTTATGTATTGTATTAAAATAGTTGATGAGTTGTTGGCTGTGCATGTTCTCTAGGTTGGCTTTTATTCCTACATTCAAAGCCCGGTTACTCCTCTTCCCTGCAGCACCTGCAGCACTAATGACCAGCAATAGTGAATTCTGCACCTGGAGATTCCCCACTTCACAACCTCTAGAAAAATGTTTTTTAAGACCAAGTTAACAAACTTTTCAGACTCTGTAGGTAGCCCAGCACCTCAAAAGCCAGTGCATCCCCCTTATGAATTTGAGATTTTTAATTGTAAAAACTTTTAAATATGTGAATAATATTGTCTCCTGCAAAAATTTGGAAATGAAGCTAACAAGATTTTTGAAAATAAATGGTTGATTATCTTGCTCACTATCTTGTCACAATGCCATGCTTTCTACTTTTTCTGACCCCTCAGGGAGATAGGACAACAGTGCAAAGAAACATGAAATCACAGTCACATCAGTTTTCCTTATGATCTGAGTCTGCTGCTCATTTACTATGGCCTTGTTCTTCAGAAGAGTCCTGCTGAAACAACAGTGCTTGATCAAGCTCAGATTGGCAGAGCTGGGATCAGTGCTGGGGGTTGTCACCAGTGCAGTCAGATTTTCACCTGGTACTGTCTCTTAAAATTCTTTTCCAGCTGAAGCAACTCAAAATCAAATTCCCACAAATCATTGGTGGCATAAGAAAATGTTGACTGTTTTGCATAACAATATTGTGTTTAAATGTCCATTTAGAGGATGAAGTAATTCGTATTCTATTTGTACATCTTAAATCCAGATAAAATATTTAGGACAGCAGTGTGCTTCATCTCTTTTCTTCAAGGGCTATTTGTGGTTTTGAAGTGAACAAACACCTAACTATTTTGCTGTGTTCCAAGAGGGGGAAAAAACCCCCAAAAAACAACAAAACACCACCAACCCACCCAGATATGTGGGTTTTTTACCCTCTCTAGGCAGGGCTGATGTTCAGTGTCTTCTTTTCACTGGGTCAATAACTATCACTGATGAAATTTTGTACCAGATCTCCCTTTCCCCTTTGGAGCCCAGTACCCACAGCAACCTCCCATGTCTCCCAGCCTGGCACACACCTTTGGTGGATGTGGGTGCCAGAACCAGCTGATGGGACCACCAGCTGCCTCACTCTGCTCCAGCTGCACCTATGGGAGGAGGCAGCCACAGAGGGAAGGAAGCAGAAGTTCCTCCCCATGCCACTCCTCCCCTCTGCTGTGGAGCTTCCGAGCACAGCATGCACCAGGCTGAGAATGTTGCTGCCTTGAGAGCTTCTCACTGGTATTTACGTGCCAAACCCACATGCTGCAGTGCTGCGGATCATGGCCTCTACCCTGCAGAAGTTCATTCATTCTCTGGACCTCAGAGCCCTTCCCAGGGTCCTCCAAATCCAGTCAGGCATCTATTGTCAAGGTGAGCATCAAATGTTTTCTGGCAGGGCTTTGCAAGCCTGTATTTGACATCAGATCCCTCTTCAGACTGGAGTGTAGAATGGGGGGAGGCATAGGAAGGATGCTCATGGAGTTGTCTCCTAGAAGTTTCCCACAGCTGAGTGTTTTATCAAAGGCTTTGGAAATGCCTTTGGTGCAGCGTGCACTTGGTCTTCTCACTGGCAGTGAAAAAGAAACTAGTTAGTCCTTATATCCTGGAAAGAGTACTGGAATAAGACATGAATTTGCTTTGCACTAACACAGAGCTATCAATCCAGCAACTGCAAATCACCTCACAGAGGTTAATTTATTTAACTCCTCTTGGACTTCTGGGCCTGCCATGGAGAAGTCTCTTCTGACTCAGAAATAAAGAACCAGGGAGTCTGGAAAGTGACCATGAAGGACCATAAGATTTTCCTGAAATTCTGCTCTGTATTTGGGGGGCACTTCAAGTGTGCAACCATGCAAAGGAGTTGGTATGAGCTGGACAGGAGAAACACAGGGGTAATATTTTACTGGGTTTTCCTGCTGCAGATCTATTGTTATGATGTTTTTAGTGCTCTGCTTGTGCACAAAGCACACTGGAAAGGTTGTGTCGAAGAGACTCGCTTTAGTGGGAAAAATCTGCTCTTGGTTTGGGCATGGACTTTGTTCAATGACAGTGAAGATGTCATGTCAAGCCCATGTATCAGTCTAGAAAAAGTTGCTTCCATGCCACTGACAGGGAAAAACACAGGTTCAACTAATAAAACAGAGAGGTTTTCATGAAATGAACTGAAGTCTGCTTCAGCTTCAGCCAAACACCCGCTATGGGATCCACAACATCTATCTTAACATCAATCTAAATATTTCCATGCTGCACCACAGAAGGAGAGAGGAGGTGGCCAGAGTCTGATTGGCAATCAGCAGCTGTGGCCAGAGTGGGTGATTTTTCCCTCCATGACAACAGCCTCTTTGGGCAGAAAGGAAATGGGAAAGGGCATACTGAATTTGTGATGGTAGAGTACTGTCCATGTGCTCCTGATTGCTCATGCTGGCCGCCCTGGAAACTACCTATGAATAATACTGATACATAGAAAAAGTGTTCTGGGAAATAAACTTAGCTAAAATAACAAGAAACTTTTGAAAATACTGTTATTCTGAACTTTGCTATGTGGCCTGTTCAAGTTTTATCTTTTAAACTATACATATATATATATATATATATACATGTATATATACAAAATGCTATGGTAAAATGATGGTAGCCCAGCTGTCTGTAGATTTCTGAGTTCATGCAGTCTGCGTCCTAATGCTCATGAATGGTAAAACTTATACCAGTACATTTTTGTAGCCAGAGTATTTAAGTTGGTGATTCTCTATGCAGTCTAAGCCCTTTAATTTTCCTGAGGAGAAAAACACTGGTGAGTAAGCACACAGACCACTCTGCAGCAATTCCTCACATGTGAAAGAAAAAGTCTATTAGCTATTGATTAGCCTTGGGAGGAGGTGGTATGGGCTCCTGAGAATATTAGCACTAAAAAGTGACAGCCCTCGTACTGCTCCAGTGCCTTTTTGGCCTTCAGCAGCACTACCTCTTCCGGTCCTCTGCTCCTGGTGGCTTCTCAGCTGTTCTCATACGTGTCCCCCCAGCACAGCAGCTGCAGCACTAACAGCCATGCATGAGTCTCTTGTTTATACAACAGGCAAGACTGATCTATTCTGCTTGGCTCCTTGCCCTCACAGCCATCATCTCCCAAAAAAATACTTGCAAGTACCTAGGAACACTGGTGTCCTGTAGTAGGCTTCTGTGTGTTCCTCTTCTTCCCTGTTTCAGAGGAAGATTGAGATGCTCAGGACACTTGGTGCCTGATAGGTTTGCAGGATCTAGGGCTACAAAAGGTCTTCTCAGGCCAGGCCCTCACTCCCTTTCTCTCCCTTCTTCCCTGAGCTCTCTGTCTGTGTCAGATCTTTCCTGAATATTTTCCTTCCTTCTGCACCAGGCAGCTGGGGTGAACACATTGTTCTGTGATTGCATTATGATTTATGTCACATTTTCTGTTGAAAGACTAGTACTTCAAAGACAGTCTGGAGTAACTCCTCTTATATTGCTAAACAGGAGAACGGGCCACTTTGAGCACTTCAAGTTTCCATTAGGACAACCACTCTTTAGTCCTTCCTCAGGCAGATCCCTCTGCCCCTGCACCAACCTTTTTGATCTCTCTGACCCCATGCAGTCCACCAGCAATCACAGTGTGGGTAATGGCAGGTCTGTTGGCAGGGACAATGGGTTTATTGCTCTGGCTGCTGGGACCAAATCTGAGCATTTGTGCACTGATTGTAATAGCTCCCAAATGGCTACACAGGCAGCCCACTCAGGTAAGTGCTTTTGTGGAAGGGGACTTCATAGGAATCTGTAACCATTCTCAGCACAACCTGCAGATAGTAAGGGAGAAGATCCTAAGAAGGGGTACTTAATTTTCCTGTGTAAGAATTCTAAATAGGAAGAATTTTTATATATGTAAATATTAATGTATATTTCCCCCTTCAGAACCCCCCTCAAAAAGGGCAAGTTTTCTTAACATAGCATAGGCAGGTACACAGAATGGCTAATGGGGTAAATGCTGGTCTATTACATCCATTAGAGCTGTCACCTCAAAGCTGTAGCAGCCAACCAAAGAAGGCTACAGCAAGATACTTGATAATAAGACAACACGGTGTAATTGATTCACTGCTCTTCTCTGGTGCTCTGTGTGCTGTAGGGATGAAACTCTCCATTTACTCCATTGGAAGTGGCATTTTCCACACACTGCACTTAGGTCTAATGATTTTATAAATATAGGACTTGCAAACTAGCCTTACAGCTCCTGACAGATTTTCAGTACCTCTGGAAGCATAAGGAAAGTTTAATGCTCTGTGAGGATGAATGTTTTCCATGTGGTGAGGTATTTTTATTAGAAGCTGCAAAGTCAAGCTCCAGGGAGAGAGTGGGAATTTCCTTGCCTTTGGCAAGGTAACATCTCTGAAAGAATCCATTCTGCTTTTTTATACATATTACACCAAATACAATCTAGGTCTCTCCTTTCAGACCCAAGCCTGCCTGCTACTGTTCCCAGGGGAGAGCAAGTAGAAAACATATGCTGTGTGCACTCATTCTACCATTAGTCTCTCTACTGGCCTATAAAAAAATTATGTTTCTGCTGATACTACTGGAATGTGATGTATTTAACTGTAGTTCCCCAAACTGCAAATGGACACAACTTTATAGACCCTGCTTCCACATGGAATACTTTCAGCTAGAAAAGCTCTGGGCAACTGAACTTTTGCTGTTGGTAGTGAATACTATGTTTTCAACACTTTCTCAGGAAGTTCTGTTGCTGTTTAGCTCTCTGTTCTGGGCACAAAGAAGAGGAAAGCATTTTCCTTGAATGATATCAGTGATTTGAATGCCACACTTGGACTTTGGGGCTGGCTAAAGCCTTACCAGTTTGCCTCTAGGCAGAATAGTCAAGATTGGAGACTCTTGTTCACACTTCCATGTTTCTATTCTGCTTTGGCTCCAGCTGTGTGGGGCTGCATAGTCAGAGACCCAACCTGCAGCCATCACCTACTCCTGTCTGCCACTTTGCAGAGTCAGAAATGTGGGGTGTTGGTAAGAGCCCTGAGTTCTTCCAAAATGCTTTTCATCATCATCAAAAGCCCATCCAGAAGCAGAGAAATTATCATCATCCCTGGTTTGAAAACAGAAACACAGATGAAAGGAGATGGTAGTTCTGCAAATGCCAGGGATGCCTGTCAGGGCAGTTGCTCTGGACTCTGCAGTTGTAATGTCCTTACTACAGAAACTGGACTGCACTGTTGAATCTCTGAAGGGAATAGGAAGGATGATTATAAAATGAAAGCAAGTCTGCCACCAGATACAGATAACTTGGTAATCAGCACTGATTAGAAAGGAACTACGGTGCAGACTGAAGTACATGACAACTTAATAGCTCATTAAAATAGGTTTTTAAAAAATTAAATTGCTGAAACTCCACAGGGAACTGATTTGATTGATCAAATATCTTTCTTTGAACATTTTAGTAAATATTGATACTTAGTGAGGTAAGTACTGTCTGACCACTGATTTTTACAGATAGCATGCAAGTGTAGGTTTTCATTTTTATGTTGCAAAAATTCTGTCTATTTTAATACTAATATAATTATTTTATGGGTAGTTGAATTTAATATTTTGCAGGCTTAATTTAACCAGTGGCAAAACAGTAAAAAGTGCCAATTTTAATTGTGAAAAATGAAGAACCTCTCAAGGAACCTCTTCTGTTGATGTTTGTTGTCATTAGCCTACCCACAGTCTTCTCATTCTTGCCCCACCTAAACACATGCATCATTAATGGTATTCCCCCATTTCTTCAGGGGTTGAAACTTGCCAGAGCGTGGGGAGAGTTTGTAGCTCTGCTCTGCAATTCAGTTATTTGAAAACAGCATGTGTGTTGTGTAAATTGCAGTTCCAGGACATACCCTCTTTTACAACAGGCCTGTGAAACACATCAGGAAACTCTGAGCTCCTTCTCTGAGGAGAAGGGGACTCTAAGCCAGCAGCCTCCATCTCTGCAGCCTGGGTATGCAGGGAGGCAGTGTGCTGTAGCTGTGGTACTCCAGTCTCTGGGATTCAGGAAAGCGCTAGATCTGTGCAGGGAGGACATACTGGGAAGAGGCAACTGTGGGGTCACAAGTATATCCTTGGTTAATGTCCTTCCAGACTTAAGGGATCTAAAGATTCTTAGAATTGGCAGGTTGGGATTCCTCCTCTGGGCAGATGTTTGGTGCTCGCTGACAGCTGCACCAAACATGTGAGGATTGCTGAGAGACAATGCCAAACAAAACCCTTGGGTGAATAGCTCCATTTCAAAACTCATTTTGGTCAACTCTAAACAACATGACTCATGGTTCCTCTTGCTGGCTGCGTATCCACATTCGCTCGCTGTCTCTGCAGTTTTGGTTTCACTCTCTCTGCTTCTGTGACTGGAAAATGGCATCTTTCCAGCAGCCATTTCTGCAAGCATTTCAGGGAAGTGATGGGCTCTGCTGATCATCAACAGAGTTCGAAACAGTTGTTAACCCTGTTATTGTAGCTAGGCAAGCTGAATGCAAAAGGAATCCTTATCTATCCAAACTCAGCTACCCTGAGTCCTAATTTAGACAAGAAATGTCTCTCAACACTAACAGTTCAAAAATGATCACGTAGGGTACAACTGTTTTACTGTTTCTAAGCCAACCTAGAGAGAACAAATCCTTCTCCCTTGTCAAGTATGATAAGCCAATGAGTTGATGAAGGCTAGGATATGCAGTCTATAATATGTATGGATAAAACAAGCAAATTGCCTCTTCATCCTGGATGGCAGAGGATTAATAAAACTACTTTTTCTTACAAAAAGCAACAAATAATTTAAACAGAGGCTAAACATAAGACAGCTTTGATGAAGATAATTAGGGCTGTATTTCTTAGAGGTGAAATATCATTAAAAGTTATTATCATTCTCCTCATTACTGGGTGGATTCTCACTGGAGTGCATGCCAAGGGAGAACTGCTTGTGAAATTGGTGAAACTTGTGGTACAGTGCTTTCACTTAGTAATTTGTGTCTTTTTATTTTTAAGATAGAGAAGATTTTTTAAAGATAGATAAATATATCAGAAAGTGCAAGGATGGTTTCCTGTAAATACAGTTGTTTCTGTTCTTCTTGATTGATCAAGTAGGAGCAAGAGCCTTAAGTACAGCCAGAGTAGTTTGGATTCTTTTTTGTGGTCATTAGTTGGAGCATATTGGTTAATTTTCTCTATTAATACAAACCACTGAAACTCTCCTGCCCTTGTTCAAGCTGCTTCAAATGCCTGTTTTATTCTAAACAAGAAAGAAAGAAAGTGTTCTTCAGTGGATGTGAGAACAAACCCTGACTTTTTGGGGTCAAATATTGCTCATTTTATTCATACTGCTGCCCTCAATGGAATGACTCATACAGACACAGTGAGAAAAATCTGACCCTGGGTAGCTGGCACTCTACCAGGTGAAGCTAATTTGAGGATCTCCTCTGAGGGGATTTTCTTTCTGTGACATTCAGTTTTGGGCCTCCCCGTGGATGGCACAGAAGGTAGGAAGAATACCCAAATTGCCTGGCTTGTCTCAATGCAGGGGTCAACTCCTTGTCCTGTCTTGCTGAAGCTCCCTCAATGTGTTGGTGTCCTATAGCAGAGAGCTCCCCAGTTGCCATTGCACTCGGGCTCCAGGAATGTGAGGAGGAGGAGGTCTGCAGCAGGAGGAGCCCTGTTTCCCTTCCCACAAACCCGTAAAAAACCTGTAAAAGTACTAAGATAGTTTTCATAAACTCAGGCTCTGGAAAGAAGAAGGGAAGAAGGGACAGCCATGACAAATTGCGTAGGAGGGAAGATCCTGGGGTAAACATCCCATCATTCACAAGCCCATGACCACACGATGTTTCTGAGCTACAGGTCTTTTGTGATAGAACTTTTTCTTCAAATACCTGGTGTTGTGTTCATGAAGGAACATGGCATTTGTCCAGGTCCACTGTTTCTGGTTAGGTCACTTGGACACACAGAAGTGGCACAAAGAGCATCATGCTCTGATCTAAGTAGGGGAAAAATGCTTAAACATGTTTCCAGTTCTGGACTGCACCTGTGAAGTGCTCAACACTCTGATCTGATCCTGCAACTCAGTTTGAGCAGCCTTCCTAAACCTCATCCAAAAAAATGTAGTTTTCTGTTGAACATATATGTGAATAAACATATTAAATTCAAATTAATTAATGCTGTAAAGAAAATTAATAAATCTAAATAAATCCTGACCAGCTATAACAGTGACTAATGCTGTTCAAAATCAGGTTTGGGCATTGTCTTCAGTGCTGTAGTAATTCTGACTCATTTGGGTAAACCCAAATAAAAGGTCAAATTGGGAGCTGTGGTTTTACTTGCTCTTTCCACTATAGTGGGTGCTGCATGCATAAAGCTCTGCTGCAGTATGTGAGCCTCTAGATAGATGAGAATCAGAAGAATGCATTTTTAAAAAAATGTGGCCATAAACTTATCAGGAAAGTAATAAATCAGAAACCTCAGAAGTAATTTCTTTTTAAAGTCCATTATGATTGAAATGGCTTAAAGCACTTGACATTTAAAGTTTGACTTTATATGGCAAAAGATAAATCTTAATGGCTTTTGTTTTTTGATGGTTTCGTGCGGGCAAAAATCAGACCCTTCACAGCCTAAGTAGATATGATCTAGGTAAAATGCATCTTTGCATAGTCTCTTTTGGAAGATTTGTGTCCCAAACAGATCTAACCTGAAGATTTTTGTTGCTTAGGACATGGTAAAGAGAGAAGAGGTTTTGAAAGCCCAATAAGTTGCTCTGTCATTTGACAAAGGATCTTCCACTCAAATTCACACTGCCTTCATGACCACTGTTATCCTTGGGCATCTGGAGCACTGTGTGGGCACTGGGGAGCTGGGCTCACCTGCTCTCAGGGAGGGCACCTTCTGGGGTTAGGAAGGGAGGGGTGGATAAAAGCCATTACAGTGTTTTATCCTGCTTGCAGCCACTCTCACGGCCTGGGGTTAGAGAGAGAAGCTGGGGTATGCTTCCTTCTTTGTCTGTCATTGTGCATGATTTCCAGCCTCTTCCCTACAAGGCATTGGATTATTTGAGTTTGGTGGGGGAAATTCAGCAGACTGCTGAGCACCTTTTGTGCTCAGGAGATATTTGACTGGAATAAAAAACTACCTAATGTCTCCCCATCAGAAATTGTTTGCTTTTCCTTCTGCTTAATCAGAGTATAAAATGATTTAAATGATTAAGCAAAACTCTCCTCCTTAAAACTTTAAAATAGATCTCTTTTCTTGCCAAAGAGCATAAACTCTGAACAATTGGCCAGCCCTCAAATAATGCCCATAAAGAATGATACCTTTTTTTATCGACACTAATTATAGATCCATTATGCCCTTCATATTGCTTTGAGAGCCTGCAGGAGCCTTAATAAAACTGTGATTTCAGCTGAGCTATGTTGTAGGGGAGAATGGGTTATTGTAATTCTGGCTGAATGGCTGCACCAGGGCATGGAGCCTTTAGGACCTTTTCACCAGCCCCTGAAACAGAGTCATGTCTGATAGTGAAGACAGCACCCATATGGGCAGCTGATGACAACTTAATAGTGGAGAAAAGAGCACTGGGAAAAGGACATTGGGACAATGTTCTACTCTTTCAGGAGATGTAGGGGGATCTTTCATCTCCCCACTAAGCAGCCAGGCTCCTGGTTCTTTGGATCTCCTTTCAAAGACTGCTCAGCCTGCCAGCTGCAATGAATTCCGTGAGTGTTACTGAGACATGAAAGAGAAAATATTTTCCTTCAAAGATTCAAACTCATGGGACTAGGCAGTCAATGCCTAGTGTTTGGCCTCCAAAGTGGTTTTGTTGGGAAAAAAGCTTGGTCTTTGTTTAAAAAAAAAAAGAAAAAAAAATAAAAGAGGGGGATACTTGGAAGAGCTTAGCAGCACCCTGTGTCAGACGGGCTGTGAGACTGGGAGTCAGCCAGCCTGGGCTTGGGCTTCACCGCTGCTGAATAACCCTCTGTGCCACCTTAGTCAAGTCTTTTGTGTCGTCTGCACCGCTCTCCCTGGCCCTTCATGCTGAACTGCCCGGGGTGTTTGGCAGAAAGGAGCTCCATCCCTGTGATGTATCGCTGCTGTTTACTCCGGCCCTGACTGGGAGCCGCTTCTATCAGCATCAGTGAGGCGTTCGCTCCGAGAGCAGTCACCAACAGAGCTCCAAGCTGCTGGGAAGAAAAGGGGGCATATTACTGAGATATTTTATTGTTTCACCTTGCATTATAAAATATTTATCTCAGTGGTACTGTCAGATGCCCTGACATTAAGAATGATATCCTCCATCTCAGGCATTCACTGTATTTATATTTTATATTGCTGTTTTTAATACAAAAGTGTTCCTCTTGTACCTATAATGAGAAATAAATCAAATAAAGAGCTTATGTTAGGGAGGATGGTGGTGTGGCTGCTTAACATTGTAGGGAAGATGGAGGGAAAAGATACTGAACTGATTGTGACGCTTGCTTTGATCTGATCACAGTGGTTGATAACACTGTGATTGTTGAACTAGAGATGAGCTTATGAAAGGATATAAATGTGGTTTTTATTGAACAAAGTAGCATTTCAGAAATGGTTCTTTCAAAGGCAACAAGCTCTTTAATTATAGCCTTCAGGGGCATTGTTTGATCACTGTAAATAAACTGCTTTATTCTAGGTTCTGTTAAAATGTTGGTTTGGGGGGGTTTTTGCATTATATTGCATACATCTTTCTCAAATCAAACCATTCTGTTCTCAAGGCCATTTGATTTGCATTTTCAAAGAGTTACATTTTCTTTGTGACTTGAGTGGGAAAAACAAAGTTATTTTTGAGCAACAACAAATAAATGTTAAAAAGTGCATTTTAATTAAAATTTTATTTTTCAATATATTGTGTGAGGGCTCCATATTACACAGCTGAAGTAAAATCTCTCAGGGTCACATTGTCACAAAGTGGGAATTTTCAAATGTTTTAAGATTAATTATCATGGTTTCAAAAAGGAAAAAGTACTTTTATTATCCTTTTTGAAAGCTATGCGCTTTCCCTGGCTCCCTTTTACCAGCACAAATATTTGCTGCAAGTGCCTAGGTAACATTTTTCTTGTCTGAATGTAATCTTCATTGTATTATTCCAGGCAGACTGCCAAGCAAGGGCTAAAATCAGGGCCAAAGCAACCTAGTTGCAGACAAATATGTAATTAAAATCAATACTGTATGTGCAAATGTACCCCCAAAAATGTGGCTGGCAGATTTTAATTTTTTTTTTCTAAATCCTAGTATTAATAAAAATGAGCCTTCTGCAATCATGGTCTCAGACAGTTAGCAATCACCCATCCAACCTCTCATCCTTATAATCTTTCAAATTCTTGGCCTATTATTTCAAATAAATCTGGTAATACAAGTTTTACTATTGATAATCTGTTGAAAGTTGGTCTCTGATATCTTAGATGGAAAATGTGGTGGCAACCTCCATCATTCCATTATTATATATCCAACTTCTCTTCTACAAAAGAAAATTACTATCCTGTGGTCCTTACTTATTGCAAAGCATTTTGTTTGCCAGTGGATTATGCACCCATGTTAATTTCTTTGATGGTAGGACAATGACCTCCCTTGATTTTTATTTTCTTGGGGGGTTTTGTGGAATCACTCTGTGGCAGATATAGACTGAAATGGTCATTAAATATTCAATAACAGTTTTTAAAGAGCTTTAGCCCCTTAACTGCCTCATTTAGTAGATGAGGGAAAGGCTGTGGATGTTGCCTACTCAGATTTTGGGAAAACCTTTAGCACAGTCTCCCACAGCATTCTCTTGGGAAGTGGGCAGCCCACAGCTTGGACAAGTGTACTCGTCACTGGATATAAAACTGGCTGGATGGCCAAGCCCAGAGAGTGGTGGTGAAACAATGACAGGAAAGACATTGAGGTTCTGGAGCTTGCCCAGCAAAGTAAAAAAGAGCTGTTGAAGGGGATTGAACAGAAATCCTATAAGGAGCAGCTGAGGGAGCTGTGGAATTTAAGCCGGGAAAAAACAAGGCTGAGGAGATCTTATCATTCTCTAAAACTACCAAAAAGGAGGCTGTGGTGAGGTGAGGGTTACTCTCTTCCCCCAGGCAACCAGTGACATAACTACGGAAAATGGCCCCAAGTTGTGCCAGGGGAGGCTCATCTCAAATATTGGGAAAAAAATGTTCACTGAAAGAGTGTACTGGAGAGAAGCACTGGAACAGGCTGCCCAGGGAAATGGTGGAGTCACTATACCTGGAGTATTAAAAATGTGAGTATTAAAATACCTGGAGTACTAAAAATGTGAGACATGGCACTTCATGATCAGTATTAGCAGCGACCAGCCTCCTGATGGGAGCTGTAGCAATTTCCACAGAGGCAGCTGAGTTAGTCTGTGTTGAATTCCTAAGGGACTGAACAGTGCAAACAACTATACACTATTTTTACAGTAAGAAAACCAGATTGTCCTTTTTATTTAGAGAGCAGCAGCTGTCTTGCTCTTCTGCTCAGTACCCGAAATGTTGAAAGCATGCTTAAACAGCACTTTTCTTCACCTGGCACTGGTTGATATTTGTGTGGCACTGTATTCCAGAATACCTCTGAGTTAGTCGTCATCCTGGTGTGCAGCAGGAAGCCTTCTGGGTGAGTTTGGAATCTAAGCACAGCAGAGATCTTAAGCCTGTACAGGGTCCTCAGCAAGGGAAAACAGGGGATGTTGTCCCATCCAGCCTGTGAACAGCATCTTCCAGATGGTTTTTTAATTTATTTTTTCAATCAAGATGCATTCTCCAGAGGGTTAAAAAACCTACATCATCTTCAGGGAAACTGAGGATTTTCTGGTGTTCATCTCAGTTGTTGAAAGCATTGCACAAGCAACCAATAGGTTTTTCTGGACACATATTCACAAAAGAGCAGACTTACCCAGTTGCTCAGCATTACTCGCCAGCATTCTCCTGTTGTTTTTGGTGCTCTGTTGAGGCTTTGGGTAGGTTTAGGCTAACACAAGAATAAATTATGCTCAGACTGGGCTCCCAGTGACTTCTCTTGAGGTCTAGGAGATAGTCAAGCACTTGTCATTTGCAGGTGCTGCAGCAGAGTTAATAAATAGATCACAGACTCAGTAAGAGATGCTTATCAGCCTAGGCTACATTCAGGACTGGAACTGTTCTTGAATGAAGACCAGAAAGATCAGTCAGCTAATTGTTGGGGTTTTTGGTGTGACACTTGGGTGGAAAAAAGAAAAGTAAGCTGTTTTTGGTTTTTCTTTTCTTCCCACTATCCTCACCATCTACAAGGAGAGCTGTAAAGAGTGTTGCTCTTCAAGGAAGGGAGTTCTGCCAGCAATAATGATATTTCAGTACTGGCCTTCTCAATTATTGATTGCAACTATGTAGTCAGAGGTCAGGTTTTAAATATTTCTCATTGCCTGATACCATTCTTCTTACCTAGGTTAAAAAAAAAAAAAAAGTAAAAAGGCAAAACTTTAAACTGAACAAGATATAACTAAGGGCTTAGAGCCATTGTGTGAAGGAATATCTCTCTTCTCAGAGGAGATAAAGCAAAAGGCAAAATTAACCCTGAGAACCCTTTGGGGAAGGGAAAAATGGAAATGAGAAAGAAAGTATTTTAAGTAGCTGAACAATACTGATAGGAGAGCAAATAAATACACTCACCAATACATTGGGAGTGGAAATGAGAACAGTGTTTCTCATGACAAGGGAAATGAAATTTTGAGATGAGATTTCAGAAAGAGCATGCCCACATTGCTTCAGGACAGATCTTGGTTAGTTCTTGGGAGGAAATGCACAGAAGAACAGAAACTAGTATTAAAGTCAACATTTCTGATGTTGTGTGTTCAATGCAATTCTATCTACAAATGGAACACTATGTGTTCACTGCATTGCCTTTATATATATAGTTAACTGATCCCATGCCCCAAAGCTTCTGCTTATCTCCTGCAGAAACCAGGAAGAATTTTCCTTCTTCTTCATAACTTGACTTTTGAGTTTTTTGGCTTTGTTCTTCTCCCTGTGCATCTGCTTCTGAAACAGTAAAGGTTGACCACAGCTAGAATGGAGAAGGGAGGACTGGTTTTGGTGAAACAAAATACAGTTCAAGGTTTTGCTGAAGAAGCGCTGAAACACTTGGCTGGATTGCTTTGTTCCTTTTCTGAGAGTTCTGAACATGACAGAAAAGGAATTTTTTGCTGCCAGGTCTGAATCAATATGCTAATTTCAACATGGGACAGGGATTGCCATTGGTAATTTGCCACTTTTCCAATTTCTAGTACTTTCTTCAGGTCTTCTGTTACCACAGGAAACTCAAATGCTGGTTGCACTTAGATGTCTCCTGTCATCTCCCTGGGTACCTTCAAGGCTCTGTGGGTTTTTTGTATCCTGCTGTAGTCTGTTGTTTCCTATGGGATAAACTATGCCCTGTGCTGTGCAGAGCCACCTTTAGTGAGCTCCACTGCCTGCTGGTTTCAGGAGACAGCTCCTGACAACCCAGGTAATCCTATGCTCTACCTCAACCTATTCTGGTCTAATAATTTGGAAATGTAGATTCTTCAGACCTTGTTCTCCTTGCGTGCATTTAAGAACCATGTACACACAGAGCTGATTGGTCATTGAAGTCACCAGATTGTTTTTCTCATGAACCTGAAGGGAAAATTAGGCTAATTATCACAAGACAAGTATTATTTCTTATACTTTAAGTATTTTTTTTTGTTTTCGCTCAAAGAGGTAAAGACATATGACAAAGCAAGAAAAAGCTAAATAATGCTTTTCTTTCCTTTTGCATTTCTTTTCAGACTCCATCTATGAGATGTTTGGAAATGAATTCTCCCTCTCAACAGAAGAAGTCATTAAAGTTATTGGCTTCAAAATTAATAAACTCATAGCAAGTATCTGTGAGAATAATGAAGTCAGCCAGTTTTCAGCCAAAGTGGAATTACCACTAAATTTTCCTGGTATGGTATTTCATGAATACATGTTTTTGAGAAATTATAGCCCTTAGTAATCACTTTTGTTCATTTTATTGATTTGCTGTCTTGATTCATATTTGAGGTTGCAACTCAGCTGTCAAGAATACAGTTTTATCAGATGGTACAAGACATAGTCAACTAATTTTTCAATTTCAACTCTCTTACAGTCCTTTCTCTTGGATAGAAGTTACTAATATTATAAAGTTTTGTGGTTGGTAATGCTTTCTACACTTGGAGTCCCTTGGTGTAAGAATTACAACAAAAATCTTCTTTTCATTTACTTATGACTTTGCCAAAACTTGTCTGAGCTGAAATCTTCCTTGTTGTGTTCTTAAACTATGATGTATTTACCATTACTTCATCTGTATTTTATTATTATGGGTATAAAATATTTTCAATACTCTGTTTTCAATACTGCTTTTGTTTTAATGATTTTTGCTAACTATGATGGTCAGAATGGCTGCTCCATGCTTGGAAACAGGATTAGAGGGGAATGGATGTGGTTTTCTGCTTAAAAAGTAATTTTTAATTGTTCTATAGAGAAATCCAAATATGTTCATATTTTGGAGGATGGACTTGAAATTTGGCATGTGGTACTGACTTGTGGAACCATACTTCCCTTTGAGGTACTTGAACCATATCTATGGTTCAAAATATGGTACTTGAACCATATCTTCCCCTCTCCATGTTACCTTGTTCAGGAGAGCTGGCCAAGTACTGAACCCAGTACCAGTTCATCATGTGTCATATTTATTAATTTCTGAATTTTGCTCTCATCTCAGTTCCTCCACTGCTAGGGCCCAGCAGCATTGAACAGGGAAGTGAATAAAGCACAGAGGGAGAAGTGTGTCTCCCATGTGAGTTTCCCAAATGTGGGAAGTAGAGGAGACAAACTGCGTTAGAAAAATGGTAGAAAAAGTTTTGATCTCAGAGCACGACAGAAGGATGCAGATTTTCCATGCAAAGATCGGAGAGTGGAGGCAGCTGCAGGTGGTTTCAGCAGCACAGGAAGACCCCACCCACCCACAGGTTTGCAAGCAGGGCATTTCCTATGCTGGGAGTCTTGCAGGCAGCAGAGGTAATGGGAGCCCCTTGGTGAGAGGAGATGAGCAAGCTGCATGAGGAACTGCATGAGGAGGGCAGTGGGAGTGGGAGGGAGTCTGGGGGACAAGTTGTGGGACACATGCGTAAAGGAAACACTGGTACAGAGCACACACAGAACGCAACAGACTTCAAGAGTCTGAGATCATGCCCAGGACTCACTTTGACCATCAGTCTAGCTAATGGACTGAATGAGACTACAGTTTTGTACAAAAAAATCCCCACCCTAAATATTTAATTAGCACTGTATTGTACTGAAAGCACATGGGAAATTAAATTGATGCTGCATGGGGAACATGATATGAGTGTTTTCTAGTGTTTGAGTGCTTGACTTAATAACCTCATTGATGCTCTTCTAAAGTCTTGCTGAGTATGCCAGAGTGTGCATGTATAGGATTTAGGTTATGCCAGTATCCAAGCTGGGACATGCTTTTTCTGCAGAAGGACACAAGACACACTTCTTGAACAAATAAAATGTAAAAGTCCATGGGAATGATGAAATGTTTCATCTGAATTCTACAAAAAAAATCTTCTGCTATGCCTTTATTTGCCATCTCTAAAATACAATTTCTCTCTGAAATAGTTGTGTGTATATAACTTCCCCCCCGCTCCCAAATAGATCCTCATTTTACCTTCATGTTTTTCTTATCCTGTGAATCAGAATGGTTTCTATGACCACTTATAAAAAGACTTTTTTGGAATGCCATTTTCAAGCACTAGTAGGGCCCAGACATAGAGATAAAAGACCTTTTAATTATCTGTGGCTATCTAGAGATATTGAAATACTACTCTCCTGTGAACTCTCAAGATACTTGGTATTTTTCTTGTAATCCAAGTTTCTCTGATATTATTAAAATTTCTTCTATCTCTAAAATTCATACACCGATAGAAATATATTCTAAATCTTGATTGGCAGATGAGGTTGAACATTTGAATCCCAAAATATCCAACACAACAGAGTGATAAAAGTAATCCTAAATTTATTAATGTTGAAGGTCCCGACTGTTAGAACAGAAAGACTTGTGATTTCAAATGCTTGAACCTGGAATCGGGATTTATTTGCATTCAAGTGATCAGTTTTACAACCTGGCATTTGGATGCTGTTGCCCTGCTGAGCACATTTTCAAATTTGATCTAATCACTACAATTTTCATGCATAGTTATGAACTCTCCCAACCAGTGTTCTAGAAAACTGGGTTATTTCACTTGAAAAATAAATTCAGAGTTCATTTTGCTGAAATTTGTCATTATTATCCTCCACATGATGGGTATTACTGAACAGCAGCACTGAAGAGGGGCGTAATGGCACTTCTTATTAGCCCAACAGGGAGCACCACTTTCCTGTTTTTCTCTGTATATGTACTCTTATGTATTCAAGAGCTATTTGGTAAGATATAAATTTGTCATTTCTCTAGTTTAGTTCTTAGCTGATGAATGATTCTGCTCTGTAGAGTCAAAATTTCCCAGTCTCTTGCTCTTTCTTGACCTTTTTCCTTTTCACTTTATTACATAGACGTGCTAAGATCTAACTGAAACACTGTACATGAAACATGGCTTGCCCCCATCTCTTGAACGAAGCGCAGAACTGAATTGCAGATGATCTTTTTTGTGCCACCTTTGACTTAATTCAATAAAAATTTCCACAGGTCTCCAGGAGGCTGACCCTGTATTTACATTGTATGTACAGTGCCCTCTTGCCAGCGCTGATGCAAAGAGATCTCTTTGCTCTTTTCCATTTCCTTTGCCATGAGCTCTTTTGCATGCCATGGGCTCGTGTATCCTTTCACTGCACACATACTGGCACGAATGAGCAATGCTCCTATCTAGGATACTCTGGGGATAGCAGCTCTGAGAGTGAAGAGCTAGGCTCATTGGCCTTAAATGAGCCCTACTCTTTGTCTTTCTGAACGCATTTGCAGTCTTCAGAACTCCTTTTTTTCTTCTCAGATCCTTGATAAAGGCCTAATCTGCCCTCTGCATTAGAGAAACCGCTGCAACCGCAAGTTCACTATCTGTGTTATTTCTTTTATCCTCATTCTAATTTGTTCTTTTTCATGCCTCAGAGGACAGGGCTGTTCTTTCTGTGCTCATACACTGGGTAAAATAATAGAAGTCTGCTGTTACTCTAGACACTTCAATGACTACATCTAACCACATTTTGAACTACAATTTTCACTACTAGCAAATTAACAGACAGGTAATTTGCACAACAGCTGAATTGTTTGCCAGCACAAATGATTGCATTTCATTCTGTTTTATTCCTTCTGCAAAAAACATTACTGGACTGCCCCTGTTCTCATGAGGTCCCTGACTGTTGTTGCTGCTCATTCCTATGTAGTCTGACAGAGACAGCTGAGCATGACTGCCCCTTTGAGCGCTAATCTGCAAGTCAGTGACCACCCAACACATCCGTGGAAGAACAGGGATTAGGCATTCAAAGGCTCATCTCAGTACTAGGTGAGGAAGAGCTGGCTTTTGGGACAGGATGAGAGGAGGAGGATGCTGAAGCAGAAGAGGTAGTGAGTGGGTGTTGGAGGTGTGGGAAAAGAGGAATAGCAATTAAGTCATGTCCAGAGAAGGTAGAAACTGTGCTCTTCCCAACTTTACTTGGGGAACAGAAACTGCTAGTCTGGGAAAGATAATTTGTTCTGCTCTTCTTTTTTCTTGGAGGCTGCTTGCTACCCTACTAGGCAAGCCTAACTATTGGTTTTCTCAGCTTTCTGTGGGGGAAAGAGAGTAAAATACTCCCTTCCTTCAGGAGTCTAATTAAGACTGAAAATAGGAAGTCCATAAAGCTCCAGAGTGGTACATTTTACACTACAGACAGTAAAAGAGAACTGCATATACTCTTCTGTAAAAAAGTGGTAAAAATATCCTTCTATCAAAATGTGCTTTCCCATAGGACATTCAGTCTTGTGATCCTCTGGCTATGTTTTCTCTCCCACACCAGTGAAATAATTTTCTCAGATTCTCAAACTCTCTCCGTGTCAACTTCTTGAAAAGATGGGCTGATGATGTTTGGGGCTTACTAATCATTCATTGTATTATATCTAGGCAGACTTTACCTAGTGAAATGTCACAGAGGCTTCTTAGAGTGGAATGATTACATTTCCCCACTATTATTGTATATGTGCATAGCTCTTCTTATATGACCATTTTATTTTCCTTCAAACCATTGGACACAAGTACAGTTTGGTTGTAGACCAGATTGCATTTAGAAAGTAAATCTATAGGAGCAAGAATGCCAGATCTTGATAAACCAGATGGACTTTTTTCCAAATTTGTTATTTCCATCTGTCTTTCCCCCTTACAGTCCACCAAGATCTCTTGGGAAAATCTAAGTGAATTTGATTCAGGCGTTTTATGGTTTGTGAAAAAGTATAAAAATATTTTTGCTTGACCTCAAAATGTCCAAATGTTAGCATCTCAAACTTACCATATGTCTCCTCCTCCTGGAGGTTTCCTTGTTATCTTAGATTTGGAAAACATTTATTTTTGCAATTTGATTCAAAGTGATTTTAATAAGACTCTGAATTGTTCCGGATAATATTGTTTGTGTTTTTATGGTTCTGTTTTGTTTTTTACATATATACAGTATCAAGGAGAGCATTTATGACAGGATACCGTGTCAGAATATGGCAGTGAATTCCACCCAACATACCAAAACAGTCTTTTATATATTTACCTATGTTATATGTAGAGAGAAACATCTGGAACTTTGCACGTTCATGGCCAGTCAGAGGTGGCTGTTAGGTCGTGTCAGGAGTCTGATCAATACAGAAGCTAAGTATGCAAGCCCACAGGGCTCTTCTCTTGCCTAAGCAAGCATTCTGTTACCAAAATTACAAAAACCACCACAACAGAAGGCAAACATTCTTCTGTTCCCATCCTTGACAAAGCCAGTCTGCCTGAGCCAAGGAGTTAATCAGGTGTCTGGTTTTGCATAAAATCTGATAATTATGCTTCCATATGACACCTGCTTTCCAACCTGGGATGTTCATCAGTTTGTTGCTGAAATAGCTGTCTTCCAAATAACTTTGTAGGCCCAGCAAAATTAGGAGCCTCAGACTATTGTCAAACTCATAGAAGATAGGAATGTTCTTCATACCTGTACTTTGCCAAATATTTTCAACTGGAAGTTTTTTGCACAGTTTATGGGGGCTTTTTGATGTAATTCAGGGGTATTTGTGTGGGGCATACACTTGCTCCTGTTTTACAGATAGATAAGCATAGTTACTGCCTTTGGGACGCATCATAAGTACTTTGAATATCCTTTTTAATGAAAAAGATTCCTATTTGTTTTCTCCCAGCACTGCCAAGAGATGATACCCATCTTGTGCTTGCAAAGCATGATACTGGAACACTGTTTGTCTTTTCCACAGGTTCAGTTTGTCACTGGTGCCTTGTCACAGTGATACTTTCTAAATGCTGATGAACCTGTTTGTGTTGATCTGCACTGACATGCTCCAGTGATGATTAGGACTGTGGTAGATAATTTCCTTGCTAATAATTGTGTTAAAATGGCAATGAGAAACATTGCAAATATCAGTGGGAGAGGCTGACCCTGTATTTGCATTGTATGTACAGTGCCCTTGAAACTATGTTCAAGTTACACTTTGTATATTCATGCATGAACAAAGTTCATGCATGTTCCTTGCAGCCCAGCAAAAAGCCTGGAGGCTTTCCTGCAGGTTTTCCTGCAGTGAGGACATATATGTAGGGAATGCACTGACACAAGGGTACTGACTTCACACAGGAAAAGCTGGCTGTCATACAGACAATTGTGAAGGCACAAATTTGCAGAAAGAAGTGACATTGGTGCAACTGGTGACTATTTCTGCAGCAGATCAAAGAGGTTATTACTGCTTGGGCTGCTGACAGGCCCTCAGAGATGCTTGTTCAGAGTTACTAGTGGCTACATGGGACACACAGAACCAAATATGCCCGATCTGTTGATGAATTCAGTTAAAAGCTGCTCAACAGACAGAATCTTAATTATGTCTCCTTTAACAAGAGCAGTGCTAAAGTTACAAAGTGAAAGTACAGGAGTTTGCTGCTGTAAAGAATCACAGCAATCCTGTAGCCACAACCATCTCCTTCCAAAAAAACCCCAACATTTTTAAAGGCTGTTGTGATAGATGTAATTATTTGACACATCCATTTAAAGAAATACAATCTTAGGGACATCCAGATACCATACAGGGCCTTCAGTTGTGTTGATTATGGTCAGTAGTGAAAGTCAGTAATGGAAAACTTCAGAAGAAAATAAGCACCTTGCTTATTTTTAAGAGAAGCAATATCTCCTGATCCAATTTGTTAAACAATCCCACAGTCAGGGGAGGTCTAGTGAAGGAAATTTGTGTCTTCCCAAGATCCAACAGCAACTGTGTGGTCTGGCAGCATCTCACCTTACTGAAATCTAGGTATCTGCTGGGACATCCGGCACTTGGCTGAGGACGATTGGGTAGGATATTTAAAATCTTTCAGACATGGCTTAAACTACTCATGGGATTTGAAGCTGCCATAAGTGTCTTTAGTGGTGCCAACCAGGCTCTTTGACACCCCATCCCTTGCCTCCTCCTTAACAGCCAAAATGGGAGTGTACCTTTACCCACAAAGTGCCCTCTCTGCAGTCCAGAGGAGTCAATAGCACGGAGAAGCAAAGCCATAGGATTTTTGCTGGCTTGCTTTGGCAGACAAAGGGACAAAAGGCACAGTGACTGCCAGGGAGCTTGGCTTCTTTGTCGTTGTAGCTGTAGCTATTGGTTTAGTTGTGACTAGCAAACTCGGCCTAGAAATAACCTCTATTCTCGCTTATATTCACTCGAAAGCGAGTCTTTGTCAATGTCTGTCTCAGGAAGCTGCGCTGCAATTCCATAAGGCAGCATTCACAATTCTGCCACGCCTTGTGAGAAAGACAGCTGAATCACACAGTTCAGCTAAGACCTGCTTTTTAGTCCTCTCAACCCTCCAGTTCATCTTCCTTTATGAAAACCCTCACACAAATATAGAAATGTACACATTTTTTTTGCAATGGAAACTCCTAATGAGACAGATCCAAAGGGCATGATTAACATGAAGTAATAATGTCCCTAGGAGATTGGGAAGCTTAGATACAGCTTCTGCCTTGCAGAACTTCAGCATTTTAATTGCCTCGTGATGGCTGGAGTGCTACAACACCCAGACTTTGAATTAATCCAGCTGGTGGGCTGGGCTGTCAGATACGCTAAAATCTATTTGCTCTTTCTTATCCGTAGGTGCTACTCTTTCATTTGGGATGTATCTTTAAACACACTTAGTCTAGGAATTCCCAGTCTGTGTGTGGAAGGTTACATGGTACTGATGTTTAGACAAGAAACTTATCCTGCATGAACTGATCACATTAATGTTGTGTTTCCTCATACCACATCTGCATTTCAAAGGCTGGTTTCCTGAGAAGATGGATAGGAATTTAGGATATTTTTTCTTTTTTTCTGTGGCAAAGAAAAATTTTACTGGGGACTAAGAATGCTGGATGTCAGAAATTAGATACCTGTCAGAAAGGGTTATTTCCAGCTGCCTATGTGTTGTACCAGCTGATATTGCCTCTATAGAGTCGTATTTTTAGCAATTGAGCTATCATCTATGAATTATTTGATGTGCTTTGCTCTCCATTTTCATAACATTCACAGTCTAAATTTTGGAATTACTTTCTTTGTGTATTTTCCTTTTTATAATGCAAGTTTTGTGTTCTTAGGTCTTTATAAGGTTGTGGCAGATAAGACTCCATATGTCAGCATTGAAGAAATTGCAAGAAAAGTCTCTATTGGGCCAACAAGGTTTGGCCATCCTTCTTTCTACAGTGCCAAGGATATAAAATTGGAAAATTTCACTATCAAGCATGATGAGCAGATCACCTTCAACTCAGTGGAAGAGGTCCACGGAATAATGGCTGTGAACTGTGTCGTGGTCAGAAATAACCAGTCTCATTCCTTTACTTTGCCCCTTTCACAAGAAGGAGAATTCTATGAGTGTGAAGATGACCAGATGTACACCTTAAAAGAGATTGCAGAGTGGAAAATCCCTAAGGGTAGAAACCGGATTGTTAAACTTTCCACTACTTTACATATGTGGGACTCCTCTAGTCCACTTCCTCAGAACTTTGATGGCTGTTTGATTCTCATGCCTGTCTACGAAGTGCAGGCAGTAATGAAATGTAAGTAGGAATACAATCTGTGTTCTGTTGAACTTGGTGTAGCTAAGTACAAAAGTACCCTTAAATGCACAACATTTTCTTAAACTAGCCATGAAAGATTCAGTTTGTTAAAAATTCCTTATCCATATTTGCCACTAATGTTAGTTTCAAGAGGAAGAAAGATAAAAATAATATTTTGTTTAGTATATCTTTATCATCTGTTAGTTTAGATTATTACCTTGCATTTCTTTCTGTTGCCATTTTGTTGATCACTAAAATTAAATCCTCATGGAAAATATATGCATAGTAAAAAGGTTGAGTTTAGGAATTCTGTTCAGTTCCCAGATTCTCTTTCTTTGCATCTTAGACTTCAGCCATGGAGAAGCCCCTTGGTGGCTTCATATGGCTATGTCTAGGAGGTAGGAAAAGAAAACAAAAACAATTGCACATGTTGCAATACACTTAATTACCATTTAATTTTCAGAATAAGGATGTTAGAGAAAGGAAAATCATATTATTTTATTCTGTTGCAGAAACAAATACCAACTGAATATAAACACAAAAAACTCATGGACAATTTCTGAAACCTGTAGGTTTGAGGAAGCAGAAAAATTAGAAAACCAGTATCTTTAAAAGTTTGGACTCTGAGTTTTTATTTTAAAAAACTCCAAAATATTTATGACACTAGTTGTTCCATCAAAACCTTGATACAACAGGGTTCTGATTGCAGGATAGTAGCTTAGCTTTTGGGAAGGTTTTGTTGCTTGTTGCATTTACTAGAAGCAAACCAATGAGCTCCATAGAAATTGAATCCTAACAGAAGTATGGCATTCATGAGGATATTTAGCAAGAAATCTTTTCACAATTGAGCATTTCTCTGTTGAATTATGTAAGCAAATGGACAAAAGAGAAAGAAATAAAAGCAGGCAGAGATTGTTAACACAATATACCATAGTCATTATAGGCTTATCATAAGACATTCAGCTGTGCTTGCTATGTGATTTAATGTGTGAGTTTGGAAAATATAACTTCACAAGATAAAGCAACTGTAATATAGAAGTAAAATGTAAAAGTAATGTTTGCTGTAACTCTAGCTACATACAGGGGTCTAGCTTATCTCCTGAAGCTCAGTTAACTCAGGTTTATTGATATATCCACTAAGATATATATGTGCGGAATCAAGAGGAATTTAATGCTCCTGAAAATCTTCAGAAGATTCAGAAATATTTGGTATTCACTTGTCTTCCAACCAGTTATTCCAATAAGGATTGTATTTGTTGTTTTTAATTTAAATTTCTTGGTGTTTTCAACATATAAGAAGCATTGCATATGTCCTAAATAACTAATACAAATTGGAAAAGTAGGCTTCATGGTACATGAATAACTGCTTTCTTGTGAACCATGAAGAATGGATTTTTACCCCTTTTAGGGGGACTATAAATAGACACAAGATAAATTATGAGAATTACTATCCACTCTAAAAAAAAGATTCCTGATAACTGGGATAAATGATTACATTTTCACAGGCTGTGAGCAGAATCCTCTTTACGTTTCATTATTAATAACGAACAAGTTGTGTCTGTGGAACTCTCACAAATGCTCATAGAAAGTTTCATTTTCACCAGTCATTTTCCTTTGTTGTCTTTTCCTTTTGGTGCTCAGGATGTTTATCAGCTCAAGGTGTCAATGTGACAAAAGCAGAGTCAGAACAAACAGATCCTGAATTAGTGTCATAGAACTCCGTCATATAAAATAAATCCGATACCAACTTTTCAGTATAAAATATTGGTATGTCCCGCTACAAGGAAGTGTGAATCTAGCATATACAATCCCTTTGTGTAGGTCTATGCAGAATGAATCTTATTGAAGAGAGTCATTAAATATTATTTGCTTCTTAAATTTTACTGCCTTGGTCAGCGATCTGTGGTGTCACTGACTTGGAGCCAAATTCTTAAATAAGCCTTAATTACATAGTCAGCTTTGTTCTTGGAAGTTTTGCATTCAAAATTTTGCAATTTCAGTTGTGGTATAAGAGCTGTTGCTCCCTGTCAGGTTGTTGAATTCACTCGCTCAGTTCTGATAGCGAATAAAACCAGGTGAGGCAGAAAAAGATTCAACAGTTCCAGAGAGGAACATAATATTAAAATGTCTTAATTCATAAAAATAACTTACTCTTAGTTTATACAAAGACTTTGCCATTTTTTTAAGTCATATTATTTCCTAATAATTACAGATGTTTTAATTATTCTTATAAATATCAAAATACCTTTTATCCCCCAGTCTGGCTATAGCAGCAACATGTTGTTAATGGATCCAAATGCTATTTATTTATTAAAAATGTTTCCCCACTCATTTCTTTGGAGAAACTCTAAACCACTATGAAGTAAAAGAATAAAAATACAGCTTGCACCCAATAGTCTGAGAAGATAAAC
Source organism: Ammospiza nelsoni (assembly GCF_027579445.1). Classification (NCBI taxonomy): domain Eukaryota; kingdom Metazoa; phylum Chordata; class Aves; order Passeriformes; family Passerellidae; genus Ammospiza; species Ammospiza nelsoni. The sequence continues at coordinate 61,765,872 of NC_080635.1, forward strand.
AACTGATTAAACTTGGAGGTATTGTGAGGGAAATAGTGAACTAGCCTTTTCTTTTTCTCAAACTTTGTGTTCACTTGCACACCTTATTGTCTCTCTTCATTTGTGTGGTCTCATGCATATCTGATGACCATATCTCTCAAATTACAACAATTAGACTTTGGCTGGCCCAGTTAGTAGTGCACATTTACACATGGACATGCATGCCTCAGGGAAGGTACTTTTGGTGTCTGGCCAACAGGGCGTGTATTTTATTTCAATGTCAGTTCGAAAACAAAACCCAATATATTTCTTTTTCTTTTCAGTTCGAAAGGACATAATTCATATCCTCTCAGATCTGGATGTTGAGGTCAAGGATGTAACAGACCATTATGATATTAGCTCTTTCCTTCAGCCACTTTCTTTGGAAGATATATTTGAGAGAACAAGCAAAGAATTTCCTATGGTTGCTCAGATAATGGAAGGGCCTTCGGGAAACCAAAAACCTTATAACTTATTGTCTACAGGGAAAGAGATTGTCATCTACAAAAAGTACCAGGCAGCAAGAGTCCTAGCCTCTGAGATGAGAAGTGATTCCTCCAAAAGACATTATTTAATCCCTATGAGCTACAAAGGAAAGTTCAAGAGAAGACCTCGGGAGTTTCCAACTGCCTATGACTTAGAGATAGTGAGAAATGAAAAAGAACACCTTCATGTTGTAGCAACTAAAGCCTTTACTTCCCCTCATAAAGAGCTTTTTTCTGTTTCAGTTGGAGATCAATTTCTAGTTCAGCAATGCCAGACTAGTGAAGTTCTATATGAGGGAGGAAAGAAACTCATAGATGTTTTAGCTTGTGAGCAAATACTAAGTGACTCATATAAAAAAGTGCTCCTCCCTATGTACATGGAAGGAGGCTTTGTGGAAGTGGTTCACGACAAGAAACAGTACCACCTCTCCGAGATTTGCAAAGAATTCCATTTGCCTTTTAATGTCAAAGTGTCCGTCAGGGACCTTTCCATTGAGAAGGATGTCTTGGCTGCTGCTCCTGGTCTGCAGTTTGAAGAAGAAATCACAGACTCTTACTTGCTGATCAGTAGTGCCAGCAGTCCGGTGGAGAGCTGGGAGATCCCTGTGTACCGCTTACACATGTTGGTCCATTTGCTCAACAAAAACGTCCAGACAGTTGCACCGCCTGTGACGAGGACAACAGTGGAAGAGGTCAGCGAAGAGGAATACTATATGTTGAGAAGATATGAAAACCTAACCCTCCATCCACCACCCAGGCCTCCCAAAAAGCCAACAACAGCACCACCACCTACTTTTGCAGTGCCTAAGCAAGATGTGTCTGATGTACTGCAGGCTCCAAAGGTAAGGTATCCCATCTTGTCTTTGAATGTCTTACAACCACAGGTCATGTTCTGTGGGTTTAAAGTCTTCATTTCACTGTTGCATCCTTATGCCATGTACACAGATGGTCTCTCAGCTCCCTGTAATGGGCAAATTAGCAATTACAGACAGGAATGGCTAAAATCTCCAGTGTGTGTTAATTGATCCATGAAAAACAACGGAACCATGCCGACTCACAGCAGAAATCTTGGCTGTATAATTTTGCATGGATAATCCTTTACTGCACCATTGTAAAAGTGAAGGGAGGGATTTGAAGTGCCTGTATTTAAATCTTTATTAAGGGGAAGCATATGTTTTTGTGATGTAAAGATAATTTTGCTCAGCTGGAAATTGTGGAATTAAGTTCACAGAGGGACAGGTTGTATTGAAATTTTCAAATTCATTGTTTTGCACTCACCCAAGTGGGAAATAGGTTTGAAATTTAAAAAAAAAAAAAAAAAAAAAAAAGCAGTTATTTTAGAATAGAAGCTGATATTAAAAAGAAGTGCCCCGTCCAGGACAATTTTCTTGATGTTTAACTAACTACGACAATGCATTTGTTCATTAATCTTTGTGTTGGGTCTGGCTGAGGTGCAGTTGATTTTCTTCACATCAGTCTGTGAAGTATTTTTTGGATTTTAGATTTATTCAGGGCTCATGACACATCAATCTTTTGGCTGTTTTACAGCCATGCACCCACAGTTTCAATGCCTTCTTGATTTCCCAGGCTTCCCCAAGGAAGTTCATTGGGGTTGACCAAGAGGTTGGGAGAGGACATAGATGGGAGCTGACCCCAGTTGACTAAAGGGATGATCCATGACACATAATACTGTGTTCAGCAATAAAAACTGAGGGGGTGATTTGCCTAGGAAGGCAACCATAACTCAGAGACTGGTTGGACAGCGGTCTGCTTGTGAGGGACTGCCTTTGCATCTCTGCTTTGGGGTTTTTCCCCCCCTCTACCTTCATTTATTAAGCCATCTTTATCTGAACCCACAACTTTTCCTGCTCTTGCTCTTACCATTGTCTCTCCTGATGAGATCATCATCCTGATGTCAGAGTGGACTGAGCACACTGTGTTGTGATTGCTATGCTTTAAATAAAGTGTAACTCATTTTATTTTGGGGGATTCAGAGGGAGATATTTTTTTGTGTGTTGGTATGAAACTGAAGTTGAATTGTAGCCTCTGATAGGGCAGCATTTGTGAGTAGCTCTCTTTGCCTGCTGGAGGTGTTCCTTCTCTCTTTCCTCAATTCCAAGACCACATGCAGGCCCAAAGCTCCACATAGGACCTGGGAGATTGTTACAACAGTCTATAGGAGAATTGAATGGATAAGGTGGCTCCCTAAGATAAGGGTACTACCAAAAAAAGATGTGTCATTTTCTCCTGTCTTTACTGCAGACATGTCTTTTCTTCTAATTTTTACAACGAATATTGAGCAGCTTAAATAAGACATCCTGTTGTGGAAGGAAGGATACATGAGAAACTTGTCCATGGAGCTCACAGGCAAGCAATCATCCTGGTACTGGCCAGGAGTAAAGAACTGAGGGAAAATTCCCTAAAGCTGTTTCTGGTCAATTTGTACCCTTGTCAGGAGGACTCCAACCTCCTGCAGTTACTGATGGCTGTGTGTGCAGAAAAGCAGGTGGATGCTGACTCCTGATCAGGCTCATGCAGAGGATAATATTTTCCTAAAGTGAGAAGAGAGCGGTAAGGGTAGGGGAGGGATGAGCTGAGGTTCTTTTGCACATTCATGAGTGAGAGCAACCTCAGACTGCAGCTGTCCAGAAAAAGGAGATCCTTTAAACAGTTTCAGAAGACATTTTTTAATTTTATGAGGGGCAGGTACCTTTTATCAATAATTAATAAACTGCAGTCAGAATGCTTGGAGTTATGCATATTGTAAATCTCCTCCCCTGGGAAGGTGAAACAAATAGAGATCCTTTATTCACTAGATTAAACATCCTGAGCTGTAACATACTGTGTTTAAAGTCACACAGAATGCGGTATCTTTTCTATCCTGAGCACCTTGAGTCCTCTGAGAAGACGTGGATGGTAGCAGCTAGGCTCTGCTTTGGCCCCTGTGCAGTGCTAGGGCACATTGTGTTTTCTTTTCAAATGTATCAGGAATGTCTGAGGGTTCAGAAAGTCAGAAACTGTGACAAACTGATAAATAGCCATCTTTGCATATTTTGTGACTATGCATAGGCTTATTTGCATAAATAACAGATGAGCATCCTAATGAGCTGAACTTAAGCCTGACAAGGTGGCAGCCTGGGATAAGCTTTAGTGCTGCATAAGTTGCCACGCTCCTCCTGCAGGCAGCTCCCTGCCTGGTGCTTAGGGAGTTCTGGCTGCTTGCTGGAGAGTGGTGAGTTGTTTCCTTGCACATCAGCTGGGAAGCTCTGCTTGGTTCGGAGCTCCAGGATTAAATGCTGCTGCTGCTGCTGCTGCATGAGTCCACAGAAGACTAAGATCTGCCTGGTTTTTGCCAACACCTGAGGATTATCTGCAATCATGGGTCACCTTTAGTTACAGATTTGATTGCCTCAGCTTGCAGCAAGGCTGTGGGGGCAGAGAGGCTCCAGCTGTCTCTTCCTGCTGTTCTCTGACCTTGGTAAGGAAACTCTGGGCCCAAGAGCAGGGCTGCATGCTTCACTGCATACTTTTGGTCATGTGAGTCACTGCCTTGGATGAGATTGGCATCCAGTGTGGACTGGAACCTGAGATGAGTGTGAGAACTGCCTCTGCTTGTGTGCAAGGTGCACTGCTGCAGAGACACGGATGTCTGCACAGTTCAGCAAAGTCCAGAGACAGCAGATGAATTCTCAAACATTATACAGTTGCATTAACTAAGCACTCTGCCCAGTCTCTTCACAGGGACAACATAAGTTGGAGCCAACATAAGTTGGCTCAGCTTCTGCTGATACAGCTTTCACTTCCAGAACCTGGGATCTCTCCTCTCCCCTCCACAGAACTGCACAGACCTTCCCTTTCCCTCTCATATGAACATTTTGTTTGTGAAAGAAACATCCAGACCACATATGTTTGCAATTTTGTATTACTTGCTAATTGAATTAAAAAAGACAGCCCCCAAGAAAATGCGTGTAAACTAAACAAATGAATAAAAAATAGCTTGTATTGAATGATGAAAATAATCTTATACTTTATCACAGATTTATCACACATTAGAATGATCACTGCAAATATGACAAACCAAGTTTTCACTTAATCACTTCCTTGAAAATAGTTTTCTAAAATTTTCATTTTCACCAGCTTGGAAACCCACTGTTTCCTTCCCTTCAAGAGGATTCAAGCAGCAAAATGTTTTCTAGCTTTCTCTTTGCCTATCAGTTCAAACAGTAAATATCCTAAACATTTAAGAAGATGTTAATCTATGTCCCTCAGTGCTTTTGTATTAAATGGAAGCAAAGGGTCCACACTGAGTATTGCTAAATGGAATCTTAATCAACGCATGGAAAGCCACAATTTAGCCTTGTTCTCCTAAGACCATAAGGCACTGCATAAGGGACAAAAAAGACAGTATTTCACCCCTGATAAAGAGTAAGAGTGGTTAGCTTCATCCAATGCTGTTATCAATGGTCTGTTTAGTCATGTATCTAACCAGAGCAACAGTAGAATCAGTAAAATATCCACCAGCTGGATTGCTGCTGAATAACTTCATGAATGTGGAACTGGAAAAGTCACTCACAAGCAGTAATCTGCTCATCTCTGGCAAGAAAGCCGAGAGAATTCCAGCCAAGGAAACTGGAATTTAATAGAATAGGAGCATCAGGGCATGATAGTTAATCGTCATTTTGTGCTAAGGTCCATTATCCTTTCAAAAGTCATTACAGTGCTAAGATACCAAGAACTTTCTTGCTTTCTTGCTTTTTATTTCAAAATTAAAATGAAAGAAAAATTATCACTTCCATCTGGCTTTGCATTTCTACAAACTGAGCTATCGAAATCTGCCGTTAACATATTTATCGCATCTGTCTTCACAGCAAAATGAGGACTTATCTGGAATTAAGTTGATAAGACATAAGCTGCATTTCTCAGCAAATTAGTTTTCCTGTACTGTCTCCTTTTCTTCCTCATAAGTATTTCTTTTCTGCTTCCAGAGCATTTTTCACATTTTTGGCTCCTTTATAGAGTCCATTTAACACAAATATTTCTGCTGTGTAGCAAGAAACTAACCTTCCTAAACAAAAATGTACTAGAAATGCACACTGGACAGCCAGGAAAGAATAAGTAAGAACAGACTTCAGGAATTAACAATCTTTTGGCTCTAGAAATGAGGAAGAAAATAGAGGTTCATTAGTGGATGCAGATATGTGCACATGCAAACATAAGGAGGAGGGTTTCTCTCTGACAGGTGCGGAACTGTGGTTGCTGATGCTGCACCTGTGCTTCCTCTTCCTCTTTTTTCTCGTCCCCACAGAAGAGGATGCTTCCCACTCCCTGGAATCTCACTTTGCACCCTCTCTTTCCCCCTCCTTCTCCACATCCTATCTATTGTTTATCCCTGTCATTTTCCAGTAGCTTTGTAAATAACATGTGGAGGCTGGAACTACATCTCTACAAACTGAGGACCACCCCATACTGTCATTGTGGCCAATTTCCTAAAGTGTCTCAAAATCCTATCCCCACCACAGCCTCACCTGGTGAATCAGACCCCAATTCTCTCCAAGTCCTTGTGCTGCAGCTTCTCACTTCTCCAAGAACCACGTCTGCACTGTGCTGTGGGTTCCTTTCCTCCTAAAACCCATCCTGTGACAGACATGCCTGATTTCCCCCAGACCCATGTGTCTGAGTGCCCCCATGCTGCACTTTTCATGTGCCTTTCACCCCACCCCTAACCTACAGGATATTGGTTCCCCAGTCCCCTATACTGCTTTCAACAGGTTTGCCTTTTCCTGTCCTCGCTTCTTCCCACCATGTCTCCTCTTCTTGCTCTCCTCTCAGGCAGTGAGCTGGAGCCAGGGTCACAGGCACAAAGGAGTGGGAGCTGCAGGCCCATCTCAGGTTACACACAGGCTTTTGTTGCCTTCCCCAGCAGCATGCATTCCAAACCTCAGCACAGGATCGGTCTCCTGCTAGGATCTTAGGGGAAAGCAGCACGTAGGTGCCAACAAGTGTCAAGCACTTTGATTTTCTTGTTGGCCGGACAGTCCAAGCTGAAGGATTTTACATTGATGCAGAGATCGTTGTAGCTGTGTTGGATCTGAGGGTCTGTGACCATTCTCTGGAAAGCCTATCCACATCCTCATACTATCATGTGCCATCCCATTTCACCTCCTGGGGTTTTCTGTAGGAGAAACCAAGCAGTGCTGGCTGGAGACCAGGACTGCTGGGTGCCCTATGGACTCTGAATGAACCAACTGGAAGGGTTTAGAGGAACTGGAAACCTTAAAGCCCAAGCTAATGGAGTTTTCCTGATATTCTCAGTACTCTCTTTTCCTTTTAAAATATACTAAAAGCTTAAATTTCCACAGAGAATCGTCAAGTCTGCAGTAGGCACTTACTGTGGTTTGATGTTAATCTCAAACCCGAAATACAGTGGGGAAGATATCACTGTGCCTGCCAGAAGGACAGACAGTACATAATTGCCTGAAGAAACAGCAGGGCAATCTGAGGTGTAAGTCTCACTGCAGAAAGGCATTAGTGATACAGGAAATGCTGATATAGTACATGGAATTCAGGAAGGTACAGATGAACATTTGGATATGCTGACTGATGAAAATGCCAACTGGTTAAAAGCAAATTGCTTAATTTAGAGCTAAAAATGAATTACTTGGAGAACAAAGAGAAAAGAAATATAAAAATAAAGAGGATGCCCAGAAGAAATAAAAAATTGAACCACATGAAAATATGGAACCCTTGATAAGAAGGAAAATCCTGAACAGAATGCATGAGCCAAAAGCCATTGATGTCAGTAAGGAAAGAACTGGCTGGCATATTTTTTTGCCCGTCTCACAGAAAGCACATAACATAATAAAACACACAGCATAAAAAGATCATATAATTATGTATAATTCTGAAGCAGGACAAAAAAACCCTGGAAGAATAAATCTAAAATTTGAGGAACCACTGCAGCAGAATAACTCTCCAAAAATAGAATTTGGGGAGTTGGGGAATGGAAATGTCTTTTTTTTTCAACTGGGGTTCCAAGAAGCCTTACTTCACTCAAAGCTGATCTGCAGGCTGCATTTTACTGTTTGTCCCTCTCCTCACAGCAAGAAAATTGGAAAATTAGGTTTGTGGATAGCAAACTGTTGATGCACTGGCTGTTATGGACTGTGTTTAGGACTTTTATTTGGAAATCACTGAAGATTTTTCCAGTTTAAAATGTCCAGAGATAATCTAAAGCCCAGCAAATTTCCAGCAGGAAGCACAGCCCCCGTACTCATGCAATGCCTGTCTGCAGCAGCAGCAGTGACCAGGCAGGCAGCTCCCCAGGATGCCACAGAGCCAGCTGCCAGGGCTTTGGGCACTCCCAGGCTCTCCGACTCCATCCCTGCTCAAACAAATGCCTTCAGGAACTTTCCTGGGCTCTGGAGGCCAGCTGGCCTGGGGTGGCTGGTGGCGTGGTGTTGTGGGGGTCCCCAGGACGAGGTGAGAGATGAGAATGTGACTCCAAGTTCTCAGAAGGCTGATTAATTGTTTTATGATATTATATTAAAATAAATTATATACTAAAACTATACGAAAGAAAGAGAAAGGATGCAGAAGGCTAGACAAGAATGAATAATAAAAACCCATGACTGACCAGAGTCCCGAAGGAGCTGGACTGGGATTGGTCATTAAATTAAAACAATTCACATGCTGGGTAAACAATTTTCCAAATCACATTCCAAAGCAGCAAAACAGGGAGAAACTGAGTCTTCCCGGCTTCCCAGGAGAAGAAATCCTGGCAAAGGGATTTTTCATAAAATATCACAGTGACAGGCTGGTGTCCCTGCTAGCAACCCTTTGGACTCCTTATTTTTGCGAATGGGCCTTGGGGTGCTCTAACCACCAGATTAGGCCTGGGAACTGTGTGGAAAGAGATAGTTGGCACAGGTTGAAATGAAGTCCAGTGATGTTTTCCAGGCACTGTGTAATCAACTAATGTTGATAGAGCCATTGCTAAAAAAACTGTGGGGAAAAAAAAGAAAAAGAAGGAGCTTCACTAAAGTCACTTAAGTGTTGTATGTGTATACACATACAGTGTAAGGGACAGCACTGACATTGCCCATTCACATTATGCATTCTTACATGAAATTCAAGATTTGGCAGTACTGTCAGTTGAGCATTCTGGTAACAAAAACATCCAAGAAGGTTGGAATTATGCTGTGAAATATATGCCCCATGACAAGAAATGAGAAAGTTGCTGTCAGTGTGACAGCAGGGTCGCATCCTAAAACACCTGTAGCCATGGTTCACATTTTTCAGAGAGTCCTTGCAGTGAGGAATTGAGTGATTATCAAGAAACAGAGAGTGCTGTGGAGTGACTCATCAAATCCATTAACATTTGTAATGACTGTCTGAGCCCTGGGCTTTCCTTCTTTACTTTTTGAATGTGTTAGTCCATAGACACGGCATAAAAAAATATGATGAGGGAGCTTTTAAGGGCTAAAAATAATGTATTTATTGTCTGTACCACAATTAATTTTTTTTTTTCTTTATGTGCAGAGGTGTATAATTTACACCAAACTTTTTCAAGATATCTAACAACATTCTGGTCTTGTTTTGCCTCAGAACAGAAAACAATTTTACTAGTAAATAGATGTCATGGCAGTGTATTGTGACATAGTGGTTCAGATTTCCTTTTCTTTTTTCTTTTTTTTAATATAGAATAAAAAGAGGAGTAAAAATGCAGAGTATTCAAGTCCGTTGTGATTCCTGTAGTGCCACTGAAAACCCAGAGCAGTGATCCTGGGCTTGCAATGACTGTAGGCAGTGGCTTGTATCAGTGGTCAACCTGAACTAGTGTGATGGAGTCTAAGTAGAGAATCACGTAGTAGGAGTCACTGGGGGGGGGAAAAAAAAGGAAAATAAAGAAATCTCTTTGCTAGTTTGTGGTGTGTCATGGACCACCCTGATGGAAAACACTGGTGATGAACCCTGCTTTAGTTTGGACTCTAAATAACCTAGAATTGAAATATGTTTAATAAGCTAGGATAAAGCTATTCCCAAAGCATCATTTTTACACTTTAAATTTAAGAGTCTTTGAAAAAGTAAATATTTTATGTGTGAAATGAAGAAACCATATCTGGAAGGTACTTTTAGGGATCCATCTGTTTTGCATAAGTGGTAAATGCATGTTCTGCAGTATTAATGAGGAAAAAGTGGTTCAGTTTGCTTGTGAATTACTGTCATTTGAAGGGAAATGTGCCAAGAAATTGAACAGTAGCTTTACAAGAAAATTCTGGCCATGTGAGGAGAGGGGTTCACAGGAGCTCAGTAGGTCTGGCTTACATTGCCACTTCTGTAAATGCTGCTTCAGTGACCACAGGCAAATCACAAAAATATCATTGCCTCCAGATACATGAAGAAACTGCCAGGTGTGAAGAGGGATTGTGGATTTACAGCTCATTAGTTACTTTATAGGGAGGCTTAAAGCTCAGGTAAATGCAAGATACATTGCCTCACTTTCAGTAAGGGTCAGAGCTGCCTCGCATTTACTCGGGAGCAGTAACCACACAGACAGTTGCCATGGAGTATTAAATGAGCTGTAAATCCATGCTCATTTACTAGGTGGCAACTTGTTCATGTAGCTGTCTTCTCTGCCTGTGAAATGAGACACGATGCTTCATTTTCACATCTGGGATATTTGTATAGACAAGAATGACTTTTCTATGTATGAAGTATTTTGTGCATTGACTACTGCAATAGCAACAACGATATTATCATAAAAATAATATCAACAATGGAATTACTGGAGATTAGTACATTTTAGCCTTATTTAAAGCTTTTAGCTGGCAGTTAATCTACAATAGAGGTGCAAAAACAAGTGACAGTTGTCTAGGACAGATGGATTCTGAAGAATTTGAAAGAGGAAGAAACAAGAAAGAATGACTTACTTAAGAACTTATAGCATAGCAAGGTGTTAACCCTGAGGCTCACTAACACCTTTGAAGGATCAGTCTTTTGTTAACCACTTCATAGTTTATTCTAATAGTAGACACAGGTCTTTGTGCTTGCCTTCTGCATCTGCTGTGGTCTATCTGGTGTTTTTAGCCTTGTCTTCACCCGCTGGCTTACAGAAGGTAGAAGTTGGTTTCAAGACAAGGAGAGTTACGGATGGAAAGTCAGACATTTCTTACAATGCCTCCATAAATTTCCCCAGCTTGTGGGACTTTGGCAGATGATAACATTAAACTAAGATTTGCATGTTAATGATTAGTTTGTGCAAATACAAAAGGTGTCAGCCAGGGAAGAAAATGAGGAAAGAGATAGCTACAGTACAGGTTACATCTATCTATCTATCTATCTATCTATCTATCTAGCTCTCTATCTCTATATATCTATACATCTGTATCTTATATTGATACATCATACGTGTATATAAAAAGTAGTCAGACATAACTGATGATGTTTAAAGAAATGCTGGGCTAAAAGGTTATTTTTTGAAATTAGCCTGACACATCATTTATACTACTTGCAATGATGGAGCAGCACCTCCATTTGGGTAGAAGAGCGGATTAAGGAACTAAGCTAGGAAGGTGAAATTGAGAACTAGTGAAAGAGAAAAACAGAATATACAGTTACATTCTATCAAACTGTGAAATGGGATGGGAAAGCAGAATTTAGGATGGAAGGATGGTAGGATGGAAGGAATTGCATTTTTGTTACAAGAAGGCTGAAGGTGAGCAGTTCCCTTTTTAAAAATGTTCTTTTCCCCTTGTGGATATCTTAATTCAATCCTGCCCTCATCGTCTCTTATATAAAAGTGAAAAGCAGTGTTATGTAAAAAAAATCTGCTCTGTTTGACACAGTTGAATGCATACATACATGGTGGCTAACATGAAATATCTGCTCTTCACCTGTTCTTTGCACCTCACTGAACACACAGAGCAGAGAGGTCTTGGTTTGCCTCCTGCTTTTACTCCATATCACCAACATTTGATGCTGTGAACACCCAGGGTATCAACTTCCTACACTATTCATATTGCCTCTCTGTTCTTATGGTTCAAGCAATAAGAATATGGATGCAAAAACATGGGAGTTAGAAGGAAAACAGAAACTAAATCCTCAAACAGCAAGCTTAGATTTTCTATAAGGTTTTTCATTAGTTTGCATCTTCAGAAAAAAATTAGAGATAAAATCATCTCATGAAATATTGAAACCACTTCTGCCTATATGAATAGCAGAATGTGAAACATCTCGGTCTGCACTCTGAAACAGAAAATAAACCTTCTTATGAATGCTATGAGTTATTGAATAATAATATGGCAGTAGTCTAACGCTGCTATTGTTGAACCTAAATGAAAACCCTTATTAATCATGGATTTGACAGCTCATTCAGTTATAATAATGTTTCCTGTCAATCCAAGCTCTCATTATAATTGGATCTTACTTAGAAAGGAAGATGCTCCATTGACTGCTCAGATGGAGAAAAATATAGGTTTGAAAATGAAAATATCAGCCTGAATTCTGTTTCCAGGGAGCCTGCTTATGCATTTACAAGTTGGATAACAGTTTAATCCTTGCTGTGTGTCACATTTGGATGTTACTATAATAAGATTCTCTCACTGACTAGACAACAGCTCTACAGTCATGACAGTGAAAGTGAAAGCAGGAAGAGCAAATGAAACTTATTCTCAGGGATGCTGGTGTATCATCACCACGACCTAGTTGAAAAGAAATAACTGAAATAGATGGCTTTTCTACAGAAAGCAGCATGTTCAGCTGTGAATTTACAGCTAATTTAGTTTCCTGCATGCCCTCTTTTGTGGTTACTCAGTTTGCAGAAAGTATTAGATATTTCACGTGGCATTGAGAGGAGATTAAGTTGCTTCCAACCTAGGCAGTATAGTGTGCTGTAGAGGTGTTTACAGAGAGGGTTAGTGGCAAGGAGCTGTAAATTCATTCCCTAACTTACTGCATAATATCTTTATAAACAAGGCCAGAGATAGAAGCAAAAGCATCCAAAGTGGTTATCAAAGCAGAGGAATATTCAGGCTGAGGCTGAAAGCACTTGGAAAAGCATTTCTGATAAATGTCATATGGAAGACGCTCTGTGGGTTAAATCTGTAAATTGCATATTGGAGGTCCCAATTTTGTGGGTGTAACAGAGGCAGGTAGGGCATTCTGTGCAGGTCACAACTCATTGAGGACATGAAAAATACAGGGTAAGTAAAACTTAGACTCAAATTTTAAAAAGAAAGGTTTCTAGAAATCTCTTTTCTAGGGCAGCTGAAACAAGAACTCCCACAAGGTGTTCTGGTTCATCGGTAAGCTGGTAGTTACAATAAATGGAAATTTAGAGTAATTTTCTAATGAGTAGTATAATACTAACCAGCATAGAGACACCAGACTGTTTTCACTGCCTTGCAGGACAAGGGGGAAAAATTTCTAATAACCTCAGGAATTCTTTGCATGAGTGTAAGGACTCACAGCTTGTGTGCTTGATCCCACAGCAGACATGCACACTGAAAAGAAATTAAATAATCTTTTCTCCCTCCATGGCCCAACTAGAAGAGGCACAGATGGGAGAATAGGCTGTAATCCACGCCAGAATTTAGTAGCTGCATTGGGACAATATACCTCTTCTATTATTTGTCTTCAATCACTGCAGCTTAGCTCTATCTTTTATTTTGCTTTGTGCCAAGTGAAAACAATTCAGGTCCTCACTGAGATTGCAGTGCTTGAGAGAAATAAGGGCAAGGCTAAGAATGAAAGTGGTATAAATGTGAACAGGAATAAAAATCCAAGGGAAAGTGAAAACTGCTTGTTTTGGTTTTGTTGTTATGCATTCCTATTTTATTCACAATAGCTGACTGATTTCTCATTTCTGAATGAATAAATAGCAGTTAAGATTTGTTTCAGGTGAAGAGTTCATGCCAGAGGGGATTTCTTGTATTGTTACAGTGCAAAGATCACTGCGTTACAGACAATCATATGCCTCTACAACCACTCATGCAGTGTGAGTTCATGAGGGTTATACAATGGTTTATAAGGTGCCTGTTAGCATAAAATGCCTACAAAATTTATCGTGGAACTATGTAATTTGAATGGTGGATTTATAATTCAAAGAATACTTTTCAAAATATATAACTTGATCAGCAGTTGTTGAATCCATAAAATAAATATTTATATTCATGGAATAGCTCTGTAAAGGTCAAGTAGGAGACATTTTAATCCATGTTTTCAATTTGTCGCTATATGTTTAGAGTAATAAATCATAGCAGCTTTCAAAAATAACAAAGGCAACAGTAACATATGGCTCTCAAATGTCTGTGGACTGTAGATTAAACTAATTTGTTTTTCCTGAGCACCTAAACACAATTTTGTTATTTGTTGGCTGTGATCTCTTCTGTAATTACAGAAGGAGATTTGATACCTAATGGCATAAACCATTATGCTAACAACTTCAAATTAATGGGCTCTTCCAGTTTATTTCAAAAGACTCATTGCCAAGCGCTGCCATCATATTTTTCATAACTTTATCAAATGTAAGTATATTTTCAGATGTACAAATGCAATTTGTATTTGCAATTTTCAAATGTAAATGCAGCTTCTCGCCCTGTTTGCAGGTACAGAACAATTGTAATAACATGACAGTCTGAGGAACTAATTTGTTGATTATAAAAATACTTTACAAATGTTTTATGAGCATATACATTGTATGCACCCCTAACCAAAATGCCGTGCTTGGTCTTCTCTCAACACGTCGTGTCATTCAGATGTAACCACAAAACCTCCTCTCTGGTATGAAGACTCCTGACAGAGCATTTGGCTTTTCTAGCTGACTTCAGTCATTAGGCAGTGCTAAGCAGTTTCCTTTCTGAAACCCATGCTATGAGCACACTTTTGACTGCTCTGCTGTTTGCCCAGCTCCTCTGCTGTGTATTCATTTCGGTGCTTGTGTCCTGTCTTAAAATGTCTGGACTGGGATAGATGACCCTCGTGGGACATGTGTGGGCATGGTTTAGGGAAATACATATCCATTTGCTTTAATGGAATTGAAACTACTTCCAAGAAGTGTGAATTTGGAATATTTGTTTGGGAAGAGCAAAATGGCATGAGTGTCTCCTCAAAGCTGGGTCAGCCTGCTACAGTGATGGATGGCCTGGTACAGCAGGGCCACAGAGAGAGGTGCCTTTGCTTAGGTAGCCACATGTTAGAGATGTGAGCTACACCTCTATGTGTACGTTTCAACTCTGGTCTCTACTCTCAGGGGTGCCTAGACAGCCAAGTAGACACATTGTGGTTAGCTGGATGCAGTTTTTAACTGCATTGTGGAGGTTTCCTGACTGTAATCAGAGCCAGGACAGGTGAAACATGCAGATGGATACATGTAGTTATGTACATTTTTGTGCCTTGATCTGGAGCTGAACTCCACCAGTGGCACAGCAATTTACCCAAAGTGAATGATAGACCTGTTTCTCACAATAGGGCTGTGATCAGTGCATCGTGTAGGGAAAGGATCACTATGTTATGGCTACCAGTACACACAACACCCATCAGCAGCTCCAGTGAAACCTTGGAGCCATGGATATATTGGCTTGGACTCTGCAAAGTTGTGCAGGTCCAAGTTCTGAGGGAAGAGGGGCCGCCTTAGTTCAGAAGGAAATGCTTTGGCAAGGAAGGCTGAGGCTTAGGTGTCGTCCAGAAAACTATAGCCTAGAGAAAAACCAACATTCTCAGACAACTGTTTTCATCCCTAGCCTACAAACTGCTCTAGAGTTTGCCTTTTTGGGTTCCCCAGGAATGTAGCATGTGCCAGTCTCTTAGCCTTGTTCAGGAATCTCATTGGGTCTAGAAATTTGGCCATATGCATATCAAAGATGAAGTTCATTCCTTCATAGAAATAGGCACAAACACAATTTAATTTACAAATCAATCCTCAAGATAATCGTCTGGGGATCCATGCTTTTCTGTTGTACACATTTCATTCCTACTGAAGTAGAAATACATTCAGGAAAAAAATGTATAAATAAAACATTAATTGAATTACTTAGTATGGCTGGGCAAATTTTGGTTTTTTGCAATTTGTTTTTCTCAGTAAAGCTAAATATTGCCATGCACATTCTTTCTGGACAAGGAAACTAAGTAAGATTCAAGTGCAAGCTAGTCCTCCTGTTCCCACAGCTCTTGCAGTGCCAGTAATTGAAGGGCACTCTGGATTCTGGGATGTCTAACAGGGCCTTGTTTTCATCCACCACTTTGCTTTTGTAGCATTGTTTGTAGCAGGACCCAGAGGCACCCAGAGGTACAAGAGGTGAGAAGATCTATACATATTTCAGAGACATAAGAAACACTGACCTGTCAAAGGCAACAGGCACAGATTTTTCTTCAAACCTTTATTTAAAACAGGTTGTGCTTGGTTAGAGGTTGATTCTTTGTTTGATGTCTTGAAATTGTGGAAGACTGTCCTTTGCCCTCTGCAAACATGCACACACTAGAAGTCACAAAGATGAAAACTGTTTATTTTGACAGTCTAATCCCAGAGCACGCCCCACGCCTTCCTTACTACAAGACGAAAAACGGGGATTTCTGAAGTCTTCACCTTTACTGCTGATAGACATAGGAACAGGGGAAGGAGCCAGTGGGGTGTAACTTAGGGGATGCCCCCCAGGCCTCTACACTGATGAAGATGTAAAGTCTTGAATTTTTAAAAAATTGCAACAATTGCAGTAAGTTTTTAACACCTTTGTTGTGAAAAAGAAAAGTTTAGTTACATTTGCATGTGGAAAATCCATATACATTGGCAGAAAAGCATATGATTTGTAGTTCTGCCATAAATTTTCATTCCTATATACTGAAACACTGCACACATGAATGTGTCTGTTCAGCTTCCATTTCAGGTAAGGGAACAGATACATGTGTTGTGGCTTTCCTTTCCTTACTGGTACATAAACTGCAAAAATGTGCTAAAATCCTACTCCACACATACAAGGTTGCTTCATCAAATAGATGCTCTCCTTCTCTCTCTCCATCTTCCTCTCCCTCTCCCTTTCCCTCTCTCTCCTCACTGTATATTGATAATGTAGCATGACAGAAGCACACAATTTTTTAGCTTTCCTCCTCTTTTTGAATTTCATGAATCCATTTTATTCACGCTTATTACACAAGCATCTCACTGTATTAAACTTCTGTCCTAGATAATTTTCAATGGCAGATAAATGAAATCATCCACAGAATAATTTTGTTCTAAAATTCTTTTTATTTCATCTGTATTTAATAAGTGTATCCCCACCTACTAATCTCACAGGGTTCATATTTTCATTAATAGGAGCAATAAAGTAAATTTATTTTTCTTTCATTTTACTTTTTGATATTTAGTTCACTAACATTTCTCTTTCATCTGGCAGATATATGTGAATAGATTGAATTTATAGAGAATTATGTTTTAAAATACACTATACCAATATTGAGAGCCCTTTCCCAAAACATAATAAATGTTTTTCTTCCAATAATTTATCTGATATAATCATAGTTTAAAGACAGATAATCTTGGACAAGAAAAACTTGTTTGAAATCTAACTAAACTACTGATATACAACCACTAAGAGCATTTTAATGCATCTATTTTCATTACATTTAAAAGCTTGTTCAATTGAGGGAAGATGCCAACAACCCTAGTCTTTCAAAGAAAGAAATCAAACCCATAAAAAGCACAGCTTTTCACATTAGAATTTTGTTTACTACTGCCTAGTCTAATTATAAATGCCGTATTCATCTTATTCATCTGTAAATTTTTTTAACCACTTATGTTCTACACTTTATAATAAAAGGGGTGATGTAAAATCCTCATTTAATAAATTTAACATTCTGGATAAACACTGCAGTCATTCTACTTGCAGAACATAACTAGTGAGTAAAATATTCCTAGTAAAGCATATTCAGTAGTAGTTCAGAGGACAAAGCCCTTGCTTTACCTCTGTTCAGAGCCTAGCCTCCTACTATCACAAGTCTTTTCATCTTAAATAGTTTCATGTGCATTTATAACACCACCTTCATTTTTTTTATTTTATTAGCTTTTGGGTGTCCATTTGGATATAGTCTTTGAGAAGAGAGAATGCATCAGCACTACTTTGAAATAAATGCAATTAGAGATGTGAAAATAGGAGCACAATTGTTGGCTTTCCTACATTCCCAAGAAACACTTCACAAGAGTCTTGATGCACATCAGCAAGTAAATACCATTACCTAATGTCTCCTGAGAAGAAAAAGAAAAGAAAAAAACCCCTAAATCTACAAAACAATATTGTATCACCTTTGAGGTGCCATCAATATAGCACAGAAGGATGAATAGCCCAGTGGTAGTCCCTCTGTCTGAAGAGATCACAGCCAAGGCAATGCTGAATGCAGCCATGTGGCTGAGTCCTGAGATCTCGCTGTGTGGTGTTTTGGGTTCTCTTCTCTGGGAGTTCAGAGGCCTTCTATCTGTAACTTGCACCATTTTAACTTTTTTTGGACAAGGATTTAAATCTCATTATTAAAAGAAGTTGAATTTTTGCTACTGTTTTGTGACTGATATACATTCTTGCAGAGGATTACATCCTATATGTGGATACCAATGGCTCATACCAGCGGTGGGAGGAACTTGCTCCACTGCTTGCTGCTTCTCTTTAGAAAGTTCTCCACCAAGGGAACAGAAAGTTCAGAGAATACACTGGCTCTGACAATAATTTATAGTAAAGGAATTTTTTTTCTTTAAATGTGAGAATATCTATTTTTTACAACCCTTTTCCCTGTTGGCAATTGTGTCCTTTAAAGCCAAAATTGCAGGAGTTTTGCATAAGCTGCCTAGAAACCTTGGTTATAGATTTCCCTTGTCCTACATGGTTGAACCCTGTGCTTCATCTTTTTGAGAGCTTAAAGGCTTGTCCTATCAATTCATGTATCTATATATGCATTCTCCAGATCTACAAATGTTGTAAAATCTATTCACTGGAGATGCCCAGAGGATTAATAATTTAAATAAAAACAATCAGGACTGAGCTAGTGTTTTATAGTCAAAAAATGTCTTTTCCCTATACTATTTCCCCTTCTGGTGCATAAATAATTCCTCTAGCATTAGTAGAACTATGCTAATTTATACCCACAGAGGACTTGGTCTCAAAAGCCTAATTTAGATGACAACACTGAAGTGCAAAGACTTGCCATTTTTATTTGTATGTAAAGTACCAGCACTCAAGTAGTTGCATGTCATTAAATTATTTCTAGAAAATAAATTGCCATTTGGAAGGTTTGCTCTTGGGTGAAATTATATCATTTTGTATGACTTTAGACAGATGCAATGAGTTAATTTGAACAGCTGCTCTTCAGTTCCCTAATTTTGTTCTCTCTTCTATCTCCCATCTCTCCTCTACTGAGCATGCCTTCTTCACTATATCTGACTGAAACAAATACATCCTTGGACAGCAGCTCCAGTACTTCATTGCAGTGTTTCCTCTATTCTGAAGGGCCTTGGTAAAAAATGGGGTTGTAGGGCACAAAACAGCTCGATGCCAGCTATAGCTCCTGGGACAGCTGAAAGTTGGATGTTTTAAGCCATCAAACTCCTTCTTCCTCAGCTGTAATATTCTCTTGTTGCGCAGCACAGAATTTCACCCTGGGGTTTTGACTGAATAGTAATGGATTTGGTAACAGTCTCACCTGCACACTGGACACGTAACCATTAATGGGGCACTTAATTTCAGAGGAACTATGGGATTAAGACAGGTCATGTGCTTCTACTTTTCAAGCCTCCTGTTAGTACTTTCATAAAGGCTGTGTTCTGTATTCAGCAGTCAATTTTCTCTGCAATAATTGCTGGACTATTTGCCTTAGTGGTACCTGAGGCATGCTTCCATGTAGCTCTCCTCCAGCTCTGATGCCACACATTAGCCTTTTCTTATGACAAAATTATTTTGAAGTCAGCAGGGCAGCTGTGAACATATGTAAATGTTTCTAAACATGAAAGTGCTACCTTGTTTGCAAACAGTGAAGAAGAGAGGAACCTTGCTGAAAGAGCTTGCCATCTGGGGAGGAAAAAAATAAACCTGCCAAAATAGCCTGTATCAAGGTTAAGGCTGGTGTTATAGTTGATGTAACTGAAATAGAAAACCTATGAGGCCTGAAAAGACACTATGGGTAGTGAGACAAGCTATGAACTGGTCCAATAGCTTACCAGCATTTGCTTCTGTGCCTGTCATTTAAACTCAATATTCATCAATGCTTACCTGCCTTATGGCCCTGTGGAATACACTGTAGGACACTGTACTGCATTCTGCCTCCTATTTTGTGCAAGGCAGGGCCCCTTGGTGCCTCAGATAACTCTGTGAGTGGCTTGGTAATTACTGTTGTTGTGACCCAAGTACAGGGTGAACCTTCACTAAAGATAGCTCTTTGTTTTGAGGAATCAAGTTTACATTTTTTTCAGTGGGCTTAGGATATTGGGGTTCTGATGAGCACATTTATGTAAAGATGCCTTTTTTTGATAAACGAGTTGGTTGTTGGAGATGATTTCCTTTATTAGCTGGATATATGCAAATCAATTGAACTTTGTACCCTTAAT
This sequence comes from Ammospiza nelsoni, assembly GCF_027579445.1. NCBI lineage: Eukaryota > Metazoa > Chordata > Aves > Passeriformes > Passerellidae > Ammospiza > Ammospiza nelsoni. The sequence continues at coordinate 61,785,951 of NC_080635.1, forward strand.
CATATCTTTGGGGAAGTTTTCTGACTTCAGACCTCCACTTCATTTAGAATGGTTCCATCATTCTGTTCAAAATATATTTTATAAATATATCAATATTTGTGATGTGTGCATGGGCCTGTTTTGTCAAGACTAAGGCAAGCTTGATTTTTTTCCCACATTTTTCATGTTGCTATTGGCTGTACAAGAGAACTATATAAGGGTAATATGAAAAGAAATGGGAACAAAAGGCTGCTGCCAGCTATAAGAATCCTGGGGAGGGATTTAATACTTGCAGCTCTCCATAGCTTCAGTTCCTAGGCAGCTGGAGCTGCCTTCTCACACCTGGGGACTTGCCTTAGCTGATAGCTGGAAAATAAAAGCAGAATATTTGGATGAGATAAAATTCCACTAGGAAACATTGTGATGGTAAAAATCCATTTCACAGATGTTTATAGTCATCTCATCACCTAGAGGGCTGTGTGGAATGAGGTTCTTGAGGTGTCTGAGCCCTGCAGAAACACGCAGTGAGTGGCAATCCCAGCAGACATCCTTATGTTCTAAATAGGTGGAGAACGCATGTCAGAGGGAATAGACAGCAGACGACTTGCCTGCAGTCACTCAGCAGGTTAGTGGTGAGGCTTCTTGGCTAGCAGACCTGTTTTCTCCTGAACTAAATCTCTGGCCAGAACTTTTTCTCTGTAACTTTTAACAAAAAAAAAAAAAAAAAAAAATAGAATGAGATCCCAGATGCAAAGTTTGTCAAACAGTCAGCCTACAAAATGAATTCACAGCAACCACAGTATTTTTTAAGGATGTAGTTGTCATGAATTTGTAATGTGTCCCTATACATCTCCATCAAGTCTTAGGAAGAAGTTCTGTGATAAATAGCCTTGTGAAATAATGTTAGGTATGAGTTTAGCAAAATTATTCTGAAGTAGTTGGAGATCATCACCAGGCAGCTCTTTCTTGAATGACACCCATTTTTGTACTGACAACCAGAATAAATTTGCCACCTTACTCTCCAGGAATTCCCTCCTCTTCCTCCCTTTATAGTGGAAAAATAAAATTTATGCAGGTAAGAATAAATGCTATGGCAGTTGACTACTGTACTTAGCTCTCCTCTGGAACAAAATCCTTGATGCTCTTTTGTGCCAAAATGTGTTAATTTTTCCCTGGCCCAAAACATTGAATTCTACCATGACTATGAGAGAGCTGAAATCAGAGGACTGCCTGAACAATTTTGGTCAGGTGTGAAATAAATGTTTTTAAAGAAGTAATTTTGAAAAGAAAAAATCTGAGATGGGCAAAAGAAGCTGTTTTAGCAAAAAGTAAAGCCTACTCTTCTGTACTACTGCTTTGAACCTTTAAATTACTTTGCAACCATTGATAAATTGATTTTCATTGATAAAGCCTCTTTCACAGCAGTGAAAAAGATTGTGGTCCCATTCTTGTCTCTATGCATTCATTAACTGCTAAATCTGATCAATTGTTTAAGACTGGGATTTGATTTGGCCTCTTCATTTTATGCCTCTCTAAAGCCACCATGTTCAGTAAAGGAACACCTGCCTACATCAGAAATCTGATATGGACCTTCAGTTTAGCTTTGTCTTCCACTTAGGGCTGTGACCTAATAATTACCAAACAAAAAGAAAGAAACATCTTGATTTTATTTAATGTCCCTGTGATATATTTCTAGCAAATAATAAATAACTAAATAAGCCTTTTGGTCCATAAGAGGAAAGGCAACATACTCTCTGATATATTTACTTGAACCTGGGCTGACTTCCCTACTTTTATCACAAGCAAGACAAAAGTAACCATTGGGAGTAAGAGATGTGCAAGGCTGTAAGAAAACAGAGTATATTAATGAAAAGTACTCAGCAGAGAGCCTATTACAGTATCTGTCCTCTCTCCTGTGCCACTGCAGAGCTAAAAGTGATTGATAATAACCTTGTAGTTACTGTACAATTTTCCTACAATTTTATCGTTGCAGTCATGGCATTGATCTACAGTTAAATGAGATAATTCCTGTGTGCTATCTTGCCAGTCTGCCAGGAGCAATGCACCAATTGTACCTGTAAAGTCACAAAAATAAAAAAGAATACCTGCTTGAATCCAGGGCTTAATATAGAAGCTACATTATGAAATTGCTATAAAGAATATTTTTAAGTTTGTAAGAGAAATGTGATGGGACTATTCAAACCTAGAAATTTCTATCAGTAGTAATGCTTTTATCAGAAAAATATTTAATAGCCTCCAGTTTTTTCCTTTCACTATATGAAATTTGCAAAGCCTCTTTTTTTTAGGGGGGGGGGGAAGTATGAAACTTTGTAACTGCAGTCTTACTTGTATTAAGTTCTAAGATATGAGAAAATGTTTATGCTACAAAACTGCAAAAGCTAGACTTAAAAAAAAAACAATTAAATAAAGCAGTTCAAAATACAAGATCCCTTATTTCTGCTTTATTTCTGATGGATCAAAATTCAAGTTCTTAGAAATTTTACTGAAAAATTCTAATGAAATTCTACTTTGGACCAGAAACCATGCAGTTCAGTGAAAACTCTGTGAAGCTTTCAAAGATATGTGTGAATCTTTCACCCAGTTTCTTCTCAAATGCCTTCTTTCACCCAACCCCCTAAACTTAAAATGAAACTTTTGGGTCACAAAACCACACAGACCACCTCCTGCAAAGATGTGCTAAAACCAGAACACAGTAAAACTCACTGACTTCAAAAAGCTCTGCACTGTAAGTGTGGCTTCCTACTCCTCCCTGGGTCTAGCTCTTGCTTGCATTAAAGCTTCTTTTCAGTTTTGCAGTGCAAAATGGGGCCTCAAAAGTTACTGTCACATGAGATGTGTTTCTCTGCTGTTGATGTGCTGACTATAGAGGTGGTCAAATGGGCTAGGAAGAGTCAGAAGTTGCTGACCCAATAAATTCTGTCTCGAAAGGATGCATCAGGGGTGCCCTCAGGTTGCCTATGACACAGCTTTTTAATTCACAGTGGGATTCAATAACTTGGGAGTTTATGTCTTTGGAAATGAGTAGTGCTGAAGGGAAGGCTTCTGCTGGCAAGCAGGACTGTGCCATCCACAAACTTGCTGCCTCACAGATGCTCTTTGATGATCCATGTGAAATTAATGAGAGATTTCAGTCCAGCTCCAGGTAGATTTGAGGATTTTCTCCCTAGAGCCATTGTCACATGCAGTGTCACCTGCTGTTGATCTTATTAGTTATCTAAAAAGCTGAAGTGTTGGAGGGTGAGACTAACCTGAGATCTGCATTACTTTTACAAGCTTTCAAATGTCACAGGAACCCAGAGAACATAGATAGATTTGTTAGTTCTGAATTTTTCTATACCTAAGTAAATAAAAGACTATTAAACCAGAGAATTAATGACAACAAATTGTATATTCTTTTATTCTTGTCAGTCTTCTTATATATTCCCAAAGAAGCAAATAAATAAATGATGTCAATTTATATGCTCTGGTTTTTATTTGAATTTTGGTAGCACCCACAATATGATAAGCACTGTCCTCATCTGCAGAAACATACAATTTGTTTCCTGAATACCTTTTGGTTTAAGACCTACGAGATTTATATATCTGACAGATTATTAATCTTCCTTTGTGCCAGAAAATACACACTTCTGTAGAAAACATTGTTTCCAAGGTCCTGACTTTGCCAGCTGTTAGGCCTGTAAAAGACCACGGAGAGATTTTCCACTTACCAAATGGGATTATTCACCACAGTAAACTTCAGTATGTGTGAATGTGTGGGTCTCTGAGGCTCTGCTCCTGTAAACAATGAAACCTGTGCATAGCTGTACTCAAAGATGCACACTGATTTTAATAGACTGATTTCTTCAGCTAGTTATTGCATTAGTCTGTTTCTCACCACGTCAAGAAGACACCAACAGCCAAAACCAGCCAAATGAATTTGAGAATTTGTGTTGCTTTCACTAGACTCTCAACCAGCTTGAAACAAGTACCAGCCACCTCATCTTTCTGCAGCTTGGCCAGGCTCATTGCAGGTTTGCCATTTTGTTTCAGCCGGGACAACCTCACTTCTGCCACAAGGCTCTTTGCTGGCATGATCACAGCTCTCCTGACCTGCTCGCAGCTGGCTGGAGGCACGGCTGGGAGTACCTTGTTGTATCAGAGCTGGAACATATTGCATCTGCTCAGTGCTGTGCCCCTGTGCAGCACTCTCTTTCAACAAGGTGTGGTTTTGGTAAAATCACAGAAAAGAACAGCTCTGGAGAGAGAAATGTCTTCTCACATCCGGCTTCCTGAGTCTTTCTTCCCCAAGCCCTTTGTTTCCTGAGGCAACGACCAACTCCTGCCACTGCAACCAAGAGCCCAGCCTCTTCCTCTCCTGCCTGCCCTCATTTTGCAAACCAGATGAAGGGAATTATAAAAGGTTGGAGGTCAGCAGTCATTTCATCTAAGGAACAAAGTCCTGCTGTTTCCAAAGCTGCCGGTTTGATTGGACACGTTTGCCTTTTTTCTCCGGAGCCAAAGCATGAGAGCCAGTGGGTAGATCTGGGAGAGCACCCTGCAACGCTGCTTGCAAACTTTTCTGCAATATGGGTCATAATCAACTATTGATAATCTGACATGTAATGCACATTGTTGAGGGGAGGCCTAGCCTGCATGTTTGGGCTATTTACCATTAGGAAGAGTGAGAAAATTTTCTTTCCTGTGCAATTAATAGAACTGCAAATATTACCTCTCAAAACTGGCATAAGATTGATGTAATAATAATCTCTTTTAAACCCTTCTGTGAACTCATTTAGAGTCATCTCACTTTCCAAGTCCTGAGAAGAAAATATTCACATCTGTAAAAAAGACCCAGCTGACCATCTGAATGTTGAGCACAAAACATCAGGAGAAGACATCATTATGTTTTTAAAGGCTGGCTGCTGAACTGAAAAGCAAGTGAACAGTTAAGTTTGGCTCAAAGACTGACTGAGAGGAAATTTTAGGCTGCAGAAATAAAATCTTTTCTAAATCCCCAAAGTAATTCAGTGGACTGATGAAACCAAAGCAGTCTTATTGATGAAAATCATGGGAGTTACTCAGCTCTTTGCCCTGTGTCAGTAGTTTGAAGAGCTGTCCACCAAGCAAGTATTTATTTGCTCAAAGAATCTTCCATCTGGTGTATATATGTGTTCATTATGGAAAAGCCCTCTGAAAATGTTTGTGGATGCCCTAAGAGGGCAGAATTTCACAGCAGAACTCTCCATGCCAACAGCTGTTAATGCTTTAGTCAGCTGCAACAGTGCAACTTAATGGGGCTTAAAGCCCCATCAACCTGAATGTCTTCTTGGGTTCTGTAAATGTGTATGTATGGGAATTATTTACTTCATTATTTTAGTTAGGAAATGAAGATACTTACAATTTAGAATGTCTTCTGCACAAACAGTCATTCTGCAAAGTTTTAAACAGGGTGGGGGGTTTAAAAGGACAGGTACAGTACATTAAACTACCTGCCAAGTTCAGACACTATTTCATGAAGCTGAACATATGCTGAACATGAATGAACATGAACTTGGGAAAAGCAATCTCCACTTTCAAGGTTGTGCAATCCTTAGTGTCATTTACAGAATGGTGGAACTAACAACCAGGGTACATCTTAAGTATGAAGAAAAATTACTGAATATGAGCCTTCTTCTGCTATTTGACTTTCTTAGCATATGAACAAAGTACCACCATCAGTGTTCTCCATGCTGCTTCTTAGATTGACTTTCCAGTTGCCTTTATTTTTTTTTTAATAAGCCAGGAAATAATGGGTTGAGATTTGTAGAGACCCTCTCTTCTCAGCTGCCTCTTTCTGAATAGGCTTAAAAGGCCTTTTAAATGCCACTGAGGCATAGCTCTGAACATTGTTGGAGTGCCAGGCCTGTCCTACAAAGCAGGCTCTTAGGAGAGAACCTGGAAAGGGAGTGGATGCCACAAAAGCCATGGAAAACAGTTATGAGCACAGAGGGATATTCAATTCTCATTCTCACAGCTTGGTATTGGGGCTGATTGGGCTACAACCCTCTCTGGGAGGGAACTCAACCTCTGTGGAGTCAGTGCCTGGGAGGGAGGGTGGTACAGGGGAAGGTGGGAGCCACAGGCAGAAGTGGGCACGTGGTATCACACAGTTTCATTTTGATACCCAGGAGTAAATGGATTTGAAAGCCTTCCTTTCCCTTAATTTTTGCTCCCTGTAATGAATTGAGGAGATTCAAAATCTAAAATGCCTACAGCCAGAAACAGATCAAAAAGTCTTCTTTTAATAGTTTTGGTAAGTACTTGTAATCAGAAGTGAATTTTTTTTCTGACAGGTGTGTACTTTCCAATTTGCCTAAAGTATCAGGATGCAGAGATCCTTTCTGATGAGGAAAAATCCATATCCTTTACAGGATGTGATTCAGAGTTGCCAATAAACCAAAGACCCCTGTGACTTGGCTGGGTTTGCCAACCACTGGTGTGCAGTTAAGCACAGCTGCAAGGGAATTAATTGTCAGGACTTTTTGAAATTATGTCAGAGAATAAAGAATTGAAAGGGAAGTGGAAAATGGGGCAGAATAGTTTCTTTCTGAAAAACAGGCTGGCTTCTAGTGGGCAAGTTGAAATATTTATATACTCATATCTCTGTGTACAATTATATGTGTGTATGTGTGTGTGAAGGCAAAATTCTTGAAGGAATTGAAACGTTGCAGAAATACCTGTTAGAATAGCAATGCATTTTGCTAATAAAATAACCCATTTTCCTTTCACTCCTGCTGCTACATTCCCGGCTGTGGCCTGGAAAACAGACGATTTTGAAAAACAAGAAGCCTGATGCTGAATTCAGCCGTGACTGAGCAAATCCAGAATAATGCTTTCAAATTACAGGGAGTGAGTGCAGATTTGCACCCAGGGTCTGAGGATTGAATCCAGTCTCAAGTATTTAATTCCTACCAACTCAGTGTCTTGCTGCTTTCCCCAGGCTGATGTCTGCTGCACACAGCGATTTCTGTCTAGCAGGAAGGGGAAGCAGAGGGTGAGTTCTGCAGCTGGACTTGCAGACTCATGCTAGGAAGGCCAGCACAGCGGTAAGAACATGAAAGGAATTTATTTTAAAAATTTCAGTCCCCCACTCTTCTCCACCCCCACCTCACCCCCAGTCTCTGCAGGACCACAATTAGAGGAAATGGGCAGGGTACATTCAGAACGAGGGGAGTCAGAACAAGGCTGGAAGCAGATCAGGAGTTCAAGGGGAGGCTGGACAAATACTTGGAAGAGACACTCTGTGAGTGTTACTAAGACACAAACCACGTCAAACTCAGGAAATTCCCTGAGCTGAAAATAGTAAGAGGCTGAGAGTGTATTTGGGTGTAACAGATCCTGACTTGCTCTGTTGTCACTCTTCCTTGGGGTCTGCTTAAGGCGATGGGGAAGCAAAAATACTCTGTGAGGTGTATTTTGACCTGAACCAGTGTGGACATTATTTAAATGTTCAAGGGCAGAGAAGATCTGAGGACTGAGGGGAGACAGATGGAACAACAGTGCAGGGTGGGCTACCTCCTTTGGAGTCCTGTGTCAGGAGTCACAGGAAATTTCATTCTTCTTTTCATTTAGTTTCAATTCAAGTTTTCCACACACTAAACTGCACTTACATTCACATCATTTTCAGCCTTCAGATTTCAGTCTGCTGAGTATATTCCATCTGCAGTTTGGCAAACCTGCAAGTAATTATCTATCCCTTGTAATTATATTTTCAGTTAATGTTCCATTAAAGGCAAAGGAAAAGAATCCATATCTTCTGCTTAAGGTGTGATAGCACAAAATACAACATTTCATAATCTTTGAACAAACAAGCAGTTCAATTTGGCAAGGTGAGGTGCATTTGAAATACAGAAGTAGGCCTCATTAATTTAGGTCTTCAGGTGTATACTTTTTTCCTACCAAGAACTTACCTGCTTAGTGGATGGGTGCCCCAGGAGAAAAGCAAAGCCAGCCTTGGGGTAAAGCATTAGACTCACTATGAAACTATGGGATCTTTTCTTGCTCCCTTTCAGGACTGTTGTGAGTGCCATGGAAACCAGGATTTCCACAAGCTGATATTAACTTTCATTGCCCAATCTGAAACAGCCCAAGCCTAATTTTTTAGCTAAGAGCTCACAAGTGTGGCTGCAATTTCTGTGCCTCTGATAGCAGAGAAGGCAGGTTGGTTAAGAGCTCAGGGTGTGTAGAAAGGTGACAGCTGGTGGCATCTCACCAGTTCCTACCCACTTTTTGAAGCAATGTGGAAAAGAGTACATTTTGCTTTACCAGCATGTAACATGCATGAAATAATATTTTTCTTTCACTGCATGGAGTCTTGAAGAGACAAAGTGCTGTTTAAGACTAAGTACTCAGGAAAAAAGCCAAACCTTAACATAAAGACATCACTGCAAAAATAAATGTAATATTATCATCCACATTATAGTAAAGATGAAAAAACTATTCTCTGCTCTGAGGCACTGGGGATCAAGCACTCCCCCCTTTATGTATTTAACAGGGAGAGCAGAGGGAAGAGATGGAGCTGGAGAGCATTATGCAGCATTTTGCATTTGAACTAATGCTAAAAGATTTTTAAATAGCCTTTTTGCTTTCTAACACTAAGCCCAAGGTGTAAGCCTGGTGATTTTGTGGTGGCTAATACAGCATTGCTTCATCCCAGGCCACTCAAGGGTGCCCAACATCATTTTCTCTTCTCTTTTGCTTGTTCACAGACAGAGCAGGGGAAAAATATCTGGGAAAAAGGAACTGACAGCTTCAGTTACCCAGAGGTATGAAAGATCTTTGGTAGCAAGACTTAATTCCAAAGTCTCTTGGGAAGCAATCAGTACTATTCTGGAAAAATCTGGGGGGGAGATAAAGATCTCATTCAACAAATGATTATACAAACACTGTGAGCAGTGAATGAGTACATGAAAGCCATTGGATTAAGAACTGAAATCTTGGGACTCTGAATTTTCAGAGCAAGCAAAGAATTTCTGTGGAATGCAATGGAAAAACACTCTAGTGTGGCTTTTTATTTATTACATAATGCAACTTATTTTGTTTCCATTTGCTGCACAAAATTTACCTGAACTGTGGGAACTGTCGGTGAAGAGTGGCAGTATTTCCTTACCTCCTTAAAACCCTCGCAAAAGTTCCTAAGAAAGCATACACTGTTCACTTACAACAGCCCTTTTCAAAGGTCATTCTATCAGCTGGATCCTTTTTTTTCCGTCTGTTTGTTATTCTCCGCCACCCCCACCGCAATTATTAAACCACAGCCTGTTAAATTACAGGATCTTAACGTTTCACTACATTGCATCCCAAAAAATCATCAGATCTCATCAAGCCTTGTTTTCTCACTCTGTAGCCCCAGAAATTTATTGTGCGTCGTTTCAAAGTGGGGAGAGGGTTGGATCAGAAGGAGAAATCTTGGTCGGAAGAGAGCTGGGATGTCAGGCTGTCCGGTCCCACGGCAGAGCCGCGGTCCGGCAGCGCGTTCCGGGGGAGCGCTGGGCCGAGCGCCGGGATGCGCTGGGGTGCGCGGGACGCGCGGGATGCGCCGGGACGCGCCGGGGTGCGCGGGATGCGCGGGATGCGCGGGATGCGCCGGGATGCGCGGGATGCGCGGGATGCGCGGGATGCGCGGGATGCGCGGGATGCGCCGGGATGCGCGGGATGCGCGGGATGCGGAGCCCCCTAGCGGTGCCCACCTCCTGCTTCCCGCTTATTCCTTTTGTCATGGATTTTTGTGTCATTCCTCTATGTCATCGGTTGTCCCAGCTCACAGACAATTTGCGTGCCGCTGGTTTCGCCAAGACCAATAGGCCTGGCGCATTATTTTCTTTTGTTTTAGTCGGAATGGATCTGGCTGGAACAAGGCATTCTGCTCTGGTTTGTTTTGGTTTTAAATCCAAGTATTCTTGCACAAATCCTGAACAGGGATTAATTAATCCTGTCCCTTCTATTAGGAAAACATAAGAGTTTAAATACAGTGTCTGAAACTTTAGAATGTGCCTACAGTAGCATGAGCCTACAACCAAGAATGATTTTTTAAAATATATTTTTCTCCTTTTTAACCTTTGGGAAAAGAACCAGGAGCAACCTGGTCCAGTGGAAGGCGTCCCTGCCCATGGCAGTGTGGGTGGAATTAGATGGTCCTTAAGGTCTTTTCCAGCCCAAACTATTCTATGATTCTATGAGAAAACCCAGACTACTGACAATGAAAGTCAAATTAATTGTGATATTGTTGGTATGCAGAGGAAATACCTTGTGAGGAAGAAATTTATTAAGCACCTAAATCTGGATCACAAAACTTAATTTTATCATGTGGTTTTTGCCTCTTTTAGGCAGACAATAATTCACAGATTAACACAATTTTGCTTCTGTCTTTGAAACTATTTAACCTTGACCCCTTCTTTCTCAAAATTGTTAATCTGCAGTTTATAGTACCTTATGAGTCCTGCAGGCAAATAATAATTCTCCAAAGTGCTCTCATCCTGTATATTAATAAGACTAAATGAGGACCCTCTTTATTGCCCATGGCCTTTCTGAAGTATCTTCTAACTAGCTCTTCTCCTTTTCCACACTCCAGCGGACTGTGGAAAATGAAGACTTGATACCATGCACTGGAATCAGTGCAATGGGAAAGACTGTTAAAATTCTTTGCTTCAAAATCATAGGCCCTTGTCAGTACCCTTTGCTATGGGTACACTGTGCCCTTGCAAAAATTACCCTGATGTGCAAGGTAAGTTGGCTTGTCAATAGATCATACAGGAAGGCTACCTTGGGATACAAGTGAATAATAATCCAAAGGTAATTGTTTCTTTTCAAGTGGAATAAATCAATCTTAATTGTCTCCCATAATAATACAGATTTTGAGACAAGTCAGCAGTTCCCATGTGTGTGCACCCATTATTCAAATTTGTGTTCCCTATCTGTTAGGCAAGAGCACCCATTCAGATTTTTAGTCAGACAGTAGGTGAAATATATTTTCATAGAATCATAGAATGGTTTGGGTTGGAAGGGGCCTTGAAGACCACCTGGTTCCAACCCCCTGCCATGGGCTGGGACACCTTCGCTTGGACCAGGTTGCTCAAAGCCCCATTCCAACCCGGCCTCAAACACTTCCAGGGATGGGGCACCCACAGTTTCCCTGGGCAACCTGTGCCAGTGCCTCACACCCTCACAGAAAATAATTTCTTCCTAAAATCTAATCTAAACCTACTGACTTTCAGCTTAAAACCGCTCCCCTTGTCCTATCACTCTGCTACCTGATAAACACCTCATCTTCTTTGCTGTAAGCTCCCTTTAGGTACTGGAAAGCTGCCAAAAGTGTCTCCAGAGCCTTCTCTTCTTCAGGCTGAACAACCCCAGTTTTCTCAGTCTATTTTCACAGGAAATGTGCTCCAGATCGTGTTTGTGGCCCTCCTCTGGACCCACTCCAGCAGATCAATGTTCTTCTTATGCTGGGTGCCCCAGAGTTAGATGCAGTACACTCGGTGGGGTACCACCAGGGTGGAATGGAGGGGGGTCACCTGATGATGAGCACTGGTGTAAATCTGACCAGTGCAGTTACTCCAGAATGTATCCAATGTGTGGTCTTCCAACCCAAAAGTAATTCGGATCTGTGACTAAAGATAGTCTTGGGCTCTGAATGTGATAGCATTTACTCTGGCTGATACTACATGGGAAACAAAATCTGTGACTATTTTCTGACCCATTGTAGTTGCAAACTGTCCCTGCATAAAGTCATGCAGATATAATGACTGTGGGAGCAATATCATATAGGTAGGTTGTAATTCTGTAGGTTCTGAAGCTCATGAAATCTTCTTTATAAATCAACCACTATGAATACTGATATGTCTCTCTCTACCACCCTCTCTCACAATTTCCTTGAAATACTCTGCAAACTATTTAAAACTAAAACTTCATCCAGCCTGGGTTGGGCTTCCTGGTGAATAGAGTGCTGTGCCACTCCCTTACAGAACTGTCATATGCAGCTTGTGGGGATAAATTGTCTTTTTTGTCTGTGTTTGGACAGTGAAATCATTCATCACACTTTCATTCTATGTATATATCTTCTTCTTCTAGTGGAAAGGTGCATGCAGCAATTAGGCATTTTATAGATAAATATACCCATGCAGTTAATTCCAAAGCAATAAATATGTATCTGGAGTTTTGGCTTGGGTTTCTGATGGCTGTAAATACTGCCACTCCAAGTTGTTTTTAAAGATTGCAGTAAAAGGTTTATGTTCTGTATCTACCAGCATGGGTGACTTGTAATAATGTACTCCAAAGGTGTAGTGCCATGTCCAGCACTGATTGCTCCAGCAAATGAGTACTCCTCTTCACTTGAGTCATTTGTAATCACCTAACAGCTTGACTTTCAGCATAATTTTGTCAGATTGGTTTATGGCACTATATCTCTCACCACATTTTCAGAGATTGTGACAGCTACTGGTTTCATATTTGCTTCCAAATATTTTTATGTACTTTAGACATATATTTCCTTCTTTACAGTGAATGTTCTAGCTATTGTTGAGGTGTTCTTTCCTTAAAAAAAAAGGCAACCAGAAAATAATGTGCATTATGAATATGAATTATTTTCTTTTTTTGTAACTAGATATAAAAGACCTTTTTTTTTACTTGCTCTAAGAGCATCTCCTTCTTCTGTTTTATCTCAGTGGTTACAATAATTTTGCTGGACACCTCCAGATTTAGAAGAGGGTGGGGGTTATTGTTTGTTTGATTTATGGTTTTGTTATTGTTGGGTTTTGTGGGTTTTTTGGTGGGTTTTTTTTGGTTGGTTGGTCGGGGTTTGGGAGTGCTTTTTGTAAGAACTTCTGTGCTATTTTATGGGCTGATTGAGAATTTGCGATCAAATACTGCTGTCTGAAGCCTGTGTGGGACAGGGATTGCCTTCAGTGTTTTTGGGTTGCATCTTGCAAAGGAGTAGGAATTTCCAGAGTCACTGCATTATGAGTTACAATTTAACTCCTGGAAGGCAAAAGATTAAAGACCAGAAACTCTTCTTCCTAAAGAAGAGATGACTCAAGAAAAAGAGTAGAAATCATAATGAAGGGAAAAAATTAATAAAATTAAGAGTTAGGGCAGTAAAAAGAAACCTCACAACCCAAAGTAAATTTCAGAGCAGAAATAAACTCTGGAACTCATTGCCACATGATACTGATAACAGAAATGTAAATGAATTTAAAAAACAATTTGACACCGTAATGAAAAAAATATTTACATGGATGCAATTGTTGATGGCCCAAATTTTTTAAGTTGGAGGAGAACACAGCTTGGAGCTGTGAGAGAAAGATGAGTGCAAACACTTATGTTGCAGGAGATATCAGCATTTTGAGGACAGGTTTTGCGCAACTGTGGCTGTAGATAGCGAAAACATCACTATTTGGCCAGTGCCACTGATAAGAACTATTGTCAGATTTCACAGCTTTTGGAGCAGACAAGCAGAGGGAAGCCTTGCTTGCAGAAGAGAGCTCATGTACACACACACACACAGATGCCGTGCATTAAACTCTTCAGGTGATCAAGGGGAAAAGGGAAACTAATTCAAACCCCTTGCCCTGAAACTCAGTTTGCTTCGGCAGTGTTTTCAGTTTGTGCACCTTTGACAAACACTGCACTCATTTACAGCTTCTGCTGAATTCTGACTCCTTGTTCTTACTAAAGTGATGCATCTCCAGCCCTTTAGTTCTCACCTTAGCTCTCACACTTTTTTGTGTTTATCCTGTTTGATGTAACACCTCCTTTTTCCTGAGAAGGACTGTGTGTATTTAGACTCATTTACCTTTACAGATTTATGCTTTAACTCCAGAGTTGTTCTTGGACCACAAGCAAACTTGAAGATGTCATGGGAAATTCTTAGTCATTGCTGTAAAATTTTTAGTTCATGCACCTCTAGATGTTGGTTTTATTTTCCAAATGCTGAGATTAGGGGTTTCCTCATGAATTGTCTTTTATAACAAGTGACTGCAGCTCAGATTATGAATTTTTAATTGAATTAATGTTTTTTCTGGCAGTAGCTATTGAAAATCATGGCTGATATCCTGACTTTTTAAAATTAGTGGAACAATGACTCTGCCTAGATAGAAATTCTGGGCTGTTAAGTTTGCCAGGTATTTGAAAGACATCTGTAAGACTTCTCTGTTACAAAGTTTTTAAAAAGCAACTCATCTTTGTTGGTCTGTAGTATAATTACTATCTATAGTGCTATTAAGGATGTTAAAATGCTATCAGATTTCAGCATAAAGTGATGTGACAGTTCATTTTCTGTAATCCTATTTGTTTTTAAATGTTTGAGTTTTGCATATTTTAGTTTGTTTACAAGGTGCCCCAGGTAACTATTTTTTTCACAGCATGTGGTTTTGCTGATGAATTATAAGATGAGCACAAATTCCAGATACATTTTTCTTAATGAGACTATCTTTCTATTTTGATATCAAGGCCTGTTTTTAATTAGTTAAGGCAATGCAAAATAAATAAACTCAACATACTCATACATCACATTGATTGCTAGTATTAATAGCATAAGTAAGGAGCTGAGTAGAAAATAAGAGAATTCATGTGGTTTTTTTTAAAAAAAAACTTTCTTTTTTTTTTATGTCTACAGTTTAAATTAAGGTTCCATCCTTCCCTGAAAGCTGAGCATTAAATGAAAGCTTTCTGTGTGCTAAGTATGCCAAACAACTGGAATACAGGAATAATCTGCCTATGAATAATAGTTCCTTACCCTTCCCAAGACCTTTAATTTGTGATAAAGAGGTATGACTGATACCAAGGATGGGACTAGTTTAGTGGCAGCTCTGAAACATGGTTATTTAGGCATTTATTTTCCCCAAGCAGAAGGTGGACATTTCTCAAGAATGCTGCTTATAAAATGAGCGTTCATATAATTGGGACAGTCTGGCAACAAGCAGGTGGGGCATACAGGCATGTTTAGGTGCTGAAGATCAAGAAAAGGAGATGAAAGAAAGGCCATGCCCTCCTGGTGAAAGAAAGTTAAACCCTCTGCTGTGAAGAATTTCTTCTGACATTTCTGTCCTCTTGGCAAAGTATTTCTTAGCTGAATTTCTTTTTTACATGCCCTGAATTTTTTGTGAATTACAGCACTGCTTACAGCTTTGCCGGGCCTCAGAGGTTCTTTTGGGACCAAGGCAAGCACTCCACAGCCTTGTACAGCCTGTAGAGCACAAACATGCATTGAATACTGCAACTCAACTGAGTCCTGTAGATTGATCCTGCGAGGTTTTTTTTTAAGAAAAAGGAAAAAAGTACCAGAGATTCCTCTAATTGAAAAATAAGGGTATTACACTTGTGCAGTGTTGTGACCCACCCACTGGGCAAAGTCATCCCTATGTTTTATGGATTTCATCCTTATCTGTTTTTCTTAATATACTCTTCCAAATTTTCTATTTTGATTCCCAGTGACTTCTTTTGTTGCTAGCTGATCTCTTTTTTCAAAAAGGGCAAGTTGTTGTAAAATGTGGGCTTGTGTTGCACCTTCGCAAATTGTGGGTTGATTCTGAAAATATCAGATCCTATTACTGTGTAGCTACTGTCAGATTTACCAGCTTGACCTTATCTCTCTGAATAGGATGGGCTTTGTCATTGCTAAGGAAAAAAATCTGTATTTGATTTTGAATGGAAAATCCATACTGATTATTTCCTAAAATATATACTCTGGTATAATGATTGCAATTGGTCTGTACCTACACTGCAGCTACTGTAGAGCTTCACCAAAGATATATTTTTGACACTTTTAATTGACTGTTACTTACACAGCCAAAAATATGTATTTGACTGAAAGTATTTATGATATAAATACTTCAAAATTAAAAAAAACCCAACATAATTATGGAAAGGTGTATAGGAAGCTTGAATTTCAAGGGATGCAAATATTGAGGCCATCTAACTTACTTTTTCCAGTGTAATAAAACTATAATTAATAATGTCATAATTGTATGTTCCCATCATCTAACTATACTATGCTGTGAATGCTACTGGGTAAATGTAATTGAAATGTCAGACTTTATATGAGTTTGTGATGTAATATGTAACAGAACACATTAAATGAACAATCGATACAATAAAAATAGTTAATCAGAAAGTAATCTGAATCAACCAAAAGGGATACATAAATCTCCTTTTGCTTGTGTGACACCATATAGCCAAAATATAAAAAGGAAAAGAAAGACTGGAGATGTGTTTTAGTGGTAAACTCTTCACCTAGAGTGCCTCCTGGTCATGTTATTTTGTGATATACATGCCTGAAAGACAAGCTCTGTGGTAAATGTCATCGATGACTTCGACAAACAGAAAAATCTGCAGTTAAAACTCTCAGAAATAACCCAAAGAATATTGCTCTTGCATGTCACATCAGTTTGGAATACCAATTTACGTGGAAAGTTAATGTGCTATTCTATCTAATTTCAGAATTTCTACGTAGACACCACCAGGAAATTGTGCTCAGATCAAGATGCTGCTGTTTTGGAATTGCAAGTTAGTTGTCAAAATGATTTGGTGCATTGTGAGAATAAGGACGTGACTGGGAAAGCTACACTAGTGGAAACCACTGTGGCTAAAGGTCAGTAAAGCTTTATGGTTTGAGCTATTAATACAACAAAGCTTAACCTCAGCCCTAATGAAAATTTGTCATACAGGAGTATCTTGTGTGATTTCACTTGGAATCTGTGGCTTAGTCAGAGAGGGATGAAAAGGGAACCTTTCTGTTCTTCCTTCATAAATGCCATAAGGCAAATTCATCCAGGCTCTCAGCAGCAGCGTGGTATTAAACTCTGTCTGACACTGCAGCATGAATATTCAGTGGGTTTTAGGAACAGACGACTGGAAAACATGTGCTGATCTTTTGCTTTACAGTGACGCATACACATAATCTGTTATTAAAAACATACCTATCCCAAAGTGTTTTGAGATGAGAAAGCCATTGACATTAAAAATATAGAGATGCCTTCAACTCATATTTTTGTATTTTGAAGAACATAATAATACTGAGCAAAATCCTTGACCAATAATTGTTTTTAAATTTTTCTCTACTTGTTTGTATTTCCCATAATTTTGATAGATGGCTAGTTCTTCTACTTATCTTTCAAGTTTTTCTTTTTCAGAAATGAACCATACTGAAGTTGAAAGGCTAAATCATGAGAGGACAAATCCAAATTCATTTTATGTATTTCAACTTGGCAGTTAATATTAAAAAAAATTATTTCATTAATCTCTCGGTCACAGGTTATATTTGAGATATGAAAAAATCACCTTAATTACAACACTGGAACATTTTGAGGACTAAAGCATGAGTATTCATCCTCACAGCATTTGTTAACTGATAATTCATATCAATAGAAGAACTTCTTATAAATTTCCTCTTTTTTTCCTTGTCATTCAGTGTGCAAGACTCTTAAAAAGAATTGTCTATTTGAAAGTGTGTATTGAAACTTCTAAAAGCTACATAAACCAATTTTCTGGAGAAAAATTGCAGTGCCATACTAAATATTCACTAATCCTTGTTGCTGTGGAAATTGATTATTTGGGGACTGATTATTGAAAAATGATGTGGTTTAACCCCTGTCAGTGACCAAGCCTCACACAGCTGCTTGCTCACTCCCCCACTAGCAGGATGGGGGGGAGAATTGGAAGGGAAAAAGCCAGAAAGCTTGTGGGTTGAGAGAAAGACAGGGAAAGCAAAAACCACTCACACAAGCAAAGAAAAACAAGGAATTAATTCAAGGCTTCCTATAGGCAGGCAGTTGTTCAGCCATCTCCAGGACAGCAGGGCCTCATCTCATGTAACAGTGGTTTGGGAAAACAAACTCCATCACTCCAAATGTCCCCCCCTTCCTCCTCCTTTCCCTTTGGTCAGTTTGGGTCACCTGTCCCAAGCTCCAACTTCCCTTGCCAGCTATGGCAGTATGAGAAACAGAAAAGCCCTTGGGTCTGTGCAAGCACTGCTCATAAGTAAAGCCCTTGCCCATAAAAAAATAATCTCCATATTATCAACCCTGTGTTCAGCACAAATCCAAAACCACCCTGTACTTGTCACTGTGAATACAATAATTCTGCCCCAGCCAAAACCAGCAAAATATTTTGGTATCTGGCAGCATCTAAATAAAATTCCAGATTTCTTATTTTGTGGCTTTGAAAAATCTCTTTTCAGGCTTTGTTTTGTCACTGTTTAATGATTTGATTAGATTTTATAGGGGTAAATGGTGAAGCTTACATGTCGCAGGTACAAAGGACAGTTTAAATCCCACAAAATAAAAAGAATACCAACATGGGTTAACATGGTACTCTTTTCTTGTTAAGGGCACTTCCTGTAAATCACTGAGGCTTGGCTTTGAAAACCATTGTCCATGCTACAGGGATTAATTGGGTCACTAGCCTGGGTTAGTCTCTGTGGGGTGAGGCAGACAAGGGACACAGAGGGAACACACCTGAAGAAAATGTGACCAGTGTCTCTTTGAGAAAGAAGGCAGACATAAAATTTATGCTGAGGCTTGGCTTATTGACAAGCACAAAAGTCAGTGCTTGAGTAGGTGCTTAATTCTATTGGCCTAGACTCCTCACAGACAAGAAATGTGACACAGGCTAAAGTCTCAAAGTGCCTTTATGGTGAAGACTCTTCAAATATTTTTCTGAACGCAGTTTCTCAGTTCATGCAAAAAGTGAAGTCATAGAGTCACTTCCTGTGCCTGTTACAGGAATTGTACAGCAGTTACTAAGCTGAGCTCCATTGGCTGAGAAAAGCAGTATGGAGCCACTGTTACTAAAGCTTCAGCTCAATAACAGGACTGGGAGGTCACTTGGTCTTTCCATTTTTCTACTGCGAAGGTATTTGTTACTTCTTGTGTTTCTTTTGTATCTGGAAGTGTCTGGGAAGTGTCTGTCTCCATCTTCTTCCTATCTTCCCATCAGGTACTGATGCCCAGTGATAACATCTTCCCTGAGCCTTCTCTACCAGGCTGAACAGCCTCAGGCCTCTCAGCCCCCCCTTCTATTTCAGATGCTTAAGGCACTTGATCACCTTCATGACCCTCTGCTGGACTTGCTCCGGAACATCCATGTCCCTCTTGTACGGGGAGCCCAGATCTGGACCCAACACTCTAGGTGTGCTCCCACCAGTGTTGATCAGGGGGACAAGGATCTCTGCTGGCACCACTTTGCCTAATGCAGCCCGGGAGGTGTTGGACCACTTTGCCACAAAGACACATTGCTGGAGCACGGTCAGCTTGTCTTCCAGGACCCCAATGTTTTCCTGGGCAAAGCTGTTTTCCAGTCATTCCTTCCCAGGCCTTGCATTTTCTTCCACTGAACTTCATGAAAGTCCTCTCTGCCCAGTTCTCCCACCTGTTCAGGTCCTTTTGGATGGCAGCACAACCATCTCAGCTGCTCCTCCCATTAAAAACTTACTAAAGGAAGCTTGTTCCCATCTACTGCTCCATTAATGAATCACTGTGTCTGTAGCAGGCACCCACAGCATCACTCATATTGGTCTCTCTGTTAAATCCTGACCCAGGAACTCTCAGGGGGTTCTTCACTTGTCCCTAGGCAAGAAAGCTGCTTCTGTTACCCATGATGCCAGCAAGATTTCTTCCTTCTCCTTCATGCTGTGTGTGTTAGCTCCTGCAGTTTGTGGTTCTGGATCTGGACTTTTTGCAACAGTTCCAGGTTTGGGCCCTCTGCTGAACATGTTTCAGCACCATGGTGAAATGCTGCAACATCTCTGACTGTCCCATCTGCCCTGCTTGAAGTCTGTCCTCCTTCTCTCTCCTTATTCATCCAGATATAATAGCATTAGTCTTTTGTCCACCACATTAAGCCTTATTTATATGTCATTGATAACTCTTTTTATAATCTCCAAAAGCACTTGATTTTTATTGTGATTTTTCAGCTTCTAGCACAATTCTGTTTTTCTTAGCCAATTCTTCACTTGCTCTTAATTCTGAAACAATCTAATTGAGAAGAATGCTTTTTCTAGGCCCTTTTTCAGTCTTGAAAATATCTTTTCTCTATTGTTCTTGTTCTATTTCCTTTGGCAGTCATTGCATCAAGATCCTAATATTTGCTGTGACATCCCTTCAGAGAAAGCGGGGTTTACTTTTCTTCTGGCTGAGACCATCATTAGTCATGGTAGACTGATGACAACTCCTCCTGCTTCTAGTAGACATATATTTTTAAACTTTAGCTATCATTCAGGCTTATCTTTTCCTGTGTTTTTCCATGAATTTATGGCTGGAGACCCATGCTTTGCAGGTAGCTTCCAGGTAGCTTTGGGTATATGACCAAGAGTATTAGAGAAAGAAAATGGTGTTAAGACTGCTGAAGGCTTGCATGACTGGAACTGCAAACATTTACAGCACTAACTCTTCCCATGCATCTGAGTTCTTAGCCATGTATCTGATTCAAAAGCCCACCAGCCACAGGTCTCCTGGCTCATTTCTCATTAAAACTTCAATTAGTTAATTTGAAGTTCATCCTATTCACTCTTTTGGCTTAGGCTATTCATGGAACACCAGACAGAGGATAGCTTTTGTTGCTGAGGATTCCAAACAAACTCCTAGTACCTCTCTTAGTATGCCCACTGAAAATCATGAAGTAGTATCATAATGATACTTCTTTTGCAAGACTAGGAAATTGCTTCTTATTTAATTGCCTTGGAGTATATCCCTTTACAAATTCTGTCCAAATTGGAGTATAGTGTGAGTTTGAGCTAGGCAGATATAACCCAGTCCAAAGAACAGTGATGGATTGTGACATATCAAAGCTAAAATTTTTCCTGAAAGTTGTATGTTAGTGTAGTCCAAAATTATTTGGCTTGATTAAAAGATAATTGCAGAATTATACAGGAGAGCAGATTAGATTATGGAACAGTTCTTCCTGGCCAGCCAAGGAATCCCCATGAGTCCACTGCTGCGTGCAGCAAGCTTGCCTGTTGCAGAGGGTGTACTCTGCTCTGCTAATTCAAAAGATAATATGTCAAGACTAATAACACAGACACACTCCTGTAGGTTTTGAGTGGGAGGAAATGCACCATTCACTGACTAATCTTTAAACTTCTACTGATGAATGTTAAGCCACCCTCCAAAGCACCAACCTGTTTCAAATTCCTAATTAGGATGTTGAATCTGTACTCTCAAAAACCCCCCTAGTTACAGAAACAATTTCTATTTCTTACCAAAGGCCAGATAGTTCCAAAAAGAAAAACAACGTTTTTTCCTACATTTTAAAGCCTCTGTTGTCTTTCTTTACAGAGTTCATGTTAATAAAGATAGGATTTATTATCTTTGCTTCTAAGAAATGGAACCGTCTTCTTCTGTTGCAATTAAACCTGAATAGGCCACTGAAGATATTATCTTATTTTCTTATATTTGACTAAGATTGAATTAATTAAAAATGGTAGCAATATCTGCAGGATTATAACTCTCATCAGAAATCTGCTGTATCAGTTTTTCTTTATCGTTGAAATTTATTCTAAGTGGAGTTTCTAGAACATTACATAATCTACTTATTCATGGCATAGGTTTCTGGAATAGTTACAGTCTGCAACAAAACAGTGTTTATGCTGATTTTGTTCATTCATGTCAGGATATTTTAGAAAAGTTATTTATATATTCTGTCTTTAGGCACTTGATTTAGGAGGCTGGTGGGCTGGAGAAAAAAAAAAAGAGGATTGGGCCTTTCATTCGTGCTTTCAGATGCACATATATCTACTAAATTTTCAAAGATGGTTCAAGAAACTTCTGTCCCTGTAGCTTGCTGTCCTATTAGTGAAGACAATACTTTGACTATGGCACTGTGCTCTAAAACAAATATTAAAATGAATTAAACATAATAACCCCAAAAACATAAATCAAAATCTAGAATTATGAATTGTTAAAAAAAATAAAAGCTGCTTTTTTTTGATGACATCACAGGGATTTTGTACTAGTGTTCTGAACTAGGTGCATGGGAATAAACAATATGAATTAGGAATCCTTTTTTGTATGTGTGTGTGACAACTCCCTCCAGCTTCCCACTCAGCTCAGTCTTTGATTAGGGAAATAATGATATTAGATTCTTTGGCTCCCATGATCTTGTAATTTTCTTTAAAAAAAATATTTGCATTTTCATCTGTAAACACAGAATTTATCCTTAGCTTACACATCTTCTGAGGTACGTTTAAAAAAAGACAAGAAAATTAAAATATGGAGATCATACCATTTTATAGGATGTGAGTACACTTTAGTAGATGATATTGAACTGTTTTGAATCAGCTTTACTCTCAACCAAACTCTAACTTGTTTTACAGCAGGTAGAAGAAAGCACAGGCTCTGAATCCCTCTAATTTCACTGGTTTATTAGATATTACTTATTTTAATTGCAGCAATATTCAGAGATTTCAGGCAGGAGCTTGGGTGGTTGCAACGAGGGGGTATGACAGCATAATACATATTTAAACCAAAGGTTTAACTCATGTGAGTGCCCTTTCCCACTCTCTGGTGATGCTGCTGGCTCTGCTGTGCAGAGCAGCATTTGAATGTCCCTGATGGTGCCCTGAGCCCCACTCTGCATCCTCTCACAGGAACTTATTTTGAGGCAAGAAACACGAGACTGTTTAAAACTTGTGGCAACCATTTCTCATCTGCAAGAGCTGTTGTTACACTGGGGATTTATTTTATGTGAGGCAGTAGTGAAACAGTGGAAACTAGGTCTCAAAAACTCCAATGAAACCAGCAAAACAGACCAGAAAAAAAAACTGACAAAGAAAATAATTTTAAAGTTAAAGGACAGTGAAAAACGTCAACAGTTGTCTATTTCAGGAAATTTAAGATTCTTTTAAAGGAATTCAGACTAATCTTTTCCAAATATTAGTTTAGGAGATTCCAGAGGAAGATAAATATTACCCATACATTAAATACAACCCTATAGTTTATGTGAAATATTTTGATTGTGGCACATAACAGTTTTGAAAGATATGCTACATCATCCCATGAAGTAATGGTTGATGGATATCAGCTCAAGGAACACTCCATTAGTTTTATGTGCTCTGATTCTTCTAACATAGATCGGCTTTCAGCAGTAGTCCCTAAGGAATTAGCTCTCACTAGCACTGAGGAGCATCAGAACCAGGCTCACAGCAAATAAAATGTTGCTGCTCATAAAAATGCTTGGTTTATGCATATACTTTTGGTTCTGTACATTTTCACTTAAGTGATCTGCAGAAATAAGGATGTGGTTCTACCATGGTGAGTTCATAACATTATTATGCTAAATATTTCACAACTCTTTTTCAAGTTAAGCATAAATAAACAACAAATGCTGTGTGATTGAGTGTTAATTTATGCAGAGTTAAAACTGATGTGAAATATTTACCACAGCTATAAAACTATGTTATGGTCACATGGCTAGAGGCATTCAGGTGTGCAGAATTGTACGGATACATGAGTTGGGGCCTCTAGCTCTTTTCTCTTTCAAGCACTAGTCTTCATGAGTTGGGTCATTTGTGTTGCCTACCTTTTGAAGAAGAGCAAAATGGAGACTTATGACAACCATTTCTGATCTTGAAATTCCTGAAAAACAGCAAACATATTCCGAGAAAAAGCCAATTTATCCTGCTTGCTCAAAGATACAAGTGAAATTAATGGAAATTTTTAGTCTGCAGAGTACCAGCCTTCCACTATAAAGGCAAATATAATTACACAAATTGTTCCAGGAAGAGCAGAATTAATGAAATTTTATTTAATAAGTATTCAGGACTGTTGCCCCCTACTCCTCTCTGTCTTTCCTGATAATAACCAAAACCCTCCTTGCAGTGCTCTGATCAAAGAAAAAGAGCAGGTCTGGAGCTATGTGTGT
The DNA here is from genome assembly GCF_027579445.1 of Ammospiza nelsoni. Taxonomy (NCBI): domain Eukaryota; kingdom Metazoa; phylum Chordata; class Aves; order Passeriformes; family Passerellidae; genus Ammospiza; species Ammospiza nelsoni. The sequence continues at coordinate 61,809,819 of NC_080635.1, forward strand.
GTTGAGTGGCCAACTAATATGCACACACTGATTTATCCTGCTGTCTGCTGCCAAATGGAGTGGATAACAGCTGTGTTCTGCATGCTTCTCTTTCAATAGAGGAACTAATTCAGCTCTAGCTTTAGTAACCACTGTGAGACTTCTGTCCCTTTCTCAAATCTGACTGAAATTGGCAGAAATAAACTTGTAAAAGTACTGAGGAGACTGATGGATGAATGGACAGCACGATGACATAAGCCTTGTTTCCTTGGCAGACTGAGATGGCCTATCTCATTCAGTAATTCAGTGTTGAGGCTAATGGATTGTTTTTCCAAACAGAGAAAAAAATTGCATTGATTTCAGGGTTCAGAATCCCCCTTGGACAGTTCAGCTTGTCTCATTAATTGCTTAATGCTTTATTGAAGTGTAAATATATTTATGTCAAAAGGAACTCTGAACAGGTTTGGGACTGGGGACAGCTGTGATTTAGTCTAGCCTGATGACATCAACATTCTTTCTCCTTGAGCTGTCTTGCTTAGAAGTGTATCAATTTGTTTACATGTGTTTGGGAAAGAAGAAAGCCTGGCTATGCCATCCATGAGCAATCTGTACCTTATATCCGTATTAGCAAGTCTAAGTGCACAAACAATATTTCCCTCGCCGAATCACAGGGATTAGCTGATTCTTTCAGTGCCTGTTTTATTCATTAGTTTGCTTTTACTGATATCAAGCGCAGCCAAATTGCAAATGAACTACAAACCCAGAAATGTTTATTAACAAGATAGTGGCCACATGTGAGATATTACGTGCATTTCTAATCATATATTTGGGGTTTTGCTTTGGGATTCTTTTTCCTTTTGATGCCTAGATCTGGAAATACTTTGCTAATTCAGCAGTGGGAGACTCATGGCGATACAGGTCTGTGATAAACTCTGCACTGGTGTAGCCAGACAGATACTTGATTAACCTTGTATTTATTTCCAGCCGTAGAAAACCTATAAAGGAAAGGATCACACCTTCAGAAAGAAATTACTATTACCCAGTTTTCAGTCAGTCAGACTGACTGACTCTCTCAGCCATGGAGAGTCTCAGGAGGAGCACAAGTGGGATTTGGAGACTGCTGAAAAACTATTGAGTTATTCTCTTGTTGAAGGGGCACACAGGGGTTTAGAGCATAAGACTGGGAGAACTCTTATTTGAGAAGTTTGGTTTCATAAAGAAGAATCTGTTTAACAAACATGGCTTGCTGGGAGGTCAGATAGTATGCTCTGATAGGTTGTTTCAGGTAGTGCCCTAGCACAAGAACAGTTATACCCACAACAGTGTTGCCCACTGGTTTGCAATTTCAAGTGAAAGGTTTGGCTTTAAAAACACAGTATCCTCTCAGCTCCATGACCTGTGAGACTTCCTGATAAACTCGAAGGATGATTTGCCTTGGCAGCAGATCTGTGATGGTATCACCACCATCATCTCAGCTCTAGTTAGTTCTATTGCCACCACAGGCTGGCCTAAGGGATGGGGTGGCTCTGAGGGTGAAATGGGGCATTCATGGACCAATCCTTATGGAGTTTAGTTCCATGAATTCAGTGGTCCCACATATCTTGCAGAGCTTCCTCTAGCCCCAGGGAAGTGGTGGACCACCCAAGCAGGGGATGAGACCCTGGGGCCTCCTGGCAGCAGCCAGAGCCACTGTGACCTGCAAAGTGAAGTTGTTACAGTACCCAGATGCAGAGTAGAGCCCTCCACAGCACTGGAGCTGCTAAGAGGCCTCCACTGAGGATCTCTGCTCTTGTGGGAAAACATTGCTGCTTTCTGAAAGGTTTTTCCTCTGTGATGCTTCAGGCCAGTCTAGGTGGACGTAAAGAAATGCACTTTAAAACCTTTCATTTTAACCTCATGCCATTCTCAGGTCCATGTCTCTGCCATATCACCTTTGAAATAAGAAGCAACTAGGGGGATCTGGCTCCAGGAAATCCCAAGGTAACACTGTGATTCCCCAGCTGCAGGGCTTCTCTTGTCAGGCAATGAAACACAAAAGCATGGAAGCACATCTGTGGTAAGGATGGAGCTCATGGCAGGGGGACTGCTCTTCTCTTGATACGGTCAGATAATTTTATCTGCTTGCTTTATGCTGTAAGGGATTACACCAGCTAAACTTCTCAATAAACTTTAATGTTATTCATGCATAGATAGCAGGAAGTGGTCAACTTAGAGGTACAAGCCTATGCAAAAACTGAAATAGGAATTCTTGAGTGAAGACACTCTTGTAAAGTGCTCAGATCATTTTCATTATTGTTCTGTCACAGATACTGTTCAGAAAACTGAGCAAGTCATTTAAGATCTCTGAAAAATATGAAAGTGAAGAGAACATTGTTTTCTTTGCTTTCATGGTTGTATTTTTGAATTGTACCATTTTTCTTCTCCAGTCCAAGGGCAGAGTCTTCCATTTCCTTAGAGTTATTTTTTGCTGATTTTTCAGGCCTAGCAAGAAATTATGAGGCAGAAGAGGACGAGGACGAAGAGCATGACTACAGCTACATTGATGAAAACATAATTGAAAACATAAGAAAAGTATTTCATGGCACCAGCATTAGAAATGAGCACACAGTCTCCAAAGGAAGAAGGTGAGTGTAAGCTGGGATCACTTGTGGATGCAAACAAGTGCAGGCAGAGTGATTTTTCAGACTGGCTGGTAACCTTCACTTCCCAAAACAAGAGAGGTTTTCCCCTGGGAACTTCCAGTATTGCTGCAAATGTCCTGTGAGTAAGGCAGAAAAGGCTCCTCTGGCCTGCCACCTGTGACCTCTTAGCTGTGTCACCTTTGTTAAAGGAGGACCTATGATTGTTCTGGGGATAGAAGGCCCTTTTCCTGGTTTGTGCCAATTTGCTCTGAGATTATAGTGTTCTGAATGCAGCTCTTTTCCTCTTTCTGGACGTGGGTGTCTTGTTGAGCATTTTTTCTGCTTTAATAGCTTTCAGGCATTATCTGTGCTTTTATTAAATCTGCAAGGTTCTGCCCTGGCAGTCTGCAGTGACTTTAAGTGCCAGTGAGGAGGGCCTTTATTTCTAAAAGTTTCTAAGTGTCATTTCCAGCTAAACACAGATGAGAATTTTTCTAGATATGAGTGAAACTGTGGTCGCAGTTCTTTTCACTCATAGCTGAACCTTCTATGAATTTCACTTGGTTTGGTTGAATTTCTTCTTTTGTAAGGAGAAACCCTTGAACTCAGGAAAAACTTGAAATGTTGTGTTTCAGAAATTTAACATGAAGTATTTAATTGCAAAATGTACTTTGTGTTTATTTTTAAATTATGTGCAACATTCATACAGTGTGTAAGTTAAGCAACATGGTGAATATGAAGTAAGGTGGGTTTTTCTCTGCAATGCCCAAAACCCTCAGAAACATGACATCCAGGGCAGTGTGTGGCCATGTCTCTCCCTGCTCACAGACACAAAGACTCCAAAGTTACAGAAAAGACTAAAAATGGAACTAAGCAGGATGCTCCACATAGCACATTTCTTCCTCAGTCCATGTGTTATTGAGGTTCTACCATGTAAAGAAGTTGAGAAAGAATTAAGCTCTCTTCTGACTAAAATATCCCTTCTGACCATAGGCATTAAGGGGAAAGCATATTTTCAAGAAGCAATGCCAGCCTAGGGGATCAGCATCTGTTTATACCACTTACTGTTGTGCAATCAGCTCCTTGAAGTCTTTTCCACCTGTCCCTTAAATTCCCTGTTAATGGAAGCAAGGTTTCACCTTATTAGCTGTCCTCTTTGAGGTTATCAGCAAAACATGAAAGAAAAGGACCTTTGCTGCCTTGAGGGAGATCACCCTCTTTGGATAATCCTTGGTTTATAAAGCAATCCCAACAATTTTTGTCCTTAATGGCTGACAGAAATACCCACTCTCTGAAACCACTCGGTAGCCAAGGAGCATGTGGCTCCTCCAGCCTGCTGGTCTCCCACAGCCTTCCGAAATCTGTGCTATGGCTTTTTTCTAGAACATTCAGTTTCTATCAAGATTCCACACTTGCACTTGTGAGCATTTTGGGAAATAAGGATTTGATGTGGGCATTTGCAATTAATCTTTAATACAGGCAAAAGTTTTAAAAATATGTAGCCAGATAAAATAATCAAATTGGTTGATTTGATTTATTACAGGGTAATAATGCACCAAAATATGTAGCCTCTTTCTATCAAATGCTTAATATCTGATAATGATAGTTGTTGAAGAATTCATCAGCTAACCATTTCCCACCTATGATGCCTCCTTTCCTCGGGACGTTTATGCCATTTTTTAATATCTACTTTTAATTATTTTGTATATATGATTTATCAAATTTGTATACATGATTTATCAAAATTAAGTCTATTGATCTAAAATACTTTTAAATAGAATCACTAGGAGGAAAAATAGTTTTGATGAAATACAGAAGTAAGCCTCAGCAGTTAAGTCTACATTTAAAAAAATCAGTATATATTATTTGCAATGTTCCACCAGTGTCCCTCTTGAAATCTTTCCATGATCAGGGCTGAAGCATGCCAGGGTGATACTAGTAAAATGTTAGTCCTCATCCTAAGCAGGAGGGAGAAAGAACAGAGAGTTTCCTCAGGTCATTGCTATGTTAATTTTGATAGAATAAATGTGCCCAGAGGGTCAATGATGTTAACATGACCTCATCACTCCAGAACAACAAACAATTAAACAAGAGACTTCACTACAGATGCCTGAGTTTGCTATAGCAACAACCATCATTAACATATTTTAACCTTTCATTAAATATTCAAGAGAAAGTAAAAAAAATGCACACCACCCCGAAGTATTTAAAATGTGTGGCTTTCTTTTCAGCGTGCCAAGTTTCTCTCCTTTAATGCCATGAGTTGTTTTTTTCTTTTTTAACAAGGAAAGCCCCCAGCTTGACAGTCTTTTGGACAGTATTGCAAATATTAACAGTGGCTTTTCTAGTGTGAGAAAATGGGAAGAGAGAAGGTCCATTGCAACCACTGAATTGGAATAACTCTGGTACTGCTGTAATGTCTCCTCCTATGTCCCTGACACCAAAAATGAGATGGAGGCATGCAGGAACAGGAACAGCAACAACCACAAAAAATTCAGCAGCAAAACCAGTAAAAGGCAGAGTCTCTCTCCAGTGCTGATAACTGCATGGCTGGAAAAGGACAGAAATGATGTGATCCAGACACCTGGAGAGCTGAAAATAGGTACTGCTGTCAGGTTGTTTCAGGAAGTTGCTTTCTGGACTTGAACTGCACACAAGTGCCAGAAAAGGAATGGTCTCAGCTAACTAAGCTTCTGCGCTTATTAAATAGGACACAAAAAAAGGAGAAGCAGAAAAGAGAGGGAAATGCAGTAAGGAATGAAAAAGCTACACAGCTGTGTTTTCCTGTTCTCATGAACTGAACAGCTGAGGTGGTTTTGTTTGGAAAAGTAGGGTTTTTTATTTTCAATTGTACAATGTTTTTTAAAACTAATTGTATGAAACATATTAAGGTGCAATTTTTTTCTTTATTTTTACCTTGGTTGTGCTGAGATGAAGATTACCTCATATTTGAAATCTAAAGACAGTGCTACAAATGAAAATCACCCTTTCTGACCCCAGTGCATCTTGATTAATCCTTTTTTACTGTTTTTCTAGGACATTTCTTTGGAGCTGTCATGCCACTGACCCTCTGAGTGAGCTGTTTCTTTCACAGAAAAGCCTCTGGGCTTTTCTATGGTTGAGGCAGATTTTGTAGCCTTGGCTATACTGGAGTGGGGATCCCAAATCCATGACTGTAGTTTTGTGCTCTCAGCAGTTTTGAAAGTCCCCTTCCTATGTATCTTCCAATGCAGATTTGTGGGCATCATCTACCTTGCTAATTTTCATGGCTAGATAATTTTTCAGCTGCCTGCTGTTTTCACTTTTCTCTAATATGAGAAGTGAAGCTTTTTTCAGGTTGCAATCAATGGTGATTACAGAGAGAAGAAAGAGTCAAGAGGGGGCAAATAAACAGTGTGTTGCTCTAAGAGCTGCAAATCTCGGCTTTGACTCAGGCAGGACTTCAAAGCACCTGTCTCAAAGCAGCTGAAGGTTCAGAGACCCTTAGGGCAGGGAACACTACCATGATTATCTAGATGTTCTAGAAGTTCTTCCTTCTCAAACAAGCCCCACCATTCCCCCAAGGGGCATATTCAAACATCTTTTTATACTTGACAGAGCTGGGAACACAGCCTGCTGGTGAAATCTGGCGCACTGGCGTATTGCCATTAAATATTAATTAAATTATTAACTAACTTCCCTCCAGGCCTGCAGCTCTGTTGCATCAGTCACAGGGCACATCCTTTGGAAGGCCTCTCCCCAAGAGGAAGGTATCTCTTCTACTATGTCTGCCAGACCAGAATGTGACACGGGGGACACAATGGTTGTAATCACACTGGAGATGATACACTAGGAAAACTTTTGATGGAGTCACAGTTTATGCTGACTAAATGAGCTCTTTTGCCTGGTGGAGGTTAAACATTTCCCTAAACTGCCCAACCTATACCAGTAAAAGAAAAATTTACTGTTAAGAATTTCACTTACTTAAGCAAAGTTGCTGGCATTGCTGTGTTGGTGTCATATATTAGCTTACTTTTGTTTTAGTCTTCGGATTGCTGTGTAATTGTACTGACAAACAATTTCATGGTACAGACAAGCCCTAACTCGCAGCCATTAATTCATCTCAAGAGCTCATTCACCTGTACTCCCTGAGAAATTTTTAAATCCAAATATAAAATTTCCTGTTTCACCCTGTCATTATGTTTTGTTTGTTTTCAGAGACATCTGAAGGAAAATAATTCTGAAATTAACTGGAAACAAGTAGGAAGCTGTGTCCTTGGCACATCAAGATTAACCACAACTGTAAGAAAAAGCTGCTCATGAAAGTGTCCTTCTTGACTCATGGAGAGCATACAAGGCTGTAACTTAGCTATAATAATCCCCTGCAAAATGAAACTGCTTACTTGTCCTAAATAAGAAGTCAAACCAGCTAATGTGTCATGACCCTTTGAAGGGACAAAGCTCTTCTGTACATATTTATTAGTGAATTCAGAGAACAATGCCAAGCCCAATCCTTCATTCTTATTGCGCCTGAAATTCTGGTTATTTTCTGAACCTCTGTAGGGCATATGCAGAAGGAACATCCCTTACTGAAACAGCTGCATGGATATTTCCTTTGGGTTTTGGGTTTTGGGGTTTTTTTTTTGTTTTTTGGGGGTTTTTTTGAGAAGGAAAGGGTAATAAAGGATTGTCTAAGGTGGACATTCATTTCTTTAGCCAGTCTTACGTGCTTCGGGTTAAGGCTCAAAACTGGAAATTACCAGATTTTGCCACTTTTTCACACGATGAACAAAGCACAGTTAGTACCATTGCACAATATGTAATCTGCCCTGGAAAGCAAAGCCACTCCTCTCACAAGGCCTGGGAGTGCCTAAATTGTGAATTGTGTAGCATTGCCATCTCCATAACCCTTTGTACTGCCAATATCCAGAATCACACTAAAGGCATTATATTCAGCAATTTACTGAAAATACATCCATGAATGGTGGACAGAAGCTGGATCTGAAGAATCAGTAAGCCATCCTTATCCACCTAGGATAGGCCCATAACCCTCTGGCAGTGATTTGACTTCCAGGGAAAACTATCAAGAACTGGTGTGTAAACACACAGGTGATGTGCCAGGGGTTTCCAGAGCCAACAGCAGCTTAATCAGAGTGGCATATGCAGAAATCAGCAGGGTGGAGAAAGGGAATATGTTTAGAAAGCCTGGATGTACCCTATTTCTAGTTCTGTTGAGGAGTTAAAAAGCAAAAACTCCAAAAATGCCTTAGTGTTCTTTAAAGCCAAACTCTTTTCAAGCAGACAATAAAGTGTGTTCAGACTTGTCTATTAAAATTCTACTGAATGGTTCATTTTCACTAATGCAAATTAATTAAGGATTTCTTAATATTGTCTCATATTAAATTATTCAATATAAATGTTCATCCTTGTTAAAATCAGTTACAATTTAAGTATTCAGAGTATCACTTAGAGTACTTTGATTCCATGCATATGTAGAGTACAATGTTTTGCATATCACTGGTTAATAAGGCTTGCAGGTGTGTACAAAAGTGGCTGTCACATCACTTGTAGGTATTTTAACTACATATTAAGCATTTTTTAAAAAATCTGTGTGTCTCTTTTGGCAGCTCAAAACCCTCCCATTTGTTTAGGCAGCCTGGTATTTGAATAAAATATTTTTTTGTATTCTATTGATTTTTGTCTTTTTTTTTACTTTACTACTGAATGTGATGTTGTCATCTGCTGGATTTCTGAAAGGAATGATATGTAACTACCATGATTTCCTTCAGTAAAGTACCAGGTTTCAATAGAGGAAAGGAGGAGAGGAAAGCCAGCAGCCTTCTGGGCTGCAGTGGCAGGATGTGACAGCAGGTAGAAGGACTTGCAACTCTGCTCAGCACTGGTGAGGCCACATCTGGATTACTGTGTCAGTTCTGGGCTGCGTGGTGCAAGAAAGATGTAGACATACTGCAGCGAGCCCTACAAAAGCCCATGAGGATGGTTGAGCACTTGGAGAGTCTGACATACAAGGAGAGGCTGAAAGAGCCTAGAAAAAACAAGCTGTCCTCTAGTTGCTATAAGTGTTAGGACGGATGTGAACAAAGTGAGATGGCAGTAACTTTTCCAACAAATCTAAAATTCTTCTGGATACCCTACATTGGCATTTGGGAGATAGTGAAAAAACCCAAAGGCTTATCAACCCTTTTTGGAAATTCTTTCCTTCAAAATACTTCCAAAGAAGCAATTTCTCTTCTTTGCATAGATCCTCTCACATAAGGAACCTGGTTCTGTCACCCTTGTGATGGGATGCAATTCTGTCTTGTATATTCAGCCTCACTGAGTTGAATGAGTTTCATTCTTCTGAGCAAAGGTGGCAGTTTAATGAACTCTGCAAATATATAAATAGCAGAGATGTCTCCCACATCTTTTCCTCAGGCATACGAGCCAACACCATGTCCTGTGACAGAAATGGGAGCTATCCTGGCTGCTCAGTTTACATGACACAGCAGGACAATGCCATTTACATTCTGGATGAAAGAGAGAACATGGTGTTCTCTTGTGCCGTGAAGAAGGAGCATCCAATCTTGCTGGGGAAAGCAGAGAGGAGGAAGGACATGTGGAGAAAGATCCTAATAAAAGGTTTGTGTTCAATATTAAAGACTTAATAAGTATTGTGGTTCCCTTATGGCACACCGATGACCACAGTGATTTCATACTGTTTGCTAATACATGTTTGACAAAGCTATAATGTCATGGCAATCCTTGAGGGACATGGTTATCACTCCCAGACATTAATGCTCAAGAAGACTGCATTCAGGAGGGGAAAGTCTTTTTTAGCTGAACACAGACCACAATTGCTATTCCTGAAGAGAATACAAGTGTATTTAAATAATAAGATATTTGCTTTGCAAAAGATTGGCATAAGCTTTTGCACAGACTTGTTAGCTTAAAGGCTTATCTCTTTTAATGCTAAGAAGTATTTCCAGTGAGTTCTCACTGAGGACCTGATCAGAAGCAGCTGTTTCCACAGCACTCCATGTGTGCATAAGCCCTTAGTGAGACAGAATTTTCTGTTTGGATGATCAACATGCACATTTTTTTATATATCCAGCCTTTGTGCCTGGGAAGATAAGAAAAATCTTCTCCCTGCATTCTTCTTTAAACCAAAACTCTTTTGTTTAAATGACACGTCACATGAACATTTATCTGCCACAATGCTCCCAATAAGAAGCCACTGTTTATTCACTTAACACATATGATATCTTTCTTCCCCCTTCTAAGACTGTCTAGGTGTTTTCCTTACATTTTTAGACTCTGATGCACCTTTACCATGTAAATTTTCAACTTCCTGACATCATGTAAAAACTGATAGTCTCTGAAGAGAGTGTTCTCTTGCTTCTACTTCATGTATGTGTAGATGTGGCAGGTTTTGCGTTTGTTTGGGGTTTTTTTGTTTTCTTCCTTTGTTTTCTTAATGTATCTGTGTGCTGGGAGTGTTCTTGTGCTTTGCAATAAAAAATCTCTTTGATAAACTTACTCTGCATCTTTTCTTGGGTATTTGTATTTTCCAAGATAACCTTTCACAACTCTTTTTCTCTGGAACTGATAAACCATGTGGGCCTGATGTAAGTGCAGACTGCCAGCTGCTAGCAGGCTGAGCAGAAGGAGAGATTACCCTGCCTTTGCCCTGCCTTGGCTGCTCCTGCCCCAGTCCACTGCTGCCAGCTCTGTCCAGAGTGGGGGTACCAGGATGGATAGCTCAGTCTGACCCTTTTAATTTTCTCACATAACTTTAAATCCCTCCTATTTGTTAACATTTGGGGGTGTGTGGGAACATTTGCATGGTGTGTCAAGGGGCTGATTCCACCAGGATCTAAGAAATGCCTGTACATCCATGTTCCTTATCGCCATGTCTCTGTGACGTTATCCCTGAGGCTCTAGATGCAGAAATGCTGGCAACCAGAGGCTCAGGCCAGGCTCAGAAAGCAGTACCTCTTCCCAGGGCAGCCTCAGATGTTATGATCTTCCTTTATTGCAAGTACATCACCCTTCTGAAATTCCTCTGGTTCTCATGGTGCAGAGGAAGGATCTGAGTGGGGCTCGGGATTGCCCCACATGGGGCACTGCAGCTACTTTGTCAGCAAAAAGACTCTTTTCCTTTTTTCCTCTTATTTCAGCTGCCTGCTCTCTTACGTTCAGTGATCACATCTGTTAGTATTTTGGGACCTATTGACACACAAAAGGAGAGGTAGAAAGAGCCTTTCATGCTGAAATGACTTTACCAGTCCAGAAGCCTGGTTTATACTGCCACTGTCTGTTCACCATACCTGCTGCAGCCTTTCCTGCAAACACACACACAAACAGCTCATGCAAATTTTCCCACAGCTACCAACAGTTTGCAGAAGGAAGTGAGAGGCATTAAGGATTTTATATTATTGCTCTTTCTGTCCTGGAGAGTTTGATTAGTCATTAATCAGTTAAAAAACATTTTTACATTATCATGTTTTTTTCTATCCATGTTTTAAGTAGGTATAAATGTCTTCTAACAAATGTTTACATTATTCTGCCTCCATTCCTCATCCTCTGAACCCCATTTTGAGCCACTGTCAATGCTTCCCAACCAAGCAGCCCTTTCCAGCTGGTGCAGTTAGGCAGGTCTGCAGCCCCAGGCTGCCCAACACCCTCCTAGGGATCCTTGACAGCCCCTGCCTGTGGCAGCTTGTGCCATGCACATTGTTCTCAAAACACCTCATGACCCCATGTGTCTCATTGTAAAAAGGAGAATTAAATCCATAATAAGCTTAGACTCAGATCTACAAGCATATTCATATTTTTAAACTATGACAAAAACAGAGAAGAAACATGCTCCTCCTGAGGTCACTGAGGTTAAGGTGATGGAAATGTTATAACAGGTCTCCATCATCTTGAATCTCACTGCCTTTAGTGGCAGGAACTGAAGGTCCACAGCCTCCAACACCCTGCTGAGAGAGGCAGATAAAATGCCTAGGTCAGAGAAAGTAATGAACAATTTGCGTTTAAGAAATGCAGAGGGTTTTTAATGCTCTGCACAACAGTTGGAATACATTGGTTAGTTTTGTTTCTATCTGTCAGAATCCAAATCTACATCTTCTGCTTCCTTGCAAAACCTCCCATCTGCCACATTAGAGGCTGCCTTGGGCAAGAATGCCCTTCCCTCCACACTTGCCAGGTGTGATTTTTCCCACCAGAAAAAAAAGCCCTTTATTATTCATTAGAGAGTGTAGGCTGGAAAGGAACGCCCAATTCTCCACAGATTAGGATCATAGGGAAGGGAAAACCTAGAAATCCAATTCCTACTTGAAAGAAAAAAGAGTTTTTTGGCATCTTTCCTAATGATTAACTTGGGTGTTTGCCCTGTAAGCTCCATGTCTTGATGCCTAAGAAAGCTAAAGTGCCTGCTGACACCTGTCTGCTGTTCTAGGTACCCTTCCTAGAGAAGGACAAGGTTGCCATTGCTCTTATGGAAGAACAGGTGAAGAGGTCAGCCCTTAGGTATTTCTGTGATGTAAGTTTAGGACAGCATTTGGTAAGGCACAGCAGCTGTATGCCCAGTTGCAAATATATGGCCAAGGATAAGAATCTCACTTCTGACCATTCCTCAGAAACTGATCACTCCTGTAGCAAAGGCACAGAAAACTCCATGACACTCAGAAATAAGGAGCTGACCTGACTAATATGAGCTGTGGAGAGGGGACTGCACAGTATTCAGCACTATTGCCCAAGTTTTGAGGATGGACAGACTCTTTTCTGGTACGTTTATGTGTTCCCAAGTCCCTCCTTTATCATGTACCACATTTCATTTCTAAACTTCCCTTCTTCACACCCAAACGTTGTTTGTTCCGATCCCCTTAGGCTTGCTATTTGCAAGTGTGTACAGAAGTTTAACCCCCTGTCTTTCCAAAGCCAGCTGTGGCTTTGCTTATTTTCAACACCACCTCTGTCAAATAGGAAGCAGCCCTACTCAATGCCAGCCACTCCTCATTAGAGAGATCGCACGTGTAAAAGGCATGAGAAGAGAGCAGCAAACCCCAGACTAATGCTGAGCAGGAAAAACCTTTATGCTTTGTGAGCTCTTCTCACTGGGCAAACCCCTGCTTCGGGAGTCGTCAGCTTTTGCTGGCTCTTATTAGCAAGTAGCCTCCTTCACTGCTCTCCCATTCCTCTCCAAAGCCATCCTACCACGCCTCTACAACTTTCTCTTGATGCTTTTCTCTCTGTTTAGTTTCTGATAGAGATTTTCCTGTGAGTATGCAGGTATTATATTTCACGATAACCTACACTACTGTACTTGCAAGAAACCCCCATCTCATATTTTGTCTAAACTTTTATATATTCCTCAGCTTCCATAGAGCAATCACTGGCCAATTTCTCAAGTCCTTACCTGACTGGTTGTCTTGTTGGATTAGGACAAAGTGTATGAAATACAGAAATGCTTGGTGCTGTATTAAGAAAGAAGACTCTTTTTCAATATTCAGAACTATTTCCCAATGTTTCATAAATTCAGGTAAGGAGTAAATTGCTTTTTAAAAATGTGTTTTATAAAGACTCCCTTAAGTGCAGCAGTGTGCAGTTTAAAAGTTTGTATTAATGGCTGTTTTTGTTTTCTCAAAGCATACTTTAAGTTCAATCTAAGTTAACTACAGAAAAGGTCAAAAAAATTTTTCTAACTTTTTTGGAGCACAACTAACAATATTTAGCAGCTGGCAGCTGTGATGATTACTTTTGGATTATATCTAAAGTCTGCTGGAATCTAATTACTGTGATCTATGAACCAGGTAATTAAGGTAAAAACTCCCACATTTTCTTATACCTCATTAATGTATTTCCTTTGAAAATTGTTAGCTAATGATGGTACATTAAGAGTTTATCCATTACATGACAATGAATAATTAACACCTTTGTCCTGGGACATTAAAGAACAGAATGGTGTTTAACTGCTCAATGTGATGATAATTATTTCTTCATTTACAGTGCAAATATCATGCAAGTTTGGGGAGAAAGGACAAATCAAACCAGGAAAATGGAATGGAAAGAAATCACTTCTTTTCATAGAATTGTGGAAGGATTTGCATTGGAAGGGACCTGAAAGGTCATCTAGTTCCAAGCCAACTGCTGTGGGCAAAGACAACTTTCATTCATTTCCCAAGAAACTTCAAGCCCTGTCTGCATGCAGGATCCCTGACCCACCTCCCCACAACCTCTGTTTTCAAGTTATAACCAATTCCAAATGTGTGTTATCACCCCAAAGACTGGGATCAGACCTTGGGTCTGAGTGTTCCAGGCACTGGGAGTGCAAACATTGCAAATACAGCTCTTCCTCAGTAACCAAATCCAACATATGACACACTGCAACAAGTGGATTAGATATGAGGGAAAGGAAAAGCAACCTGTGGTTGTACAGTGCACACAATCACATAAATTCATATATAGATCAAAGTCTTCTTGAAGAAAGTGAAATGAATCAAGAACAAGAAATCTCTGTTGTCATGTAAAAGCTGGTATGGAATAAACTAATTTGCTTCAGGAGTGCTCTGGTCTGGCTCTGCTCTACCATGTGAGGTATGTACTTGCTGCAGAACAGCACAGCAAGGGAATCTATCTGTACTCAAGCACCTAATCTGAAAAGCCTGAAAGCTTCCAGTTTGGTTGGAGCTGCTCTGCGAAATAACAGCTTTGGTGGGAAACAGTCAAGGCATTTGACTTGTCAGCCTTGAGATTTGACAGTCAAGGCTTTTGGATCAGAACTTCAAAAAAAAGTTTCTCCTGATCATCTGTTAGACCATCAAGTAATTACATATCTAGTGGAATCCCTGTCTACAGGGGAAAAAGAAACCAGTCTGAAACCAAATATATTTTGCCTGCTTTTAATTTTATCTCCAAATATTATTTATTAAGCCACAAACATTATTTATAAAGCCACAAAAAGTAGTAAACTAAGATTTTTCTGTGAGGTTTTTTTATTTATAAGGAATTGAGTTAAACAAATGAGATAATTAGGAAAAATAAGGTTATAAACATTGATTCTATATGAGAGAGAGACATGCATGGCTACTCAGGAAATCCTGCTGTAAGAAATTACCGAGGCCAGACTAGCAGACACACGTCTGCTAAAAGATTAAATCAATCCACCTTGGAACTGCTCTTTCTTGAGGAACTGGGAATTTTCAAATCATCTCCTTCCCAGTAATTCTAAATTTCTATTAGGTCAAGTAGTTCAAGCTTCTGGCTGGAAGGCAAGCCTTCAATCAGCTCTCGGCCTATTCTTCTTCCTGCTTCAGTGGACATAGCCTTCTGCCAGATCTTCAGCAGCAATCCTCCTTGGAAAGAAACACAACATGGCATTGGCAAATTAGCATGGAGAGCATGCAGCTCACAGCGTACCAGGGACCAAGTGCACGTCTGGCAACAAGCACTCCACACTCTCCCGGGGACAGAGAATTGCAGACAAAGCTGGAGCTTGCTGAGGGGGTGATAATTGCCTACAAATGTGCAGGGAGACGCAGAGCATTCACTCAGCTCAGGATCCTTTGTATTGACAGACAACGGGGCTTGCTCCCCTGTCACCAGTGCTGCAGGTCGAAATGATTGAAGGCTTATGGGAAGGTCTTTGTTTGCTCTGGCACGTAGCTCCGTGGTTTATGGAGCAGTAGCCTGGGAGTTATAGTCAGGCCTGTCTTCGTTTCCACTCTAAAACAAAGAGTGTTCACTTTCTGCCAGCTAAGACCCCAAGCTAAAGAAGCGAATGATCCTAATACATAAGTCCAGGTGATAAACAGTGGCTCTCTAGGACGTGTGGCTCGGCCAACACAGCCCAGCATCAGCCCCAGTTTGCAGGATAGTCACTGCCTACTCCTCACCCCAGTCAGCGCTCATCTTTGGAGTGGATAGAGGGCAAATCTGAGGGTAAAAATGTCTAGTGTAAGAATTTATTCTCCTCCTGTTCTGCCTTTGGGTAAAAAGTTGATCTGACAGTCCATGAGTAGAAAAGCTTTAGAAGCAGCACAACTCTCATTACAGTTCCTGCTGGACTAGCAGGGGCAACTGAACAAAAATAAGGAGTAATCAAACTCTGAATCAAGAAATCAATCTCACTCTGGATTGGACAGGGTCCCATCCTATGAGGTAGTAAGACCCTCTATCTGCTGTTGAGGTTTGCAGTACCAGTAGAGAACCCTGTCTCTCACAGGATGTATTTAAAAGCATCTACAAAAACAGTCTGTTTTGTCACCGGTGCTTTGTAGCACTGAGGTAGGGTCTTTCAGGTCCCTGCTGAAGCTGTGGGTCTAGATGCAGTCAAATTTATTTTAAAGCTCCTTATTCTGATCTGCAAATCAGTTACCAGGCTGAATTAGGTGGCATTTAATTCTCAGCTGAATTCAAAGCTCATCCCTGAGAGCAAAGTCAGGGAAATCTCTCCCCTGAAAAGCAAGGGATTTCAGCCATGGGATTCATTATGGCTGCACCTGCATGAAGCTTATCTCTCTCTCTCCTTCCACTTACGATGTTCAGGATCCATACATCCTTCCCTCTCTCCCTGCAGGGCTTTCCTCATCTGATGTGCTTCCCTGGTGCTCTCGACCCTCCTTCCTGTCCTTCTGGTCATGCTTTTCTTTGCTGTGCTCCTCTCCTTTCCTGGAGGTATGTCAAGAAACCCTGAACTGTGTCATAGGCTGCCAAGCAAGCAATATATCTGTTCAGACCCTTATTCTGATTCGTAAAATAACGCTGCATGAAAAATGTCAGGGAAGCACTCTGTGATGGGAAGATGCTCTTTTGTAGCACTGAATAGATTTATTTCACATCTTTTTCAGCTTTAAATCCAGCTGGTGAGAGAATTTTCAGTGAAATATACAGATAGAAGAGGATCACAAGTGCCATAGCTAGGCATGCCAATTTTTCAGTGTATTTTTACATTCTATTTTAATTTAAAGATTCAAAATAACTTTGCTTCATAAAGGTCAAACAAAAATAGCCAGCCCAGAAGTATCTATGAAAGAACTGAATCCTCAGGAGAGTGTAATTCTGTGTTGCACCACTGGATGGTGATGTACGACTTATTATGGTGAATATGATAAAGTCAGCATTGACTAAGGATAGTTTTGCTGGGACACATCTCTGTTAAGTCAAAGACCAAGAGAGAATCAAAAACTGAAACCAGAACACTTGTGGACTCAAAAAGTGTTGCTTATGATAATTTACTTTTTGTTTGTTTGTTTGTTCTTGTTCAACTGGTTTAATAATTTCATTTAGAGTTATAATGGTTTCAGATTCAACCAGTGAAACAGGAAAAAAAAGTCTCTGTTTTTAAAGTTCCTGTGAAAACTGGGAAAAGAAAGAGTAAGATCATCTGCTCTCATAATGTTTTGGGGTTTTTTCTCACTGAAATCCCTCATATTGTTATCCCACAGCGTTATCCCACCAGCATTTGCTGTCTGGTGTGTTGTTTGCTTATGGTTGTATTTTAATTGTTTTACTGCTAGTCTCTAAGATGTATTTATACTACTTTATATCAAACATTCACTGTATTGTGAATTCCCTCATATGGAGAAAGGTATGTAGAGAGAACAAGATATTAATATCTATGCACAACAGATATCTATAGGTCACGCTCATACCTGTTATTTTATTTACTTTGTGAAGAACTCTCAGTGACACCAGAACCTTATTTTGCTCTGGACTGAAGTCACTAAGGGATGGGAGAACATCCCCTTCAACAAGCATCCTGTGGGGCAGGAAAGCCTGGAAGTTGTTTGTGGTCAGCAAGTCTGTTTTGAAGTGTGTGGCGGCAATGAAATCTACAGCATCAGCCCAGTCTTCTCCAAAATTTGCTTCTGGATCAGAGAGATATTTTAAGCTGAAAGAGAAGAAAATAAAAAAATGCAGCAGATAACTGAACTCTCCTGTAGAACACACTAGTTGATCATTTTTTCCCAAAGGTTTTTGTTCAGTATAAAATCCTGAGTGGCCTCAGTGCCATTGTGACTTGAAGTCTCCTTAAGTACCTTATACCAAATTTCTCCTGGCAACCCTGCCTCTTCCCAGATTAAACACAGCTCCTGAATCAGGCCCTGGCTCCCAGAGGGGAACCAGTATTTCATTTTAAGCCCAGAGCCTGACTGGTCATGGCAGTTTGGGCAGCCATCTCCCACTGGTCATCCCACACTCTGAGAGAGAGGAAGGAAGAGCAGAGCCTATAGAGTAGATGCCTAAGTGTGGCATTTCCACAGTCTCCTGTCATGGGGAGGAAAGATGAATCTGACTCCATGTTCTTAAAAGGCTAATTTAATATGATATATTATATTATATTATATTATATTATATTATATTATATTATATTATATTATATTATATTATATTATATTATATTATATTATATTATATTATATTATATTATATTATATTATATTATATTATATTATATTATATTATATTACATTACATTACATTACATTATATTATGCTATACTGAACTGTACTAAAGAATAAAAAAAGGATACAGACAGAAGGCTAAAAGATAATAATGAAAAACTCCTGACCCTTCCAGAGTCCTGACACAGCTGGACCATGATTGGTAATTATGTCAAAACAATTCACATGAAACCAATCAAACAATGACCAGTTGATAAACAATCTCCAAACCACATTCCAAAGCAGCAAAACGAAGGAGAAGCAAATCAGATAATTATAATTTTCATTTTTCTCTGAGGCTTCTTATCTTCCCAGGAGAAGAAATCCTGGCAAAGGGATTTTTCAGAAAATATGACAGTGACAGTATGAGGGCTCATGCAGACTTTGTTAGGATACCATCCTTCCAAAGAGGC
This sequence comes from Ammospiza nelsoni, assembly GCF_027579445.1. Classification (NCBI taxonomy): domain Eukaryota; kingdom Metazoa; phylum Chordata; class Aves; order Passeriformes; family Passerellidae; genus Ammospiza; species Ammospiza nelsoni. The sequence goes on from NC_080635.1 coordinate 61,828,258, forward strand.
CTGGGGGTGGAAAGATGCTCCATGGACACTGCTCTATTCCCCTTACCGGTCATGGAACATGGGGAGTGCGTAAGCAATGGAGGAGGTGTGTGCCTTCCACATGAGGCCAAGGGCATCGTCCAGTTTGAAGGAGGAGAGGCTGGCAGAGCTCACAGCTTTGTGCTCTGTAGATAACAGATACTGCAGCAACAGGGAGCAAAAGGGGCAGAAAATGAGAGGGGAGGTTTAAACCAAATTTTTTTTTATATGAGCACATACAAAATAATAAGCTTTAGAAAATTGCATTTGAATAGTTAGTGATAGCTGCTGTTTTTCGACTTCAACATTGCAAGGGTTTTATTCTTTTATTCACATAATTTCAGTATTTGGTTACAAAAAATCAGTGGACTTTTGTATCTGAGTGCCATGGAATATTCAGTGCTAAAATAGGGGACTCCTTATTATCTTAAAAAACTTATCTATATTCTTTTAACCACAACTTTCTGAAGATTTTCAGAAAAAGAAGAAAATTATCCTTGTTATCATTATAGTTATATGAGGAGTAAATATTTTACAATAACTTCTGAAACATGATGTATGGAAAAAATGATCTTATGAAGACAAATCCCGTCTTACTCTTAAGCATCTACTTTCACTCCCAAGGGGGACTTACAGTTTAACATTCCTGCTCATTATCAGTTATTTGACTGCCAATAAAAAATATTGACTGCAGTAGTCTAGCTATAAAAAATAGCTATTAAATTTGTGAAGTAAGAAATATTGTTATTTTTAGGATTAGACAACAGCAGAGTGAGGAGGAAAGAGAATATCTCCTTGCATAAATAGATGTACTTCTGAATGATGTTTCAGCATTTTTAAGTTTTAGTTGTTTAAAGAAATAAACAAACCTTATGAAACAAACCAAAGGCCACTTTTTAAAGCCAGTGTTCCATCTCACAGGCTTATTTTGCATTGCTAACATAAGCAGTATTGGAAGAACACAAATTGAATATACAATATAATATAATATAATATACATATATAATTGAATACAAAACAGTGTCTTGGAACAGAGGCCAAAATACAGAACTGTCTCAAAAGAAGAGAAAAATTCCATAACTTTTAAAAATCCTGTCCTACTTATTTCTGACTCACTGTATGCTATGCTTTCCATTTTTCCTGCTTATTTTTACATGCAGCTGCTATTGAAAACAAACTAAGGTTTCTGAATCTTAAAATATGACAGTAATAATATTTTTTAAAGCTAATATTTTGGTATAATTTCTAAAAATATTTTTAAAAAATTATTTACTTCAAAAAAGGCCTTCCAGTCATCCATGAGCTTGGGCATGCGAGACCAGCAGTCTTTAACGCTGTAACAGAAATCATCTTTTTGCTCCTCTGGTGACAGTATTTCTATCTCATATGGCAGCTGCCCAAAGAGGCCAGCCTCCACTGCCCCCAGAAAGGGTATAATAGACAGATAGTAATTCATACCTGTAACAACAATTAAAAGACAGCAGGTGTTAATCACAAGCAAATGAATAATTCCCACATAAGAAAATGAACTCTCTCCCACACCAACCACAACTGTTCCAAATTGCCACGAATACAACTGTGCTCAGCAGTGGAATATATGTACTGAAATGTAATAAAGATGACCCTTGTATTGATTTAGATATGATTTGTAGTGTTCATTTATGCATTGTCCTTTAAGAGCCTTTTATGAGCTTCCACTGTGTTTTACTTTACAGGAAAGGAAAAAAGCTAATGGAAAAAAGTGGGACCTTGTAGGCTGTCATGGACAAGACAAGAAAAGCCTCTCAAATACTAATTGCAAACTAAGAAAGACTAAGGGGTATTCCACAAGTGTTGTTGCTATTAAAAACCCTCGTCTATGTACCCTAGACCTATGAGAAAGGGAAATGTGATATTTTACTGGAAAATAATAATTTTGCTTCTAAAAAATATTTCACTCACTGAAAATTCCTTGATATTACCTCAGTTTGTCTGTTTAGATTTATTTTATGATGATGGCTTTCTTTGGTCTGCTCCATAAGTTGGAGCAGTCAGATATAGAATGTAGGACACTCAGGCTCAGTCCTCACTGGTGCCAAACCTTGTCCCGTGAGAGTGCCCACAGGGCTATTTGATATTCCTCTCTTGAGAGGAGAATCTGAAGTTCTCCTCTTAATTGTGTCCCCTTTGTAGAAATGAAGTTCAATAGTTTTGAGTGAAGAAAACCCTGGGATCTGTTGTTCTCCCTCTTAGGCGGGCGCCTCTGAGCTGTTGTGCTGAGAAGTCATTTGCCCATGCATGGTCTCAGGGACACAGACTGCACTGATATTTTGCACAAAATTCCAGCAATGAGGACCAAAATCATTAAAACCTGAACACCTACCATGTATCCATATCCTCCTAATGGGAAGCCATTGCTGCACCTTATGGGAGAAGATCACAAAACAATGTTCACGAAGAAGGAGTGCGTGTGTTGGCTGCAGTTCAGCAGGGACTGGGTCTGCACACCTTAGGAGCAGGGATACTGAGGGAACTCAGTGTATTGCTCTAAGCATGAGATGATAAAAAAGGACGGAGCAGCATGGAGGTGCTGGGGTCATGATCTGTCAAAATTGATGCAGATGTGATAGAAAGGATGGAGCAACAGAGTGGTGTTGTGGTTATGCTCCACTGAAAACATGCAGCTAGCAGGAACTAGGCCCAAGGAATGAACAAGATGTTAACTAGAAGCTGGCCTTTGCTTCCTTAGCTTGAAAATATGTCTTGCTTTTCTGTACATATACTAATGACTCAAGCACCACATCAACATGAAATGCCACCAACTGTAACTTAACCTTTTTGCTTCCCTCAAAGGAATATATATAATATAAATCAAGCTAAAGTGGGGAGGGAGGTCAGAGAAGACTCCATCATAACTCCTGGGATCAGTCAACAGGCTGAACTTGTCTTCTTCCCCCAAAGGGATGCCTATTGGGTAAGAACCTCATTCCGTACAAGCTAAATTATTATCTCTAGCTAGCTTTAATTGCTGATTAGAATTGGTCAATATATTGCTTCGAATTAATTTTTGCAATCAGTCACTGTCAACAGCAATCTCTGAACCTTAACCTGTTACAGTGTTTGATTATCAGTGCGTTTGTTAATAAAGTGTGTTATTCAGTACACTGTTTAGCGTGAGTCATTCAAGGGCACTAAGGGAGGAGTGGCCAGAAGCAGATAACATACTTGACAAAACTGGAAATATCTACCAACTCCAAGTGGGAACATTGTTGGTTTGTGACCCTACGTGGGTAGGTCAAGCCATGCTCTGAGTGGATTGTTTGGTGGGGTCCCCATAATGGGGCACTGACAGGCTGGTCAGGCACAAGGGTTTCGACTTCTCTGGGGGTGCTGATGGAAAAAATATAAAGGCTTATATATAAAGAGAAACTGATATGACACAGTTCCTAAATGTGGACCTGGTTGGGAATTCAGGAGGAAATGTCTGGCTAGTCAGAAGAGCAAAGGAAAACTCCCTAGTGATGAGAAGACAATGTTTCACTGAGACTCATCGCTGGACTGGCTCTTGCTTCTTGTTCACTGTTTTCATGAGAAATATTGAAACCTTGATCTCACATCAAAAAGTGCTTATATTCTTTTAAGTGTTCTTGCCTATATTATGTATTTGCACCTGCTTGGGTGACTTAGAGGGCATAAAACAATGCAGGACAGTACTACACTGAGTATTATTCTAGGCAAAGAGACTGATGTTCTTAAGCAGGTAGTATCCCACACACCCAAGGTATATTAAATGTGAGTTTCCGGTTTAAGCTCATTCCTGGTTTCATGTGACTACTTGTGCCAGAGAGGGCTGCTCTGAAGGTCAGCTGAAAGCTTTCATATCCTCAGAACACTGAGAGATGTTTCCATGCAGTCTCAAAGACTCTTTGCATGCTCTTGCTTCAATAGGGTAAATCAAAGCTGAGTTTATACATTTTCTGGAGGCAACAAAATGGATATCAAGCAAACATGCAATATTTAGAAGTAAATGAAGAGCAGGAATTCAAACACTGAGAAAGTAAAAGTGGTAGATTCTATTCCAGGAAGGTCCCCTGCTTGCAAAGGGCTATGCAGCAACTCTTTTTACTTGACACTGTGTGGGACACCATCCCACAGAGCACTAGTGCTATCCAAACACAGAGAGGGAAAACCAAAGCTGAAGTGAGTACCACAGTCAGTTTTACCCTAGATTTACATTTAAATTTTATCTATGCTTATGTCTTTGTTCACTTGAAAATATATACATTTAACTGCTGATTCACAGACAGAAGCTTAATCCAAATGGCCATTGAAGGAAAAACATTACTGTGACAGGGAAGGGAGAGATCTGCTTGCTCAAACCTACTGCCAGGTCTGGGCAAAAGAGGAACTTACAACAGGGCATCAAGGAAGCTGAGGGAACAAGGGACAGAAGTTAGGGAGGGAAAATATGCTAAGGGGAAAAGAACCAAGGATGGTGTAAGAACCACAAAGTTTCCTGCTTGACATTTTCTCACAAAATTTTAGTTTGAAGTGCAAGCATCTAAACTGAAGAAATCTGCTCTGGACTAATTGTAAACTGCAAATATCTACAAATATCTACAAATATATATACCTGTCATTGTGTTTCCCACATATTTTCACATGAATATTTGCAGTATAAATATTTTTAAGGCTGCAAACTTGTTGGGTTTTTTTTTCTTCTTCCTGAAGTAAGTATTCAAAATCAATTAACTTTCATTTACGCACTCACACTTAGGCATCTTGCTGCAAGTTTGTGATGGAGAATTACATAGCACTGAAATTATAATGTAATAGAGAAGTCTAAGGGGAAGAAATATTTTCAGATGTCCTTCAAGGACATTAATTTATTTTGGAAAAGAACAGTGTGACAGCATATACTTACAGGACCACCAGCTTCTTACAGATTGGCACAGGGGCTCTCCATTTTCATAACCACAGGAAGTCACACCAGAAGGATCTGCTAATCTACCTGAATGAATCAAATGAAATAATACAACAAATACTTCTCAAACTTTTCGCACAAGAAATCCCACTGAGATGAGAAAAAGATTAAGGAATAAAGCATGAAGATTTTTGGTTAGAGAAGCAAAACAATCACTGTTGCTTTGCTTCATAAACTAATGTCCTAGAGTAGCTGAGTTTCTCATTGCATAGTAATTTGATTGTGTTTTACATTTTGAGCTATCCCTCACTTTAAACATATTCTGTGAATTTATTGAACTGTTTGAAATCAGGATATCACAGCGTTTTTAGTGAGATTTAAATGTACGTTCACATGCAGACATGAGCACATGCATAGCTGAAGCATCATTTCTAATAGATGTAGGGCTGCTAGTTCAGGAGAGCTGCTCAACAAGCAAACTAGCGCAAACTAAGTGTACCAGTAATTGCCTCACCTAATTGGGTTGTGTGATACAGAATCACTTCCAGCTTAATCATGCAAACAAACGTAGCCTTACTGTGAAGCTAAGCATGCAAACATTGCTGTAACTAATTAGCAAAGTTTGCAAGCATCTGTGCTGTAGAAAACATGCAAGACATTTCGTAATTATTAATGAGAGAATATTTTACTTTAAGCACGTGGCATGAAGAAACAGCCTAAGTCCTAAAAGAATACCATACATGTACATTAAGTGTTGTCATGCAGAGTGTCAGGAAGCCTGCTTTAAGTGCATGGCATGCAATTACCATGGCCTTGTGCAATGACTTGAGCTATTCGAGAAGCTCCCAAACTGCCCTGCAGAGCACTTGCTCTCTGATGAGTCAGCTGAATAATGGCAGCGTCATTTCTGCCAGATTAGAACTAAACCTCATTACCGGACCAAATTTTCTGATACTTACACTCAAGAAGAAGACATGATCATGAACGATGTGCATACAAATTATCCTAATTATTCTCCCTAGCTGACTGGGCAGAGCTTGTGCTTTGGGGCATGCTAGTTGCTCAAACCTATATCCTTCAGTAGCCAAGCACTGAGAACATGAACTTGCAATAATGAGGATTGCAGTTCAACCCATTTTTTAAAATGAAGATTATATTTTTTATATTTACAGAAAGATTCAATTTTTCAAGATTTTACTTCAACAGATTGTCAAAAAACAGGCAGCAATAGATCACTGGTGTGCAAAGAGGATGAATGGGAAGGATAAAAGCTAAGAAGAAAAAGACAAAATGTTGCAAAAGAATTGTACATGAGGCTTACCAAATATTGTTAGCCTTGGTGTTTCAGGAAAATGAAGATATCCCAGGCAGTATCAGTGATAATTTTAAGATAGAAATTGGAACTGGAAGCATTAACTGCACTTACAGGTGTCCACACCATTTTTGTTGTCTCTGTTTCCTCCTATTCCCTGTGCTTAACACAATAGTTATTTTGGTCTTCAGGTCTACCCAAGCTAAGCTGTATTGACAGTACCTCCCAGATGTGTTTTTGATAACTATGTGAAACCTCATCAGCAAGATTTCTCCACTTTTTTTTTTTTTTTTTTTTTTTTTTGTGAAAATGTTGTTAATGAAAGTGCTAAATGTGGTTATTCTCATCTTGCTGATGAAGAACTCCACTTAGCCATAGACTTCTTTTAGCAGCAGTTATCACCAAATTCTCCCTTTACCAGATTTGCAGTTCCCTTGCTCTGTAGAAGGGAGTAAATGCATTTCTGCATTTCTTTTTGAAAAAACCCCAATGTTTGTATGACAAAAGAAGATATCAAATTAGCCTGAAACAATTTACCTTTGATTCACATAACCTGTGCTTTATCCCTTTTTCTATCTGGTTCCATGTCATTAAATATTCTTTCCTCTATACTTATTCTAATGTCTTGCTTACTGCTGATATAAGGCAAATAAAGATGTGTCCTTATCTCCTCTTTTCTTCTTAAGTACAGGCACAATCTTTCCTGCTCTTCAGGCATACAATACCATGTAAATATTTCTTAAAGTTCTTGATCCTGGATTTGTACTTCTGTATGTGAAGTGAGGATAGAGTCTATCCTGTTTCCTCAATTTCTCCGGGTAGGACCCTCAGTTTAGCTTTACCTCCCACGTGACAATTTCTGCTTCCACAATCTCATTCCTAATAGCCATGCTGTCTCACAATCCTTGTCTCTGCTGTAAATTTAGGCAAAATACTGATTTAATTTTATGTCCCTGAGTGGATTATCACAAATCTTCATGCCACTCTTATTAAGTAACAGCTTCACTTGTTCTTCATGGTTTATACAGAACCGTATCCATAAAAATATTCTCTCAGTAACATAACTTTCAGGACAAGATAGAACTGTTAATTCAAAAAAAATTGTAATATTTTCAAAGTTCTGTTGTGTTGCACCATGAACTCAAATCCTGTTTTTGTTTGCCCAAGCTTATTATGTTGATATACAGATGCTTCGGTCATTCATCACTAATCTATCACACCGCCTATCTGGATTAGGTTTAGCCCTTGCTAACCTCACTACTGTATGCACCAGAATTATATTGTTCTTTGTCCCTTCCATTTTTCCTTCAAATGCTCACATTTTTTTACTGTAAAACTACTTCCAACTATGTGATATTTCTCCTTTTAGTATTTTTTTAACCTTCTGGTCATGTAAATTAAAAAAATTGTCTAAGTGTCAGTCCTATGACTCTTTTAGCAGGTGACAGGACATTACCTGTCTATGCAACCAGGGGCAAATCTCCTCACAAACTATGTCCCTTGTCTCTACTTGGAAGTTGTCACTACAACAAGGCACATCCTCACTTTGTGGATGAGGCCAGACTCCATAACTCCTCCTTTCCAGCAGGTCACCACTCAGCTGTAGCTGCTGTATCCAGTCATCTTTGCCTCTGCCACACATTGGGGCAATTCTCCTGCTGTACCATCCACCCCTTTCATCTGCTCTTCTTTTTGTATACATAAGGAAGGAAAAGAGGACAGAGCTTGCCTAAACCCCAACCAAACTCTTTTTGTTGCTATCTGTTTGCCATCTAGTTTCCTGCTTGGATTTTGCTTACTATCTTGTTTTCCTCATTTTGACTTAGGAGTACATTTTCCATTAGGTGGGACTAAATGCTGGCAGCCTTCTTCCACCACCAGGTGCAGGACCTCTGTCTTCTCTCAAACCTACAGTGGCACCCAAACCACCACCACATGTAACCACAGGTTACATCCAATAAAGAAAATAACAGGCAGTCAGATGCATTTGTTTACCCCTGACAAGATATTGCAGCCTTAGCCTTAAGGAACCTTTCACGTGTGTTTCTGTGACTGCTTCCCTGACAGGCACAACAAGCGAACCAGAATGACTGCCCTAGACAACAACCAGCTTTTAGGGGATAAACCCTTAGAATCTGGACATAATTTAAAACAAAACAAAACAAAATAACCAAACAAACCCCACAAACAATCAAACAAGAAAACCCACAAACAAAAACTTCCATTTTGGTAAAAAACATATTTAGAAAATAAGGAGGCTACTTCTAAACTGGTCATGAAGAATAGATGGAAATAAATTCTCAGAGGGAAGCACTGACTTTCAAATACATGTCTTAGGAATTAAATTCTAACCATCTCTAGAAGCTTGTAACATTAACAAAAATAAAAGCCTATTAGTTAAAAATTTAAGAACATCATTGCAGAATGCGTGCCCTGATATTTGTCTACATAAATTGAAGCAACTGGGAATGCCCTTCCAAAGATTTTTAATTAGCTGAAATATTGCCCATCTATACCACAAATCTGGATTCTGACCTCTTCCTATGAGGAATTTTAATAGCTATTTCTCAGCAAGGTAAGGGTGTTCACTCAGCATTTCTGTTTCAAATTGGCAGCTCTGTCAAAGTTTACACTGTCTGAGGCCATACTGTGCTTGTGAGGCAGAAACTTTGGAAAGGAAGCCTCTAAGCAGGTCTGGTAAACAATTTGCTGAGCCAGCATCTTAAGGAAATAATTCATACCTGTATGAAATTGCCAGCCATGCTGCAATGGTAATCCCCAGAGAATATTGCCACTGTTATGGGGTCCAAAGGCATCAAAATATTTGGCTGAAGCACTTAGCAAGCTCTTATACACTCCTAGTCGATCTTGGTAGTTCCAAGCATTGATGACAATTTTGTTGTCCTTTACTGGGAAATCCAGCAGGTTTCCAGGGGCCAGGTCCCACAGAGGGGGATAGAGATCTTCTCCAGTGACATCGTTTTCGCTCTGCGTTGCAGCAGGCACAGGACTGAAGGTGACAATCACTACAAGGAGAGCATGTATGCTCAAGTGGGGCCACATTGTGAAGGCTTGTGACACAGGTGATTGTAGCTGCAGGGCTTTTATTGTCAAAGGTGAGGGCTGGACAAAAAGGCTGACTCAGACACACAAGCCTTTGTCTGCCTTCCCTTTCCCAGCCATGACCCTGTGGAGTTGCCAGACTAGCAGCTGTGAGCAATGCTCTGTCCTCTCTGTGGGATACAGGGAACACCACCAGATGTTTAAGAGGAACCAATCTAATCAGAAAATGTCCAAATCCATGAAATATGCACACACTTCCAAATGGGTGAGGTGCTACAATACTGATTGCACAGTTGCACTATAAAACTTTCTGTGTCTGCGTTTCTTACTAGATGTCAGCTTCCCTTTCCCAACCCAATTTCTTTGGGTAAAGAAGGGACAGAAGTGGCAGAGATCTCACCTCAACACATGCACAGGCTGTGTGTGAGGTATTCTGAGGAGGACTCCAGGCACTGACAAAGGAGCAGTAGTGACATGCTGCTGGTGCTGCCATTGTCTGCTTTGTCTTTAGGCCTTGGGACAGCTGCCTGCAGCCCTCAGGTCATAAGAGTGTTGGAAGTAGCCAGATCAGCCTGTCTTCAGGCCACGTAGCACCTGGAGAGCTGTACTTTTAGTACTGGTTTGTCTTGTGTAGAAATGGTCATCATTATATAATGTTCTAAGGTCTCCTATTAAACCTCCATGATCCTGTAGACTGCAAAGGGAAGACAAAGGCCATGCCTCCAGTGATAAAATTGGTGTTTAAGTTATACTCCAACAAAAGTGAAACCATCCAGCTGCCTTGATCTCACCTACTGTCAGGAATTCTAGGACTTTATCATCCTCAGCTGCTTTTTCTCAGATAAGCAGTGGTTGCAAAAGAACACTCAGCAAACAGACATGTGGTTTGTTATCTCTGCAGTCTTTTATTGCATGAGAAAAATTGCAAATGCTGCTTTTCTTTGAAGTTATTCTGTGAGTTTCGGTGGGGCTTTGTGTGCTGAAAGAACCTTCAAGTGGGAGCAAGTCAAAATTGGCTGCAAACTTCTGATAGTAAATTCAAAAGAAATGTATCTCTTCAACTTAAATTTTTTCCATTTACTCTATTTATTAAGGAGACTTTCTAGTAAATAGCAGAATTTTTCAATGATCACTTATAATTTTTTGTCTGCTTGTCCTTGGGTGATTGAGAGAGATACCCAAATGATTTTGAAATACAGTCTTTAACACAGATCTGATCATGCTGCCTTGAAGAAATTTTGAAAAATCAAGTTGTTCTTTCATTAACTTCTATGGATGGCATTTATTTAATCCAAATGTGGGCATTTTAACACTAACCTAGATATGTAGATTCCCTTGATAACCAATCAGAGAATCAGGTATACCCAGAATGTAACTCATTAAAGCACACCACTGAGATGTATTGCTCCTGACTGACTGCAGAGGGAGTAGAAATTACAAGTTTACTTTTAGACATGGAAAACATATTTTTAGATTAAATAAAATCAATATTCTTTTAACTACTTTTCTGAAGTAATTTTTGGTCTATACTCTGAAAAAATGATTTAGGAAATGTTTTGAAAGGTACTTTTTTTTTTCCTTAAAATAAGGCATTCTATTGAATAATCCTGAGGATGAATGCCAAAAACTGTGCTGATTTTATATATATATATATGTATATATATATATTAGTCCCTAATTGAGGCAATGGGCAGCAAGGCTTATCTAAAAAGGAAGGATAATGAAAGGCACAGCTAAGGCACAAGATATATGGAGGAAACTTATGAAATAAAAGGCATAAGGCTCATGATTGCACTAAGGAAGAAATTTTATTTAGTATCAGGAAGGAGTGAGTAGGAGTGGTTGGCTTTTTTTTTTTTTTTATCATCACTGAAAGAGGTGTCCCAATTGGGAAGCTAAACTCCTTCTGTTTTTCTTTAGTCATAGAGGAGAGTTTGAGCTCTCCTAATGAAAGATACCAGGAATTTGTATCACATGAGCAATTTTATTTAAGGTACATAAGATAAATAGAGGTGAATAAAAATCTTCACTTTTTTTTTTTTAGAGATATCGTATATTTACATCCTCATGGCAGATTACCTGGTAGGGGACTACTGGTTCCATGCTTGTTTGGAACTGTACTGCGCATGAAAAACTGTCCTCCTGCTCTGCCATCTAGAAAGGCAAACTCTACTAACACTAACCTGGGCAGGCATGAAAATATTAATCACTAGTGCAAATGCAAAACCACACTCTCCCAAAGACTTATAACACAGAATTGAGATAAATCAATGACATAATGCTTGCCTTATATAAATTTTTGAGCTATTTGATAGAAAAAAAACTGTTTTATATATTAAATGGGAAATAATGACCAAGAATACATCTATTTAAACTGATGAGTCTCTTTGCTTTTAGAAGTTTCAGCCTCTTGCCTTATTACGGTAATAGAAGGACTTCAATAACCCAGTTAATCTTTAAAGAGCCAATAATAATTTTTATTAATATAATAAAAAGTTCTTCCTGAAAAATATTATAATTCAGTTTAAAGATCTTACTTCATTTTTGCACCTGTGTGTGCAAACAAGTTGCTGAAGTTTCCATAAGACTTTAAGGACAACAGTTTTCCTTTGAGAAATATCTGAGCTGGTGTTTCCAGTTTGGAATCCAGTCCAGTTGGTTTGGTTGTCCTGAGGGGGAGAGGGAAGGGTACATGTGATGTCAATTTGGCTTGAGTGGTGTTGGTGTTGGGTGTTGAGCCATAGCACCCCTCCAGGGATGCCAGCATTTTAAGCAAGGGGGAGATTAAGGAAGACTGTTAGTAACATCAGCACCATTACTCACCACTCTGTTAGCAAGTACCTCACCAGTTACTCAGTAAGGATGTGTTCCCAGAGGCATTGCAGCAGAATCACATGCTGGGAAAGACTGCAGGATATATAATAGGTGGCAATTTCAGGTCTGATACGTAATTATCAAGTTTCAAGAGAGACTGCTGCAGTTTTCAAGCGGGCTATAGATTTTTCTTTAAGATAATTGCAGAAAAGCTAATGAGCATCAATTAGATGAGTTGAGGTGACCACAAGAAGAAATGGCAGCCCTAAGCCCCAAACTATCAAAACATAAGGTTCCTTAGTCCTGTTGGATACACTGAAGAAGGAGCTGGAAAGCCAGTGAGGAAGGGACATCAGTACTCCAATGGAATTAATTCAGAACTGACACAGAGTTTTGCAGGTGAGAAACCTTTAGGTAGACTGGCGATATCATTATCTTTCAGCCATATAAAATAGCACTGAAAGGAAGGGTTTTCCTGCTTCATTTTAGGGCAACAGTCCTAAGAGGAAGAATTATGAGTTTTCATTTGTATGGGCTATTGCTATGAGCCTCCCTATCACATGGCACCTTGTTTCATGTCCTGACACTTGCACCAGAATTTGTGGGTGCCCCATGTCTCTGATCTGTTTCAGGGGAAAATGACTACACTCTTGGTAAAAGTATTCTTCATGTAATTCACTGAATAAGCTAAAAGCAGTGGATATATTTAAGTTTCTTACTGCTCTCTGTTGTTATTGTTCACAGCTATTGTCTGGAACAGGCTTTCTCTTTCTTTCTGTCACAGGCCTTTAGTATTGGGCAGGGAGGATCTCTCTGGCTGCAGCATCCTCCAGCAAAACCCCTTAACAGGGCTGTAAAAGGGTTTGTAAATTGCTGCTGGTGTTTCTGTGAGTAAAGGTCATCAGCCAAACCCTTGGTCACATGAGTACAACCACTAATGCAGTAAGACATGCTGAGCATCAGGCATCTGAGGGGAAATTACACTGTGTGTGTAGTGGATATAGCAGGAGGTGCTGCATCATCATGTCCTGGCTCCTTCACCCATCCTTGGAGCTAACATTTCTCCCTTTTTGGAAAACATCATTCTCGTGTTGTCTATGAATTCCATTCTCCCCTCTGCAAAAGCCTTCCTGTGTTCCCAGCTGATTTTGCCTCACCAAACAGAGTAACCTGCACTGAAGATCCTGACAATTCAGACTATAAATTGTAATTAATCAGCACACAGAAATGCCAGATTCATATCTGTGGTGGGATTTTACCACATGCAGTTTTTCTTTCCCAGACAAAGCAGTATTCTTTCCATGAGGCTGGCTGGGTGGAAGTCTGGCTGGACAAATGGTTACAAAGGCAGGTGTAAATCCAACATTTCCAGAGCTCCTGTTCATAATAGTTAAAGAAGATTAATTACCACCAAGGTAAAAATATGGATTGAGGAGCAAGCTACACACAAGATGTGCAATGGCTGGTGGTGTCCTAGGACACCTGGTGGTGTCCTAGGTGTACTTCCCAGACCACAGAGCTCCAGAGGAGTCAAGACCATCCTCAAATTTCCTGAACAGTCTTACTTGCAGGACCAATGTTAAGATTTTATATATATATATATATATATATATATATATATATATATGAAAGAAACCAGCCAATAAAATTATTTATCAGACCCAAAACAAAAATTTGAATTAACCTGAATTTTTTATTTTTATAATGGTATTATGGAGGTATATTTAGCTTAGAGGTTAGTTCAGATTATACCATAATCTTTACTGTGTTTTTTATCTTCAGCTTGAAGGTGAAGCTGATCATGGAGTCAGCTGTCTGTAGAATTTAGCACCTACAGTGTGGTCTTCAGCATCACCTCTTCAGCACCTACCATAAAATACTTCAGCCTTATTTTCATAGTGTGATGGAATTCATTCCACTGAGTCAGACTAAATAAAAGCTGCACTCACTGAAACACAAACTTAAAAGTTGATATAAGCAAAACAGATACTCCTGAGAGCATCTGAGTTGTAAACACCTGTTTAATGGAGGAAGATGATAGTGAATTTTTAATATGATATGTCTATTTTTTCTTAGAAATTGTTGTCAAATACAGCCCTAAGACTGCTTATGAAGCCAAGGAAATCTTTTGGCTGTCTGTTTATATATCACCAGGGAAAGAGTAAATTGCAACAAAAATTACTAGAATCATGTTGTGAGTGGGGTTTATTTTTCAATCTGTCATTAATTACGGATTAATTTATAAGACAAACAAACTGAATCTTCACTTATAATTTTAGCATGACATTTTAGTTAGATGAAAATGAGAATAGCTAATTAGAAAAAAAATCAGCATAATGGAAAAGATTAATTAAAAGAAAGCTACAAGTATCCAAAACAGTAAATCTGTGGCTAGATGCTAGTGCCCAGATTTACTGATGTGAAGTATGCAAAACAGATGCATCAATTAGAAACTTGAACCAAAACAGCTTTTTTTTTTTTTTTTTTTACCATTTGGAAGGAGTAAACAATTATTTCAGGGATTAAAATCAGCGCTTGAAACTCAGAGACTGCAGACAAAATTTTAAGGAGGCTTTCAACCATTTTCTTCCAGCTGTAGCCATTTTCCTTAGACTGAAAAATAAAAGGGAGGGGGAGGGGAGCAGCTTTCTTGCAAGAAAGCAAAGGAGAGCCAACAAAAAAATTTCTCAAAGGAATAGATTGCTCTTCATTGTGTAAGCAGGAAAAATAAATTTTAGTACAAGACAACCGAAAAGAAATGAGGTATAAATGAGGAATAAAACATGAGGTATAAATTAGCCTCACATTTATTGTCTAATTTTCCTTGTATCATGGGAAAGAATAACACTCTTGTTGTTTCTAATTGATAATCTGTGTTGGTATGCAACACACTATTTTAGTTCTGCTGTTCATTTGTAATGAGAGAGGAAATAAGGGTGATTATCAAGAAAAGCAGATTACAGTCTTGTTTAGAGAAGTCTGAATAACTCATGAAAAACGAATTCCAAACCTGTTTGATTAAACTAAAATGTATATTCAACATAAAATTGCTAAACCAAATCAGTCATTTTTGAAACATAATTAAGGTACTGTAAACCCAGAAAAGGTGTGTAAGGAGCAAACATGTGCATGGGTAGGTGTGAAAAGACAGAAATTACTGGGTATTCGCAGATGCTTGCACAACAAAGCTAACATTGAAATGAAGCCTAATGATAGTATATGGAGAGATGTCATGTCACCAAGCTTAGAGATGACAGAAAACAAACATTTTTTCAAACAGAATGCTTTTTTATGAAAAACATGATAAGTATTTCCTATACCCACTTTTTCATGCTTTTCTTTCCCTTAACTTCTATCTCTTTTTAGAGCACACCTCAAACTCCAGTACCTGGATGCTCCAGAGAACTCTGCTTCTGAGATTTCTCACATGGCATGACTTCATACATACCAATATCAATTCCATAATGCAAGTGTCCACTGCATAAAGACTCATGTGAAATTCATTTCCTATCTGACAGCCACCTGCTGATACACAGCAAATATAAATATGACTAAGCTCCACAAAGGCCACCAAGTTTGGGACCCTAAAAAAATCCCTGAGACACACAGCTGAGCAGTTATTGCAGGACAGGAATTTCTAGTCTGTTGTCCCAAGTCATCAAAAAATTAGGCCTTGGATTGTCAAAGGGATGCGAGTGAAACACGTGTTTGGTTTTAAATATGTTTGAAAGGAATTCATTTAGCCCTCAGGTGTTCCTATTAAACAAGAACCTCTGAGTAGTCCCTGATTTCACTAGTAAAAAATGTCCAGCTTCCCAAATATTCCTGGCCTGTTCTGAAGCGCCATTTCCTCAAATGTGTGTGCCACGTGACCTTACTCATATTGAGTCATACTTAATTGTCCCACTTAATTCTCATCAAGAGGACTAGAATAGCTTTATTGGTGACAAGGTATGCCTCCCTCAGCCTCCCATCTGGCTGGCTGTCCTGCTCCTGCATTGTTTTCCAGTATAACCTGTCTTTGTCTCCTCCCTGCCTGCACCAGCACTTGGGCCGTGCTCTGTGGTCCCTGCAGGGAGCCACAATATAATCCTTACTTACAGGGGATGGCACACCATGGAA
Organism: Ammospiza nelsoni; assembly: GCF_027579445.1. NCBI lineage: Eukaryota > Metazoa > Chordata > Aves > Passeriformes > Passerellidae > Ammospiza > Ammospiza nelsoni. The sequence continues at coordinate 61,844,490 of NC_080635.1, forward strand.
AACCATGCAGCAGAAGAGCCTGGGGAGATGTGACCTGCTGTTTGGGTGGTGAAGGAAGCTGCTGTGCTCCCTAGAAACAGAGGCTGCCTTTTCCAGAGTGATGAGACCTGTTGGAGATGCTTAGGAGTGTCATTGACACAGATACAAGAAAGTCTTAGGCTGTAGCCTAGATTTAAATGGAAGGCCATGGGTACTGATGCCTTGTCAAGGCTGACCTAGAACAGAGGCTAGACACAGCTAAAGAATAACGTAGGGATTTATTAGGAGGCTTCGATGGATACACTTTGGGCAGCACAAGAGCCCAGCCAGGATAAACCCAAAATGGTCACAAAATGCATGACTGGTCATGAGGTCTCATACTTTCATAAGTTCTGGTCCATTTGCATATTGGAGTTAATTGTCCACTTATAGCTTTATGTTATGAAGGCCCACCCTTCTTGTTTTTTTTCTCTTTAATACACATTGTTTATGCTCTTGGGCCTGAGATTTGGATCATTTGTCTGTGGTCCTCAGCTAGAGAAGGAATTATTTTGTCAACCTACTCTGTGAGGAGAACTTACTATCCCTTAATATGAAGCTCAGAAATACACACTAAAGAAGTACAGAATCTGAAAAATATAAAAGCTAAAACCTGAGGCATCAGTATTTTTTTCCCCTTATTTTGGGGTTTTCTTTCTCTTTTTTTTTTTTTTTTTGTATTAACATATATCTCTATGCTGGCTATTCTACGCATAAAAACACAGTACACAGTTAAGAAAAATCAGTTTTAAATTTTGAAATATTAAGATTTTAAGAAGTATAAGACAACCCCCCTCCAGAAAAGTGAACATAAGCAGACATGCATTATAGAGGGCAGGTTTCTGAAGTCTGCGATGTCCTCCTGGATTTCTATTGCATTTCCTTCAAAGTAATTTAATTTAAAATGCTTAGCCTTGGAAACAGAATATTTGGATTCCTGTTTGGATTGTCTTTCTTTGAACAAGTGCTTAAAAAATAAAGCATTCTAATTTATTTTGTCAAATTAGAATGGGTACAGCAGACTCTGATCCTGGGCTTCTACCATCCTTATATTAAAATCACACACCAAAATTCCTTGGCTTAGCCTTATCTGCAAAAATACTTGCAAGAAAATACTTACTATTCTTGTCGCATTCCTGTGAATGCTAACAGTATGGGCATAGCACAGCTCTTTTTTCTCTTTTTTTTTTTTTTTTTTTCTCTCCTTAGAGTCCACAGGCCAACAGCTGGAAAGACAGAATTTATCTCACATTTTCCTCTGGAGTCAACACTGGTGCCAGTTAACCTGAATAATTGAGGGTGGTGAAACGGCAAGCTCCTGTAAATTTGTATATGAACACTAGATGATGCTATATAACTTTTCAATCTCCCTATCACTTTCACATGTAGCTGAAATAAAAATTATCTAGAATCAGAAGACTGGACTAGAACATGTTTTTAATATGTTGGCAAGTATGCACATGTACCAAATCAGATCACTGAAGTAAAAAATTGATATTTTTCCCCCAGTCAGATGTCTCCATCTCAATTGACAGGTGCAAAGAGAGGGTACATCTAACTTTACGGCTACTTGTGCCAGACATTGTGGCAATGTGCTACAGAAGGATTTTAAACAAACGTTTAATAGCAACAATGCTTTCCAAATGCTTTAGCAAAAAAAACTCTTTGTCCAGCGGTTTTTATACTGGACCAGGTATCAACTCTTTTTCTGCAGTCAGGATAATTCCTCAGACTGGCATAAAGATCACATGCTGTGCTTGGACTGTTAGCTTGGTTTTGGAGCCATTGTGGCTCCTGTCTTTCCTGTAAGAAACAGCTCCTCTGATCCCTATGACCCTTGTGTGTATGATGTCCTTATGACACAGTTCAAACACTAACCAAGTGCTGAATCCATGTCTCAGGGGGGATATAGTTACAGACACAAACAGGTCCCTGTCCAGACACGGTGAATCTTTCATAATTTGCAGAAATATTGAATGGGAGAATCTCAAATGTTACTGTCTGGGAAGTGGACTAGCAGCTGCTCTTGCCCAGAGAGGTTTTGATCTGTGCAGTTTGAAGAACCCCTTGGTCAGGGGCAGTGCCCATGCACTAATGTGCTCACCAGGCTGCCAGGGAAATAACTCTGTGTCGTGCCCATTTCACATCAGTGCTGCAGTCACCATTACCTCAGTGGCTTGAATCAGGCTGTTTGGATGGGTAGTTGATGAGAGCACATGGGCCTGAGTTACACTTCAAAACTGCTTGAAGAAATAGTTTGACCCTTTGCCAAAGCTTTGATAGTAATTACAAGATGCACACAGACTCCCAAGGGCTCACAGAACATCCTGCAATGAGAGAGAGTGTCACCACAACAGTCATTGAAGAAGACATTTATTCTTTAAAGAGGGCTCAAGGAAAGTTTTCTCATGTGTTTTTTTTGTGGGCTTTAATGGTAGTGAAACCTACAGAACTAGAATTTCTGGTATTCAAGCTATTAAAAGTCCAGTAAACAAAATGAAAGCTGAATTTTTGCTTCAACTCAGTTAAGCATCTTTAAAATTATGATGGATTAATGGAAAGTGCATGCAAATGAAAAGTGGGTAAAAACATTTTAGGATTTTTTTCCTTGAAACAAATTAACCCAGTCTTCTTTGAGAAAAAGGACTTAACTTCCCTGAGTTAGTCTCTTACTCATGTCTCATTCCAGAACAAGATCTGAAGGGTAGGTGAGGACAACGTGGCAGCAAATATTATCATGACTTTGGAGGACTGTATCTGGAAATCATAAGGTACATGGCCAGCATCAAACAGGAGATGGGATGCACTGCCTGGCTCTGTGCCTGAGCATCAGCAGCTCCAGCTCAGAAGAGAGAGCCTTCCTTTCCAGTAACTACAGATTTCCTTTTGAAAGAAAAACTTCATTATAAAACTAGGAACATTTACTTTGCTGCATTAAATTATTTTTATTTTCCTTATGCTTTTTAAGTCATACAAAATTTTTGTAAATGCAAAGACAATTGATGGTATAATAAAATCCATTACTACAATTCATTACTATTATTCACATAAGTTCTCAGGTTATATGAAGTATTTCAAGTGATCAGAACATATTTTTTTTCTAGTCATGGCAGAAACAATCAGTGATTTGAAAATTTATGTTTACCTTATAGCAGTTGGTTTAGTTAAGCTTCTAAATTAAATCTGTCAGTACTTAAATCAGTGTGAAGAATCCTGTGCCAGCTTAGAGGAGACAATGACCAAAATGTCCAAGAAATCCTAAATTGGGGATGGCCATTTTAACAAGAGTGTGAGATTAGCTACTGACTTTAATGGAGCCAAGATTTAGCCCCAGAAGATTTAAAGGAATATCTCTGCATATTTAAGACTTGTTGCTTCCTACACATGCCTCTTCTACAATTACAAGACAACTTGGACTGTAGGAAAAGCAGGTGGGTTTGAAAAGAGTGGATCACAGCTCTTTTGAGCAACTATGACTGCATGGCAGGGTAAGTTTATGTGCCTTCCTTGGGCTTTCTTCCTCAATAATGAATGAAACCTGGAGGGCATCCTCTCCTGTATATATATCTCATTAATAACTGATTAAGTTGGCCAAACAGAAACACTTGGATTTACTGCTGACATTGGTGGGATAGATACCAAATTAGCCTCACATTCAGACTCAGAACAGGGGGAGCAAAAAGATTGATTCTGCAGCACCTTTTTCAGCACAAAGGCATTGCCTTAAGCTTAAGGGTCAGTTATGCTTCAATTATGGTCTCTCGCACTTCAGATCAATAAAGGATTATCTCAGATCTGTCCTGCAACATCCTGATTTTCTGTGGGCAGCAGCATCAGCTGTCCTGGGTTTACATATTGCTATGGCAATGTGACCCAGAGCCTTTTTGCAGGACTCCAGTGTCACTGGGACTGTCCTTACTTCACAAAGCTCGATTGTTGTTTTGCCCGTGATAGAATTACACCAGGGTAGATGTGTTGTGCTGAAAAACATTTCTCTACAGGGACTCCAAACAAGATCAGGCCATCACCATTATGTTTTCTGTGAAATGGAAGGAGTGCAGGAGGGGGATAGCATGGAAGAGCCCAGCATGTCCCTGGAACTTGCCCTGCTGGGATTGCCTCTGCCCATTCCTTGACGCTGACACTACAACGCACCAATACTGATTTCTCAGGCTCCTCCTCGGAAATACTCCATCCTTGCCTCCCCCTCCTCTCCCTCGCCTGCACCATCTCCACGGAATGGAAGAGGGGCTGCTTGATGAGGTGGCAGCAGGTGAAGTCACCATAGAAACCGGGGCTCTGGCCTCATCCGCACTGCGAGCGAGCGGCTCCCCCGCAGCCCGCAGAGAGCGCAGAGCTGCTGTGCTGCAGCCACAACTGATCCTCTGCCTGCCATCTCAAACCATCTAAAGCAATATCAGCCAACACAAGGCAGCAGATCTGGAGAAAATAATTTTCTCACTTGCTCTGTAAATCAGAATCAAAATTCAGTCTCTGAGTCAAAAGCCTTGCAACAAATCTGCCATGTGTACTTCTCAATACACCTACAGAGCTTTTTTCTGTGCACACGCACCAGCTGGAAAACCTGATATCCTGATTTTATTGTCTTGATGTGTGCCAGAGTCCTCTAATTTCTCTGAAAGTACTAGGGCATTATGTAAGAAGCTTGGATGTGATCCAGGATGTAGATAACAGCATAACAGGCCTGATAAAAAGCCCAGCAAATTGTTGAACAAAGGATCTCATTCACTGTTGATTTATTAATCAGCAGCTTGCCTAAATACAGTGATTTTCATAGGATTTGTAAGTGTGAATTAACAACTAAAATGTCCAGCCATCATACACAAAATCCAGTAAGACATAGAAATGAAAAAAACTGATTTTCAGGATTACTTATGTTGAGGTCTCACAGGTGTTTAGGACAAAAAAGGAACAGAGATAAATTTGACAGCATTTTCTAAAGTTTCTAGTCTAAGAGTTACCTCTGAAAATTGCATTAAGCTTAGAAATTATATATACAAAAATCCACTGATCCTAAAATGCAGGTTATAGTGAAAAAATAACAGAGAAACCAAAGAAAAAATAAAGAGAGAGATTATCCATAAGAAGAGGACAAAAAGGCAGAGAATATTTCAGGAGGTATCACAGGTGGAAAATAAGCTAATTAGCTAACATCAGGTGTTGGAAAATCTAGGTGGAATTTTCATCTGGAAGTTTATGTATATGGTAATGTAATGCCACCTGGAAGTCAGAGTAGGAAGAGACAGTCCCAGCCTAAACAATTATACACATCCATAAGTTATCAAAGCAAGCATAACAAATTAACAAGGAGGAAATAAAAATTTAATTAACATTAAATGAGGAATAAATAAAAACATAAAACACTCTCAAGCCTCTCAGCTAACAAAATGTAGACTGTTTATTCACCTGTTTCCTCACGTCTTCCCTGTCTTTCCAAGCTAAGGACCTAAGTCCCCTAGCACTCAAAGGGAATTGGGCATTCTAGTGCCTACAAATAAATGAAGAATAATCACCTACTGTGGAAACCCCTGAAAAGTACTGTGTTTCCTTGGTCACCAGATGTGTGAGACCAGGATGGCCTTGCATCTCCCAAACTCTCCTTAGGCACAGAGGAAGGAGCCTGCAACCCCCCTGGGATGCTAGAACCACTGTTTTCACTTGCTTCAAGCTGTGGTGGAGCACCATGGGGTAAGAAGCTCTGCAGTCTGCCCAGGAAAGCCACAATGAGGACTTCAAAGATTAAGATAGACAACAAGACCTTCATACTGGTTGTGGGCCCCCTCTCAGTGTGATGCACAGGTTGTGGCACAGCCTCCCTGTCAGGAGAAAGCAGGCAGACCCCAGAACACAGCTGGCTCACGACCAATCTCTTTTAACACCAGTCATTTAAAGTCTGAGATCACCTGCAATTGATCATCTGCAACAAAAATACTTTATATTTGAAATCTCTTCCTGAAAAGCTGTTTGAACATACTGGTACTGCATTAGTGTCCAAGGGAACATTGTTTACCTTCAGCAGCCAGTAAGCATGTCATACAAAATGCAACGAGACTGATTTATCTAGAGGAATTCCATATTTTGGCTTTCATTCCCACAGTCTTAGCTATAAAATTTTCTCTACTGTTCCTCTACCATTAGCCTTATTAAATAATCAATGAGGTTTAGATCCTAATGCAATATATAGACTATTCAGATATATGCATGCATGATTGCATTTATGCAAGTCTGCTGTAATCTTATCTTCTGAAAAGAGTATGAGAAAGTAGAATGGCAGCAAACACAGCCATACAGAGACCTTTTTCAGTGTCTTAAATTCAAAATTGGTACCTTTTTTAATCATTCTAGTAACATAAGATATAGCAATTCCAGAAGAGACAGAGAGAGACTGATAGAATTTTTTTTATCATGAGAAATGGTTGAGCAGAACTGACCTGTTTCAGGGCATGTTCAGTATCAGTTGTTATCTCTGAACAATAAGTAGAATTGATTGCTGTAAAAAAAAAGCCATGATTATGAAACTTCCGGAAGTCTTTGAAAAGGCTGAATGAAATGTGTGATAACAAAATTAGAACTAAGCCTTTATTTTAAAAGAATTTAGTTATTAAAAGCAACAGACCTAATTTCACCTAGTTTTATTCTCCATTGGTGGAACAGAAGATGCCTCTAATTTTCATTATAATTTAAATATTTTGTGCCTTCTTACAATCTTGTGAGTCTGAGAATCCAGTGAGAGGCCTGAATGCAAGAGAGGTCTGACACAGTGCATGAGATCCAGACTTCCAGAACTGGGATACAGGTGACCCCTCACAGGTATGGTCGATGAAGCTGCTTCCTTTACATAACAGTAAAAGGCAACATGACCTACTTCTCCCATGGGAATGACTTGCCAGGGAAGGTGCAGATGGCATTGCTGTACCTTTGGTGGGGCATCCTGTCCCCTTGGTAGGTAGGCTCTGCTGATGAACAGAAGGTGCAGCCTCAGTGTGCCATGCTATAGCTGTCTCTGGCTGAGAAGTTGCTGCTAAGGAGGAGGAGGAGAAGGAAAAAGGAAGTAGAAATGGCAATCAGACCACCATGATTTTATATAATGATCTGGCTAAACAGGTATGCCAAACTATGTGTCTTTTAACAAATTATTTGGTGCTGTTATTTCTGTTCTACTGAGTTGCATGAACTTAAAATATATGGGGTTTGTTTTTTCAGTCAGGTATTATTCCTATCTAACATCAAGGTTACTTCTTTTTGAAGTGTGATGATTTGGTGCTGTGCAATTCTGCTATGCAGTACCTCTGGAAAGCTTTTCCATTTACAAGTATATAAGAAAATAGAAAAGTTGTAATATATTCATTGTTTATTCTCAAATTACCTCTTGTGGTGCTTTGTCAACATATTAGAAATAGGTGAATTGAAGTCTCAAAGTTATCTTTTTTTTTTTTTTTTTTTTTTTTGTATGGACAGAGAAAACAGGCCTTGGCCTGGGGTAGAATTAGTTGTGTGCAGCACATCCTCCTGGGCAGGGAGATAAACTGCAGCCTCTGCCAGCTGGGACAGTGCCAGTGCCATGAATTAGCACAGCATGCTCCAGAAGCTTCTCTTTCTGAGCAAGCATAACCCAGCATATTCCCAAGAGGGCAGAGGAGGTGAGTAAGCAAGTGCAGAAAGTACAGAAATTGTGAGCCACCCAGGCATTTTCCTGGAAAAGCATCCTCTCCAAGCCACTCCTGAAATCTGTTATTAAAGTATTCTCTGCTGAAAGCTAGGAGGTCATGCTTTGGTCACACTTTTGGGGTGTTATGTAAAGGGATTATCTTCTTAACTTAGGAAAAGAAACTTATGTGACTTAAGCTAAACTCTGCTTGGAGGAGAAATTCTTCCTCTCCTTTCTCTTCCTCTACTTTCATCTCTTGCTTAACCGCACACAACTTAATGCAGTTGTAGGCAGAAAAATGTGTCTCTACATGAGCAAGCAATAATGGGCACTAGAAAACAAGGTATCTTGTTTTCTCTTGTTGACTCTAATTTGAGTCAAAACAATTCTAGCTATTGAAAGCAGAAAAGTAATGAAAAAGTCATAAGTATGCTCTACCAGGGTGCAGCAGGTTGCCAATGCTCTGCAGAAAAATAAATCTAAGGTGGGAGAATGAAATAGAAATGAAGAAAACAAAATAAGGTGGAAAAGAGAAAGGGGGTGAAGCTAGAGTGTGATACTAACAGGATAAGAATTGTCATACAGAGCCAGATCCAAGATTTTTTATCTTACTGATAGGTGTCTAACTGTGGTCAATAGTAGATGTTGGAAGAGAATGCAAAAACACATAGTAATATCTCTCCCACACCATCTCTCAGATCAAAAAAATAGTCAGAGGAGAGGTGCGTTTTGAGCATGTTTGTCCTTTTTTGTCGCCAACTAATTTTTCTTCCATTACTTTCTTCAATCACTTTTTAAACTCATGCAGACCCTTATATTCCCAACACGCCGTGTCAGGGAGTTCAATAGCTTAACCACAAGGACTGTCTTCCAGGTGTTTGGAATGCATCACCTGCTTGTTTCTTTCCTTCACGTTTGCATCTCTGCACCATTTGTGTGGGGAGACGCTGTGAGTAACGGTGAACCTTTTACACTTGTTTACCTTCCTCACTTGAGATTGTAGGGACTTGCATCACATTTGTCCTCAGCCACCCTGTCTCATGTCTGAAGACTCCTACATATCTCATCATTCCTTGAGCAGAGGCACTTCAGGCCCTGGCCACCCTCCTCTGAACCTTATCCCATTCCACCAAGCCTGGTTTGAGACAGAGAACCAGAACTGCTCTCAGTAATCAACATCTCTCTGCACCAGGGAATTATGCGGGACCAGTAATTATATTTTCTGGTTTGTTCTCTACTTCTCACTAAATAATTTCTGATATTCTATTTCCATTATTTTTCCCTGACATTTGAGCCAGTGTATTTGTACAACTGTTCTGCACCACATCAGTGTTTCATTTATGAATGACAATGGTCAGCCGAGATCCCCTTGTTTTCTGTGTGAAATTAAGATCTTTCGTTCTGTGTACTATATCAATCCACAGGTTTTTAGTGACTCTGCAATAAAATCTGCTCATAAATGGAATTTTTTACTGTATTAATTTGTATATATGGGCCTCTTCATACTGCACTTACCCAAGGGTAGATATAATTATTGTATCTTTTATATCATGATCTGTTAGTAATAGAAAATGCCCACAGAGATCTGGCAGAAAATTTCCTAGTGGAAATACATCTTATATTAGAAAAAGAGTACTTTAACTTGTATTGATTTTATCCATTTTCCCCAGAAAAGTAAATTATATGAGTAGAATATTTTTGTGCCCATGTCAATTTTTATAACTCTGTCAGCACTAATGTTTAGAGAGAATGGAAATTTTTGATAATTAAGTCAACCATACCAAACCACACTGAGAAATTGCCATTTTTTACCACCATAAGATTGATCTTTACTATCAGACTTATGGCCTGACAATGTAGGTGAAGACAATCTGATGATCTGGTTTTCATTTGGCCACCACTGCAACAAAATAAGAATCTGTACCTTTCCAAAAGCATGATCAAACTTGTCATAAGTGGTATGAGATGCCATCACATTGCATAATTGTTTTCTGTAGAAAGTTCATCCAAGCAACTCACCACCAAGGGAGCAGAAAAGATGGTAAATAATGTCCAGTGCTTAAAAGTAGGGACTGTTGTTCTTGTCTTTCTGAATGATATTGTGTAAATGAAATGTTATGTTGTTGTGATGTCCTTAATACTTCTATTCTGTTTATTCACTGAGATTGGGACCTAGATATTCTAGCAAAGTCAATCTAGTGTTTTCATAGGAAATTTTCTCAACTCCTACTCCAGAAATATTTTTTATTTTCATTCCTCATGTTTTCAATCAATTATTTTCTTTACTTGGTATGATCGCATTTGTTTTTTATGAGTTTCAAAGGCCAAAAAAAATCATTAAATATTAATAATTTTAAAAGTAGCTTTTCATGGTCCCAGTGATTTTCTTATTCAGCATTAACGTTCCATTTCTTATTTTCTGATTGTCCTCAACTCATCACATCTATATATATCCCGTTCATGCAGTCCCAGGACTGGAGTCTGGAGGACAGGCACCTGCATGGGGGGAGTACCTTCCTGCATGCCACATATGCTGGTTTAGATGTATTGAATCCTGCATGGCATATCAGGAGATGTGGAGATGACTGTCAGGAGCAGGGGAGCTGGAAGGGGGGCAGCCCGTCTCCCCTGAGCTTGCCATCACCCAAGGACTGCACAAGAACCTCAGAGATAAGTATAACAAGAACCTCAGAGATAAATATTTATGTCCATGCAATGTACAAACCCATGCATATGTTTGTATATTTTGTTGGCATCCTAGCACGTGTATGCACGCACATTTGTGCACGTATTTATTCACAGTGTATGGGTGTACATACAGTTCATATATAGATGTATGCATGCGTGTATACGCTGGTATACCTATGTGCACGAAACCATCACTTAATCATCCTTCGGGAGGAGTTTCCAGCCGGCAAACCCATTCTCCCCACGGCTGGAGGGAAGCGTCCGCCGCCCCTCCCGCCGCCCTGGCGCTGCCGGGGCTGAGGCAGAGCCCAGGAGCTGCTGCAGGGGGAGCGAGAGGGACCCCAAAAGGAGCGCTGCTGCCCTGAGGCTGTTCTTGCTGGGTGTTCGCACAGACACAGGTGCGTCCGGGACACTCCCACACACAGCCATTACACGGCAAGGGGCCCTCCTCGGAGGGAGGGGAACCAAAGCAAGCCTTTCCCCTGTTTTTCTTTGTTTGTAGTTGGGAAAGACTTCAAGCGCAAAGTCTTAAGAGCCTCCTGAGGTGCTTCAGAGCAAAGGTAAATTCACCTCACGATAGAGCAGAGAGGTAAAACAGATTTGCCCGCGACACGAGTAAAGAAAGGGTCAGTGACCCGCTGGTCCCCGTGTCGAGGCGCGTAAATAACCCCAGGGAAGGATCTCCACCAGCCCAGAGACGGGGCTGCCTTTGTCTCTGCCCCTCCGGGCGGCAGCGGGCTCTTGCCGAGGGGGCGCAGCCGAGGGCGGCGAACAAAGGGAGAAAGCTCTGTCAGCGCAGCCCTGCCCGTACAGGAGATGCCCGGCACCCCTGCCCGGCCCGAGCAGGCTCCCCTGGAGGGGACGCTAAATAATTGATCATCATCGATTGCCCGCATGCACTGGGAAGCGAGAGCGGGCGCATCCCTTGCTTGCAGCCCGCTCCTTCCCCCATTCGAGCTGTAATCCTATTCCACCATGTGCAGATAGACGAAGGGACGTAATTCAGCCTTCAGGCCTGGGCGGGGTTCTCGCCGTTTAATCTTTTCCTTTCTCTTCCCTTCGCTGCTTTCTTCCCTTCCCTCCCCCGTCCCCCCCACCCCTTCCGTCTCGCAGGCCCGGTGAGGTCAGCTCATGAATATTGCTTCATTTTCCTGAGAGGCTCCGGCAGCGGCGGGCACCTCGTGTGCGGTGCCCGGCTCTCCGTGCATGCATTTCGCCAGCCGGGCAGCGAACAAAGTGGTGGTGAGTAATGCAGATGCTTTAGATCCAAGCCTTTTTATTTTTTCCTTCTACTTTTTTCTTTCCTTCTCCCCAAAAAGGAAATATTATTCCTAATGATGTAGCATGAATGTTACATGTTACAAACGCACCAGGTATGAGAGGGGGGACGGGGGGCGGGGGGACCTTCAAAAATGCCCTCTGCTCCTTTAAACCAGGACAAAAGGCAGAAGCGCTCCCAAATCTTTAGCCGCGTTTGCGAATTCTCGGAGGCGCAGAGGCGGACGCCCGGTAGGACGAAAGGGCCAGAGCCAGGGGGATGCTCTGCCCGAAGTTCGGGGCACGGGAGAGTCCCGCGCTGGCCCGTGGAGCCACCGGACCGCTCCCTTTTGTTGCTTCCATTTATTTACCCCCTTTTCCGCCTGGACAGCTGTTCCCGACAGGAAAACCTGCGGAGACGCCGCGTCCCGGCGCCACGTGTGTTTGTCTCTGGGGAGAAGGTCGAGCTGCAGAGTTTTGTGAGGACAGAGATTTCGGACTTGATCTCAGACGGGGCTTTCGTTGTGCCAGTTAAAAATGTATATATATACATATATATATATATGTATATGTAAAATTAGCCAGCTTAACCCTAGGATGTAGCAGATCTTGGATTTTGGGGCATGCAGGGCAAGGGATTGTGTTCTGGCAGGTCGCGGTTGAGTCCGATGTCTTAGTTGCAGTGAAAGTTCCCTAAAAGATTCAGCTATAACATAGGGTTCCTGATGATAAATTTGTATTACGTTTCTTATATTTCATGCCTGTATAGCTCCAAACAATGGTAGGGTGGGAATTCTGTCTGTGGTGGCTCATAGAAATGTAAGGAAATATTATATAAAGTGTTGTCATACGAGTTTTATAGCTCTATACACCCATGTTTTTTTTTTTTTTTTTTTTAACTAATTAATGTTTGGGAAGTGTCTACCAAATTGTGTCATTTTGAGCAATAATTTCCAGAATATTGGTTTAAATCAGGTTATTAATGACAGTGCATTTGAGAGGAAATGATGTCCTCCTGCCAGTGACACAGAGCAAACACAGCCTCATTGTCTAGTATGTTCGAGGGAGTAAACCAATTGTCAGGGCACGGTATAGTCTCTACATTGATTTTGCCCAGTTGTGCTTCTTTCTTTATTCTCTGTTCTAGCAGGGAATGGTTAAGCCACGTTCTAGGAGGGAATGGGCAGGCCATGTTAGGAATGCTGTCATTTCTGCTGTTGTTCTCCCTAAGGGAGGTTGAATAAAGGCTGTGTGAAAACAGTTTGTGGATTATAGCCATTACTTTCAGAATATAGTGGGGTCATTAGCAGCATGATATGGCTTTTAACAGTCCTTTTTCATAATCTGTTGTGGTCATGAAAACTCTAGTTGTGTCATTATAGAGGCAAATTGTCAAGTGAGCATTCTTCAGAGAATGACACATAACATTTTGTTCTGGGTAACAGTGTATTCCTTGCTTCTTCTGTTTTGAAAGTGTGCTGGAGTGATTATGTCTGAGTCCTGTATAACCTATTGATATGCATAACTGGTAAAAAATATGAATCGGTCTTAAGTCCTGCAAGCACCTCTGGATAAAAAACTGGGGACATGTGTCTTTAGAAGCTGACGGCAAACCCCCTTTCCTTTATGACCGAGTCACCTTGCCCCGGAAGAGTCGCTGTCAAAGCTGAAGGGAAATCTGTAGCTGCTTCCACGTGTGCAGCCCTTTGTACAGTAGCTTTCCCCCACTCGGCTGTGATAGACGCTGGGACGAGGCCTTCTAGCAGGCAGACAGGTGCATTAGCAACGCAGCCTTGGTGGTGAGGACAAGGGAGAGGGAAGTTTGTGTGTGGGAGGAAATTCATCCCTGCTGTGGCGGTGCGGTGGGGGAAGGTTCAGCATCGGGGCTGGGGAAACGCCCCTAGGTGCAGACGGAGTGGGATCAGGTCTCAGCCTCAGCGGAGCCCTTCGGGCCCTTCCCGGAGCCGCTCCGGTTGGCTCGGGGCTGCGGCCTCTGTCGGATTCTCCCGAGCCGCTCCGGGTACCGCTCCGCCCGCAGGTGGGCGCGGGTCGGGCCGGCGGGGCGCCGCGACGGCGGGGAGCGGGCAGGCTGGCGGCGGCCGTGGCCGGAAAGCCCGTCTCCCTGTCCTCCCCGTGCCCACCCCGACCGCTTCTCCGGTTCTCCTTCCCCAGCTCTCGGGGCGGCGGCGGCGGAGGAGGCGGAGGAGCCGGCCGGTGATGGACGCGTCCCCGAGATAGCCGCCGCCATGAGCCAGCCGCCTGCAGGGGGCGCCGCCGCGGAGCCGCGCCTGCATCCCGAGGGCAGCAGCGGCAGGAAGCAGCCGCGGGCAGCCTCGCCGGCCCGGGCCCGCGACGCCGCCCCGCGCCCGCCGCCCAGCGCCGCCAAAGCCGCGCCCGGAGCCGCCAAAGCCGCCTCGGCGCGGCCGCCGCCCGGCCAGGCCCCCCGAGCCGCCCGCGGCCGCGCCGCCGAGAAGCCGGGGCGGGGAGCTGTCCAGCCCGGCGCCGGTGCTGAACCGCCGCCCAGCGCCGGGAGAGGAGGAGCCGCCGCCGCCGAGGAGCCGCTGCCGCCGCCGGGCGCCGCCGAGGAGGCGCCCCCTGCAGGGGCCGGCGGGGGCGAGCGGGAGGGGGCGGCGGCGCCGCCGCCCAAGCAGTGGCGGGGGAAAGCGGGGCGGTCCCCGCTGAAGGGCGCGGGGGAGGCGGCCCCGGCGCCTCCATCTTCCTCGGGCGCGGGGAAGGGCCGCGGTGCGGCGGCGGGCGGCGGCGGGTACTGGAAGGAGGGATGCCTGCAAAGTGAGCTCATCCAGTTCCATCTCAGGAAAGGGCTGGCGGCGGCCGCCCAGATGCAAACCAAGGGCAGCAACCACAGCAGCAGCAGCGGCAGCGCTGCCTCCGCGGCCGCCGCCCCGGCCGAGCCTCCCCCGGCCGCCTCCGCCTCCTCGCCCGCTGCCATGGCGGCGGCCGGGGCGGAGGGGCTGCGGCAGGGCGAGGCGGAAGGCGACGGCAGGAGCTGCGGCCCCGAAGTCGCCCTGAGCCCCCACCTGCAGGAGGAGATGGAGGAAGAGATGGAGAAGCTGCGGGAGGAGAACGAGAGCCTCAAGGTGAGGGGCCGGGGCTGCGGCGGGGGGTGGGGGAGAACCAGGGCCGGGCGGGGACCGGGCTACCTCCCGACGAGAGGACCTTCCCGGCCTCCCTCTCTTGCGGCAGGAGCGCTAGAAGCATCGTTAAGATGGCTCTGATGTTGGGTGTGCGGGTAGTACCACTTCCCTGCTTCGTTGCGGTTCTTATAATGAGCTGGATTGTATTTACCTGCCCTCCCTGCGGGGCGGAGCTCCATTTTGGCTGCCTTCTCCTATGCGTGCTGACATTTGTGCTTCTGACCCACCTGTTGCGTCCCTGTCCCCTTCTTGCCCCCGTGCCAGAACGAAATAGACGAGCTGAGGACAGAGATGGACGAGATGAGGGACAGTTTCTTTGAGGAGGATGCTTGTCAGCTTCAAGAAATGCGCCATGAACTGGAGCGAGCCAACAAGAACTGCCGGATCCTTCAGTACCGGCTGCGCAAGGCCGAGCGCAAGCGGCTCCGCTACGCCCAGACTGGCGAGATCGACAACGAGCTCATACGCAGCATGGAGCAGGACCTCAAGGTACAGACACGGGCAGGTGTCGAGAGGAAGGGAGCGTCTCAGATGGAGACACAACCATGCTCTTGGTCCTCATGACTCAGGCATTCCCATCTGTTCCATTGTGCACCCAGTGCAGCTCATGGAATAGCAATGGCCAAGATCTTCTTGGTAATAGAACCCCTTGCTGTATGTAGACAGGATATTTTCAGCTCCAGTCCTATCATTTTTTGCAAACGTAATGTGCAAGGAGTTACTCAAAAGCAAATTAGAAGCTAAAGGTTTTTGGCTCTTTATGATGAGTGCAAAACCTACCCTTCCACTGCAGAATTAAACCAACCTCACCAAACAGCCCCGTTGACTTTGAGGGGATTTTGTTACTCTTTAGTGAAAGATTTTAGAGGGTAAGCAGATTGAATACTTGCAGTCACAACACTAAATCCTTACTCTGTTTCCATCAGTAAAAAAACTGCTGTCATCTTCAATGAATCCAGGGTTTTTCACATCTACCTGAAAGCATAGACAAAACCCATCAAATTTCAATGTGTCATCAACTGCATTTCATCCATAAGATCTGAATGAACCACAGCCTCTTGCTAAGGAAAAGTTTCAGTCCTTGTTTAAAGATTGTCATTGGTAAAATACCCATCATGTCCATTCTAGATTGGTCCAATTACAGAGAAAAAAACCTTTCTTGACACAGTTGGAAGTTTAATTTCTGCTTCCATTCACTAGATATTGAAGGACTCCTGCTGAATGAGGACGCCTAAACATTTTTCAGTTGACTGGTCTCCCAGTCAACTGACCTTTTGTCATGGAAATGCAGACCTCTGTATAGCAAATGTGAGCTTGTTGGCCACACTTCTGCCCAGGACTCTAGTTACCCATGGCTCATGGGCTCTGTGGGCTGCAGTTTAAAATGTGAATTTAATACATGATTATGAACAAGGTTTTTTTTTTTAATTTTTTCTGATAAATATGATAGATGGATATGATGGATAAATATGTTATTCTCAGACCTGGTTTGGATCATCTTTTCTGAAAGTTTTCAAGCTTGTCATCACTATTATTAAAATTTCTATTTGATATTCCTTTTCCGTGCGTATTCAGAACCCACGTTTTCTGTTGTGGCTGTGACAGTTTTAAAAATACAGCTGCCCATGTGGATCTTGACAAAATAGAGTCTTCCTGATCAGAAGCAAAATCACCCCCTTCTCATGGGGGTTTCTGTTTGAAACAAGGATGTTTTGCACACTCAGAATGATGCTTAGGTGATGAGTTGAGACACACACATTTGCAGGCAGAATTTGGAGATGGGCCTTCATATCCTGAGTAAATTGTGATTCCAGTTTATAGAGTTGGCTTCTTTGTTGGCTCAGTGTTACTTTTATTAGCAAGTCATACACATGTGGGCTGGGGAGGGAATTGTTGAGGGCACTTCTGCTGAGGTGCTTGTCCGCCAGTACAGGAGATAGAAGCTAAGGCCTTGGATTTAGCTGGACAAAGAGCTTGCTTTAATTAGCATTTCTCCCATGTGTTTCCCAGTGTGACTGACTCATTGGAAGGAGCAGTGTTCTTGCAGAGTGTTCTCACTGTTCATGAATGTGTTCTGCTTTGGAGTAGGGATGAATGTCTAATGCCAAATTTCTGCCTAATAGAGTTCTGGGTGCTGGCTAACCGTAATTATAACTCGTGTGGTTTTAGGTAGTGTTTTCAAGTCCTCTTCTGAAGAAGGACTATCCAAATTTATATTGTTCATTTTGCAATATATTAGGGAACTTGATCCTACAGAGATACATTTTAATACAGCTGTCTGCAAGACTGTATCTTACATACGCCTGGATTAAAATGTATCTTGCATAAGTGAGTCCCATTTGCCATGTGATCTAGAATGCCCTGTATTTTTTTCCTGCATTAATAGCTATTACACCAGTTTTTGTGTCAAAAAATTAGCTACCAGTAATTACAACATGATTTGGTTTTATTTACTGATCCAGACTGTATCTATAGACTATAGGTTCTATTAGGGTGCTGTTTTAAATATCCCCCATGATTTTCCACTTACTTTGGTTGCACAACCAGATGAGCACTTTAATACTAAGTGTAGGAAAAGGCATCAAGCTAAAGCCCTGTGGTGTCTTTCTCAGCTCATTCTGCAGTCTCTTTGGGCTATGGTTATAATTGAAATTCCCCTCCACTTACTCTTTCTGTTGGGCATTATGTGTCCTGAGTGCGTGTGCAGTGGGGGAGGTTATTGAATGATCCTGTGCTACACTGCAGTGTTGTATCTGTAATTCACACACACTGGCTTTCTTGTCAAGGGAGGCTGAGTCACTAGCTGCTGCTGATTTCTGAAACCTTGGATCTTTCTAGATGCTTTCTTACCATTAGTATTTTTTTTCTCTACAGTTTTAGTATGTCCAAGAACTTCTGACATACTAACATAAAGTTGGTTTGAGTGAAAGCCATGAAGGACAGCTCGCTGAACTCCCTTAGCTAATGCTAAGTTGGATTAATTATGCTTGCCAGTGTTCTAAAAAAAGCAGGAAATTAGGCTTTTCAAACTATATTTCTGTGTGTCTAAATCACCATCAACACAGTGATTAGTGTATATTTAAATATTTTTGATGTGTGATTATAATTTCTGGTGATTTCACAAAATATAGTGCAAGTGGCTTGCAGGGCAAGATTCTCATTACTTTTCCTGAGGAGGAGGAATTAGATATTGTCATATGCCTTTTAACTCTATTCCTATGAAAATGCATAAAAAATCCCCCCAAACAACCAAAAACCTTAGTGTTTATTTCCATTGAAAATATCGGATATCATTGTGTGAACACAACGTCAGTAAAAATGTTGTTTGTTTGTATTTTGATCTTAAAATGAGCCAATGGTAGTAAATATTTTCATTAATTGTCCACCAAGGAGAGAGAAACTAGCAGAGTCAAAATAAACATGTGTCCATTTGCAGTCAGAGATGGACACGGGTAGAGAAGGCCTGGAGAAGATGGGCCCTGCTTTTAGATGCTGTAGCGTGTCAAGTATTTGAAGGGGTGTGTTTTTGGGCACTGAAAAGCATAAACTTGCTGTGTTTGAGAGAAAATAGATGATGCACAGTCTCCAGGGATAGTGAAGGTCCTGTTTAACTGTTGATGTGACAGAACCTAAGAAGGAGTTGGGGTTTAATGTCTGATGTGGTTTCCAGTGAAGTCCATAGGGATAATGTATAATTTTTTGGAAGGAATTGGCTTGAATTTGGAATTATTTAGAATTCTGTCTGTGGGTGTCCTTGTCTACCTGTTTCCTTGCATACCTCTTCCATCAAAACACCCAGAATTAGCTTTTATATGGATGCTTAGGCACTAAGCACTGCAGCAGTAAATGTGGTTTTTTTTAACCCTTCTTTTGATATACCATTTCATTTAGGTTGCAAAAGATGTGTCGGTGAGGCTTCATCACGAGTTAGAAAATGTGGAAGAAAAACGTACTATAACAGAAGATGAAAATGAAAAATTAAGACAGCAGCTCATAGAAGTTGAAATTGCCAAACAAGCACTACAGAATGAACTGGAAAAAATGAAAGAGGTTAGTATTGCTGTTTACTTCTACTCCAATTATTTGAAGAGCTTAGATTCTTCCTGATGAACTGTTTTTCTTCTACAACTTGGTTTGGGGGCAAACAGTATGGCAGTCAAAAGTTGAAAGTTGCAAGGAGTGCTAAAGTACAGCTTGATGGTTGTGAAGCTGAGAAGAAACTAAAATATTTGGTGCTTTTTAGCAAAACAGGAACCAAGTGGTGCCTTTTTTTCTCTCTCTACTAGGAGGGAAATGTGAAGTTAGTGGTAACAAGAGTTCAGAGGCTTTGATACATTGTACCTATATAAATATTCATGCAGTAAGTGTGCTGAAGTGTGCCAGAGGCATCTAACTTTGCAAATGATGTTTTCCATAGGTTTTTACAAAGACCAGTAGTTCTTCCCTTGCTAACTACTACTGGGGAGTAGCAGGCACACTGAGACTGGGGATTTAGCCAACTCCCTATCTTGTTCAGTCGTGCTCTTTGGAGTGCTGGGAAGTGAGAGACTCTACCTGGCTTTTCAATCTAAGCATAATTTTTCATTGTATCTAATTAATCTTCAAAATTACTCCAGCTGCCATTATATAGATGCAAGATACTGTGCCATTAAGTAAGCAGAAAATTGCATTACAGCAGTATTAGCCAGGCTGACAGAGATAACAAAGCAGCAGTAAAATGAGAAACTGTTGACTAGGAATGACTTATCAGAAGTCCCTAAAAACAGCTCTCCTGTTTCCTCTTCAAGATTTAAAATTCAATGAATGCCCTCAATTTTCACATTTAGGAATATTCCCTAGTAGGAGCACCAGTGTCTTCTTTGATCTTGTATGAAGCAGAACAGACATATTTAGTTGTCAAAAAGGGTAGGAAATTTTGAGTTGTATGATGTTAGGGCATTTTTAGGAACTGCAAATGAGTCCTTTAGGTGATTTATTAAAGTATTAAAAACATTAAATTTTTTTCTTTACAGGAGCTGAATTTCAAGCATATTAGTAGAGGTTAAACAGGTGGTTTGTTCCACCTTCTGCTGCTTTCTCAGATAACTGCTGATTTTAAAAGGGCATGAAAAAAATCTGAGCTTTAGTCAGGTTTCCACTTATCTCCCTGAAACTTTCCCCTTCTGTTTTCTCTCTGGTTACTGCCATTAAATAGAGCTTGGTTTCCTCTTGAAAGAGCATGATCTTTCTGTAATTATCCTTGTAACTTGTCTTTAAGATTGGCTTTACTCTGAAGTTTTGTTATTCTTGTCCATTTGCACTCTACTTTCTTTTAGGTTCTCATCTCTGGCTCCTCCTTCTCTCTAATAGGTTATACTGCTGTAAAATCATTTTGCCTCCCTTTTTTGAAGCATCTTCAGATTACAGTGATGTTTGGTGGCAATTTAATAGTTTCTGTTCTTTGAGATTAAGCCAGTTAATGGATTTCTTCATCCCTGTCATCACTAGTCACTTTCTCCATGTCGTGGCTCTTCCCTCTGGCCCGCTATGCGGAGCTACGATTCTGTGCTCCCGCACTGCTCTCCACTCCCTTCTTTGGCTTGTGTTTGGCCCTTTCTGGTTTTGCTGTTGGTATCAATGAAAGGGTGCTGGAGGCTCCAGAAGAGACGGTGTCATGTTTAGGGTTTCTGTTACACAATAATGGTTTTCATGAAGCTGAAGCAGATGGATGTTTCCCAGTGGCACAGAATGGGGGCACTGAGCCAGAATGAAAACGTGAAGTAAGGCTTGACACCATAGTAGGGGTGGAGTGGACAAAGAGTCAGAAATACATCCTTATACTGAAGAAGGGAGAACTGCCTTATGTGTCATCATGATTGGCAGGATTTATGTATTTCAAATAGGCTGCTGAGTTAATTTCAGCAGGTGAATGCTGATTTTCAGGCCAGGACTTTCAGCACACCATGGGGGAAGATGGAGGATAGGTGAGGAGGTGCAAGTCAGAGAAAAAAAAAGTTTGAAGCAAAGCCAAATTATTATTATGCACTTTGCAAATATGCCATGACTTGGGGGACTCATGGAAACATGCTTGTAAAGAATAGTAAATCTTACAGAATTGAAATTTAGAATCTGTGAAGAACCTATTCAAATGTTAATACAAAAACACATGAAAACAACTGAAAGCAGTCTGCATTAGAATTTTTCTGTGACAAATAATTTTTCTTCTTCTCTGGCAAGTGAAGGTTTCATGCATTTTAAATGTCATTGTGAGGTAGTCATTATGTTAATTTTCTGTTTGTTTGTGAGTTATTTTCCTCTAATTTCATGGATTTACCACCCTTTCTCATTTTCAATTCAGCCATTATTACCAATGGAACCTCCTGGTTAAGGGAGTTCTACTCAGCTTAAATTGAAATATGGGGAAGACCTTTGTCTGGTTTGTGATCTTTGCTTTATTGAGCTTAGAATTAATTGGAAAGTATCTCTCTAAAGAGAAAGAAACATTTTTGTTTCACAGTATAATAAAAATGCTTGGAGATGTTATGATTGATTTCTGTACTTTTGTCATCAGATCTACTGCAGAAACCCAAACCTTTCCATTCTTAAAATCTATTTATGTACAGCTACCATGAGAAATTTCTTGTTCTTTAATAATGAACAGTGTGAGATATCAGAGAATTAAAATATGACTTAATAGAAAATGTAAGAAAGAAAGCATAATGTTTTGGTAGGTAGTCTCTAGGGCAGGACCAAAGCCAAAGTTTTCTCTTTGTGGATTCTCTGTTGTTTCAAAAAGCATGGAGACTTGACTGAAAATATGCAGAAAAGATAAAAGCTAGCAGATGTGTTGGTTTAGAGTCAAATCTGGAGTTCTCCAGTGAACATTTGGGTGAATATAGACATATGAATGTATTTGTCCATTTATGTAAAGATGTAATTGTAGTTTGCCTTCTTGATTTGGAGTTTTGGAAAAAACAAATTATCATAAATTCCACAAGTTTGAAATTGTTGTCGATGGCAGCAGAAGCTTGCAAGCATCCAGGATTTGGAAGGTGTTCCAACAATGCATTCATTTTTTATCAGTTACTTTTGCTGTCAGTCCCCTAAACTGCAGCTATTTGATGGAAAGTTATTCCTGCATATATCCACACAGACACACAAGATTTTTAATCTGTGTTGGTTTTATTTGTAGCAACTGCTGCTGATTTCTTCTTTAATATTGGTTGCTATCAACTGTAATCCTTTTTGGGAAGGCAAAAACAAAGTAGAGGAATTGTTTCTAGCAGGAAAGAGAAAGCAACAGTAACTAGATGTAATTTTTCAGATATTAAAAAATAAATTAACATGTTAATAATAGTGAACATGTTTTATTGATTAATTAATTAACTTTCATTAATTCTTTGTTAACAAGTAAAGCCTAGATTATGCTTATAGATCTTTCTGTTATCATGAACTAAAAATTAATTTGTTTGCTGTAGCTATGTAGCAAACACCCCGCTAGCTGAGGTTTAGTGGTTTGTTGTGAAACAAATGATGTAGAGGGAAAATATGGTTGTTGTACTGGACCCTGGGCTTTATAAATCCTTGTTGCAATGCAGACATGCAATGGCAAGAAGCACAGTGTTTTTCAGGGACGTGTTGTGGAAACCCAGAGCACTGGGAATATTTCTCTGTCTGCTCTGGGGTGTCCTGACCCCCAGGGGAACGCTGGCTTTGACCCTCTTTCATGGAGAAAGCTTCCTAGACTTCAAGATAGACCAGAATCCACAAAAGTGTGAAATAGATTATAGAGAGTAGTGTAGGTGCATCCCTTAGGTGAGAAATTTAGGTTTTGGGATTTTTAGTATGTTGTGGATGGAAGCAAGATGAAGTGCACAGGGTGTCATCCTGGGTTTCTTCTTCATGCTTCTTCTTCCTCCTTCTTCTTCATGGGTTTGGGTTGCATTTTGTAATTGGCCAGAAAAGTCCACATAGGGGCTTTTAGGGATCAGTTATTGGGTTAAAAGGGCAAATAATCCAGGTGTCAGCTCTTAATTGGATAGTTTAGTCTTAAAAGACCTTGTAACAAGAGATTGTTAGCCATTTTGTACCTTCTAATGAAAAGCTGCCAAACTCACAGTAGTGAGACTATTTGACTGATAAGAAATAATAAACACTTGAGTCCAAACATGAAATACTGTCTCAAGTGCCTTCAACCCAGAGACACCAACAAGTGGTACCACCACAATGTGTCTCTCTGAATGGGTATGGATTGCTGTGCTACTGCTCCATGCTGGGCAGATGCAAGGCAGCTCAGTTCTTACAGCTGCTTTAGGGTGCTGTTGTCGAGCCACCATTTTCTTCTTCTGAGCACAGACTTCTAGTTGAGATACACAACCTGTGATAACCATGGCACTGAACCAGAGATGTCTTTTGTGCGTCCAGTTCAGAGTGCAGGCAGAGGTGTCTATGCCTCCCTATGTGGGTCTGTGTTTTGCTGTAGTGGTGCCTGTCTTGTCAATCTGGTTCATACACTGCATGGGAATGGAAGAAGGCAACAGGATCTGGGGAGCTGGGCACTGGAGCTGTCAGGAAAAATCTGAATTCTGTTCCTTATTTTGACACTATCCTGCTGTGGGACCACAGGAATGTAATTACACTTTTCTGCTTACTCTTGCAACCTTTGCCTGCCCTGTTTAAGCACAGATTAGCTCTTTATACTTCTCTGAGTGTTCAGGCTGCAGAGACATCAGAAGGATAGCTGAAAATTTCACTTAAAAAGCTGCTATAAAAAAAGCCCAGACAATTCCAAATTCAACCTCGCAACCTCACCAAAAAAAACCCCTAAAACCAAACCAAAACAAACCAAAAAACCCCCAAAACAACAAAAAAGCACCTCAAACCAACAAACCCATGCTGTGAAAGATCTAGTAGGATGCTGTCCTAGTCCCCTTGATTACCAATACTAGCTTGCCTTGCTCTTCTGGGATGAAAATCCAGTATCTCTTTTTATCATAACCCTTTCTTTCTTTAAGCCCCTTCTGCCATTTAACCACAACCACCTATTTCAAGTCTTTCTTCTAGAACTCACAAAGTGTCATATTCTCCAGATTCTTTCACTCAGTCTGGATCCTGTGTCTCTTTTCTCTCTTTCTCTTCTCTCTTTCTCCTTCTATTTTTTCTCTTTCACTTTCTCCTTTTCTTTCTCTTTCTCTATTTTTTTTTTTTTGTACTACTGATAGTAGTAGCTGTTGTGCTGTCTTCTGGTTTCTAAGTCCCAGTCTTGTCCTTCTCTCCCACCATTCCTTCCTTCCCTGCATCCTTCCAACTGTTCGCAAGTGTCCAATCTCCTCTCTGGATTTCAAGAATTTTCTAGTTAATTTTGCTCTTATTCTGCTTTAAGTATATTATCCCCATTTCTTAGCTACAACTTCTATCTGCTGTGAAATTTTTACTTTTCCCCTGGTTCCTCCACCCCCTCATGCAAATCTGTCATCTTCCTTGGTTTGTTCTGTTCCTTTCCTGGTTTCCAAGCCTTAGCTCATCATTTTTGCATCTGGTCTGAGAGCAGTGGAGAATCACTCTGTGTGCTAGGAAACAGCAACTGTATCACTGTGAGCACCTGAATGAAGGTTTCTGGTTCTAATGCCTGGCTTCAGCTTTATCCAGGCCCTCATGGAACAACAATTGCAGGATTAGTTGGCTTTGCCTTCTGGCCCTGGAGTTGGAACATAATCTGTCAGCTGGAGAAAACGTGCAGATTGATAGCTGGCAGTGGGAGAGGGTGAGGTAATTTATAAATACTGAATTTTTAGCAATTCAAACTGGTAAGCTCCAATGAGTAATTACCTGGTAATATATAGGAATTGAAAATTTCTAAAAGGTTACATCATCCTTTTGATGAGTTAGGAAAGTATGAGGTATGCATTGTATATAAACACAAAAATGGTCTGGAACACAGACATATTGGGATGTCTCAAGAGGACAGTTGCTAGAATAATTTATTATGAGCAAACAAGAATATTGTAATCTTAAAAAGAGCTGAATAATTTGCTGAAATTTCCCAAAATATTAAGAGTGTTGGTAGCTTACCCCAGGACAGATGCTTGGTGTGGAAAATCTGCAACACTTAAAATGTAATGAGGTTGCAAAAAATTGGAAACAAGTCTCATAAAGAGTGGTGGTTTGCAGCATTTCCAACAGGCAAGGCAGCCATATCCAACAGTAACATTACATATTTGGAAGCTTTCAGAACTTCCTTGCCTGGTACTCGTCTTGATCCCTTCTCTCAGGACCTTAAACTTCACCATCTCACCGTCAGTGCTGCCAGTGCTGCCACTGACCATTAAACCTCTGATTCCTTGTTTGCAAGAGGTCCATCAAAGTAATTGCCACAGCTGACTTATTCATCACCTTTGGCAAAAATTGTCTTCAATCCATTGTAGAAATCAGGTGACTGGTAGTTGTCTGAAAATGCTTCATCTCTTTCCCTTTATGCATCAGATGATCAGGAGACACTTCAGAGGGTGCTCCTCTGTCCTCTGATTGTTGCCATTAGCTCACAGCTGGCCCGTCATCACCTGTCACAGGACAGCACCAAACACAGTTGAACTGCTCTTTTGTGTGGAGCCAAACCCTTCTTCCTCACCTTCAGAGTTTTCATCGATCCATTGCTGCACTCCAGGCATGTGAGCTATCCTGACTGGTCTCTGTGATTCCAGTGAGGTCATAACTATGTGGATGTTCATGGATTTCTAGCTTCTGTTTGTTGCCTGTGCTGCATGCGTATGAATCACTGGAGATTGATACTTGAAAGAGAAAGTTTAAGTCTCCTCCATCGTGCTGTCTCCCGGGCACATCATAATTGCACCTCATATTTTCATTTTTCCTCCGAGTTAGAGCCTCATTTCCAACAGCTGGTAATGGAGGGAGCAAGGTTAAGCAGAGTGAGATGAGAGGCTGCTGTAGCTGCTCATCCTCGCAGGCTCAGTGCAGTCAGTGAAACTCTTTGGAGAGTTACAGTAATTTACTTGCTCTTGGCACCAGATGGCAGCAGGGGAAGATTTAATAGGGCTCTCACAAGACCAGTTCCTTCATGTGTCTTTTGGAGTATCCAATACTAAGTCTATCAGCAACTCTTTTACCAGCAGTACCTTTAAGCAGAGGGTTTCTGTGATCTGGAATTTTGATTTGTTGTCTCAAATAAAAGTAACTAGTTTTGATGAAAAGAACAACAGGGTACTTATAAGACTTTTCAAAAAGACATGGAAACAAATGTCTGCCTGGGTTTCTACAGGAAAGAGAGAAAAAGTCCTCTATCTCCAAGCACAGCTCAGTGATTTCTAAGCACCACATCCCAGCAGATGTGTAACCCCCAGTCAGAATTGCTTGTATGGTATTCTGTTACCTTTGGTGTCTTGCCCAAGAATTTTGTTCCTTTAAAAGCAGTACTCAGCAGGGGTGCTGTTCACAACCTGTGAGGGTGTGATTCTGACACACTTGCTCATAGCACACTGTGACTTCACAGGGACTGGGGTAAGCAGAGTTTGCTTCGGTTTTGTTCTTTGAATATGAGAAAAGCATCTTAATGGAGAAAGAAATTAATCTTTGTAGCAGAATCTGTTGTAGTAATTCTCTGAAAATGTCATGTCATAAGCAGGGGAAAAAAAGTGCATTTGAGATGCAGCTGATGCTTAAACTTTGTAAAATTAGATTTTAATTATCTATCCACCATCAGCAATTCACATGAACCATTTGCTTCAAGAGTTACTCAAAATTGAATATATGGTGAATAATAATGTATTCCAAAACATAGGTAATAAATATGGAATTATTTCAAAGGAATAAAGCTCCATAAGCATCTTATTTTGTGGAGATTTTATGAGTAAAGATGCCTGGAAGGGATATTTTTCAGTCATTGAGTTGGTGTGCTGCTTTGTGAATTTCTACTGAATGGTCTGAAAATTGACAAGGGTGCGTAAAAGAAGTGGCAGGATTGATGGCTGATTAGGAAGTAATAATGAAGGAGTGGCAGCTGTAGTAAAAAAGAGTGTATCTGGAATAGGTTTAAAACATAAACTAATTTAGCCATCACAAAATAAAGGCTGATCAGTTCTTTTGAATCTGTAAACATAATGGTCCTACTCTGATTTCATGGGGACATGAGAATTCTTTCCTTGTGTCAGAATCTTATTTTATTTTCCTTCATCTCTGTGGTAGATGGCAGCAGCTTTAGATTTGCAAGTTCTCTTGTCAAAGGTGTTACTGATGTTATATACAGTCTCCAGGTAAAATTAGAAGAGTCTCTTTGCAGTATGGTGTATTTTAAAGGAAAAAAAAATAATGACTGTCTTAAAAAAACCCACAAAAAACCTAACTAGAATGGAAGCATAGAATAAATCCTGAGCTCCCCAAAACATAGAAATTATGTTTTACAGAAAGGACATCAGTCCCAACATTCTGGTCTCAAGCACCTGAAACTTTTTTTTTTTTTCTTGGAAAATTCTTTTCAAAGTTGTTTTTTGCTACAGAATTGCTTCCAGCAGTCAAACTATATATGTAAAGTAAATCAGGCTAAGGAGGGGCCCACACACTGAACAAGCAGTCGCTAACATGTCCCTTAGATGGTTTTGACCTGGGTCAGCTGCCGCTGCTTCGGTGCTTGGGCACGATTTGGGGTCTAGCCTGGGTCAGAGCTTGTTACAGATTGACAATTTGGATGTGTTCCTGTTTGTTTGAAAGGAAGCTGCAGGGAACTTCAGCTGTATTGTCATCAGAGCTGAAAGCAGACTGAATTGTGAAGAGCCATTTGGCATTGGGTCCTGAGAACAGTTTCTGGCCATTTCATTTACTAGTGCAAAAACCAGGCAAAGGTTCTGTGACTTGGTGTGGAGCCAGATGAGATGGCAAACGAGATGCAGAACAGCAAGTCCAGTCTGTTGCTGCCATGTGATTTCCTCCTGCTGGGAATTACTTGGCAAGGGGCAATCACTTGCCATGCCCAGTTGTCCGTGGAAGTAATGGACAGGGTGGGAGCTGTGGATCGGGTGGTAGATGGTAACTGGTTATCAGGGAAAATGGTTTGTGAGCATGAACTCACCATAGAGCAGGTGGTGAGAGATGTATTTCTCTTAATACAGACTTTAGGGTATGACTTCCTCAAGATATAAAGGAGAAAGAAAACCTTTTTTATCTCTTTCTGAGTAGGCAGCCTCACTACTGACTTCACTAAAGCTGCCAAAATATGATACCACATTAACAAATGGAGAAAAGTCTGGGAAATAAAATATTAGAAAGCTCTCTAATGGTCCTCAGTCACAGAAAAAAAAATTATTTTTGTACTTCTCAATTTCAGTATTGCTTTACTCAAATGGAGATTCAAGCGTCTCTATATACAATTGAGACATAAGGGTACCAACTGGACTACTCAGTTGAAACAAAAAGTTGCCAGGTCACTTAGAAGTGTAAAAATGAGCTCCCTTGTTTAGGGGATTCTTAAATAGCTCTATTATGTTACTTTTCACAGTATCAGAGACAGCATATAATCCACCCTGGTTCTTTTGTTGTTGTTTCACCTAAGTTGGTTTTGTTGTTTGGTTGGTTTTTTTTGTAATAATACATTGTACTTTTCAAGGTCCAGCTCACATTTTATTTTGGCTCATTTTTTCGTTTCTGGCTGGTTGAAAATTTTTTCTTGCTGTAAGACATTGTGTATGATTACTTTAGATCTTAAAGAAAGAGATTGCATGATATGGAGGGCAAATTCAGTATCTTTGTGCTGGTACAAAAACATGAATGGGAATATAGATGTAGGCTAGGATTATCTAGATTTAGAGGAAATCCATATAACTTGTCAAAATTGCTTTCTATTAATTGGAAGGCTTTATAGAGACAAAACAGACATTTTCTAGGTGCTGAACCAGAGTTCTAGATGCATGTTTTTGTGTGGAATTAATGTACACCAAATGTCAACATATTACTGGAAGTCCCTCCAAGGCTTTGATGAGTAATAGGTATACATGCTTTCTGTCCCTTGTACCACTGTATTTAGTCCTGCTTAAGTGCACCTATCCCTTCAAAGAAACAGCTGAAATAACAGAGTATTTGCAATGTGCTGATACAGGTCAAATATGAGCTTGTTTTAGATTGAAAAAGAAATTGCCATAGCTCTGTTATTGTTTTAGTGTATGTGGTCATTGCTGGTTTCAGGGCTATCTTTCTCACATATTAAACTGAGCTTTTCAGAAACCCCTTATGAAAGAACTTTCTGTCTTTACATTCTCTGGATGTTCTAGCAAATCTACAGTTTCAAAACCCTCCAGAGAACTCTGCAGCCTGATAGATTTTTCAGTTATTCTGTACATGGAATTTCCCAATTCATCTTTCAGATGCTCCTGACAGGAGTTTGGCAGAGCCTCACAGCTGTAGGTAGTTTGTCCTGGCTTTAGGAGAGTAAATAGGAAGTGGCACCATGGAGGTTTGTGCTGCTCTGCATTTTGGCTGAACTCAGCTGTTGGTGTAAGGAGGGAACCTTGTCCTGTCACAGTACAGATGGCTGTTCTGGAACGTGTCATGGGCCCTCAGGGTGTGACCTCAGTGCACTTTCCAGTAAAAACAGGTGAAACAACTTGGCACGGCCTCAAATGGAACATGGACAGCAGAGACATGTACAATAAAGCTATCATAAGAATTTCTAAATTTACTCTTCAGTAGTAATTGTTCATCACTTTTTTCAGAATGATGGTTCCAAGAATTTAGGTGGCTGGCATAAATTACCCAGTATGTTCAGAATCAGAAAAGCCTAGCGAAGCAAGCATAGCTTCTTTGTGTGCTGCTCTGACTTGTATGTAGTTCTTACAGGAAGGAGAAGTGATACTGTTTGTTAACTATTATCTTCATGGCACATAGCAGGATGCAAAAGATGCAGTATGATACTCCAACCTTTTGATGGAGTTTGGTCCTTTTCCTTGAAAAACATTTCCCACATCCTTCTCCCTGCCCTCGCCCCCACTCAATCCCCCCAAAAATCAGCCCAACTTAATGTTTTGTTGCCAGTGCTTTATAATGTCACTTGTGTTTGCCCACAGTACACTTAGAAATAAAAGGTTATGAAGTCCAGATTATCAGTCAGGTTCAAGGTGATGAATCAGGTCTAAGGTTCAGCTGGAAAACCAGTGCACAAGTGTATCAACAAAGTCCATGACCAGTGACAGGAACAACTATGGTGAGCTAATGACAGACTCACTGTGTCTCACACAGCTCAAGCAGGACCTGAAGCATGGGCTGAGCTGAAATGGGGCTCCTGGGCCTGGGGGCAGGGTATCTAGGGAGGCCCCAGATCTGTGTTTCTATGAAATATCTGATAGGATGGAAAGAAGAAGGAGGCAGACTCTTTTCAGTGGTGTTCAGTGACAGGACAAGGATAAACTTTTGTGTGACGGTGCTCAAACACTGAACTCATTGCCTATAGAGGAAGGAGATTCCACCTCTGAAGAAATTCAAGACTGCAAAGGACATGGCCCTGAGAAGCCTGCTTCAGCTGTCTGTGCTCTGAGCAGGGGGCACTGGACTAGATCTTCAGAGGTTGTGAGAGACTGGACTATTAAATGATTAATGACTCAAAACATTTGTCCATTTGTGGAGGCGCCAGGATGCTTTGCTGGGGCCAGTTGTGGGGGCTGCTCATAACAGAGGTCTCTTTCAGCCCCAACTGTTCTGATCTGTTCTTGTTAGTAACAAGCAGAATCTATTTTCCCACTTTGCAGTGAAGCATAGAGGGGTAGAAAAGGTCACTTCTGGATAGGGAGAAGGAAATGGTTTCCAGGTTACTTCTGCTAAACAAGAGAGCTGAGGGTCTGTCCAAGCAGGCTTTTTCCCCAAGGCAAACGTAGCAAATGAACAGATCTGAGGCAGCTACGTGCTACCAAGAGGGGCATGTTCCCAGTGGCACTGATATTGCACAGAGGTTTGTGCCTCTGCTGGTGCTCTGTGTCACAGCTGTGCGTGTGTGTGTCTGTGCTCAGCACTGAGCTCTCCATCAGGCACATTCCTCATGTGCAGTGCAAGGGAGAGGCAGGAAGAACAAAGTGCAACAAGGGAAGTGTTGGACACATGCAGTAGTGGGGAACACTGCCCAGCAAATGGCTTCTGTGTGCCATTACTCAAGGCAGCCAGCTGATTCTTCATAAACTGGCAGTGTGCTGGCTGTGCTTTACCTCTGAACTGTCCTGGAAGAATATGACACTTCAGAATGGCGTGTTCTCGCCCTCTTCTTTTAGACCCTGTCATCTTTTAGACCCTCTCATTCACACACATTTAAAGCTATATGCTGTAATATGTGTCACTTGACAGGGGAATACCCAGCTATAGGTGTGCTGGGTTCTGTGATCAGCTCAGCAGCTCTTCTGAATCATGTGGAATCAATGCTAGCCAGGAATAATAGCACCAGGCTTTTGATGGTTTTGGGTTTTTGGGTTTTTTTTCACTTACTTCAGTGTTCATAATATCAAGAAATGCAAATGCAACCTCCTGGAATTAGAGAAATTCAGATTTTGATAATGTTCTATAGCTAAGAGTTCATTTCTATTTTGAAGTAAAAGGGAATGGATTAACATCTTAGATGTGCAAGTGTGCTTTTTTGAAGTCTTTGTTTCTGCTTAGATTTTTTGACATATGATATGATTTCCCCTCTTTCCCCCTCATTGGTAGTATTAACAGTTGCAAATATCAAGATGTGTAGAATAAAACCTGCAGGTATCAAGTCTGTTTTTCTTTGCTTGATCCTGGTTGCATGATTGTTTTAATTGACTTAGGCTAGCTTAGCAATGAATCCAGGTTAGGATAACAGCAAAGCCCTTTGCTTAGGTCACAGATGAGTACTTGCACTTAGAAGATCTTTGCCATGCATCTGTTTCCATCAGTGTTGTCCGTAATGAGAGGACTCTGCCTCCCTGCAAAGCACGACTGATGATGACATCCAACTGCCCTGATTATCAGCAGTCTTTTAAATTACAGGCTGGTCTAAATTATTTTAAACTTACAGATGCTAGCAGTTTAAATCTTTTATTAAATGATTAATTAGAAGCACCAGTAACAGTCCTCCAGAACGACTTTTGAAATGGAATATTGCCTTGCTGATGCATATAAATACATGCAGAGATTTATTTTTCTTGTGATGGGCTTCCCAGGAGTATTGTTGCTCAGTTTCCAAATTTTGGTCAAGTTTCATGTGTTCAGAAATTATGAGGACAGAACTGTCCTATACAGTAAACTAGTCTGATCTTCTGAATAACACAGGTCATAAAATACCCCAGATATTTTATTCAAGTTGGCGCCTACTTTTTAGAAAAGGGTGCTGGTCTGTGCTAAAAATTAACAGCTGAGAACAGTCTACCATAGTTCTTTGTGAATGTCCCAGGAACAGGTAAAAATTTGCACCTCCCTTCTCATCTGAATTTACTGAAAGTTAGTTACCAGGCAGGAAACATTCTTTCTGCCTTGCTGAATTCAAGACTCCATCATCAATGTTTTGGTGTTTGTATTTTTCTTTGTTTAAAATCTTCATGCTTAAGGTTGATATTATTTACCCATGTGAAAATGAAACATTTAACCTAGGTTAGGAATTTGACCTCTCTCAAAGGAGAAAGGTAGACGCTACTTGGAAGTGAATTTTTCCACTTGCCTGAGGCTGGTTTGATTCTGTGGAGAGGCACAGCCTTTCTACTCACTGCACAGCAAATCCCAGTTTTGATATCTGCATCCCACATTCATAAACCTTTTGGTCACAAAATTACACCTTGATATAATTTCAACTGATTATTGTCTATGACCCTGCAGGGTTTTTTTTAGAGATATGGCTTTTCAAGAGATCTTCTCTATTCTCTAGACAGTTCTCCTGTTGTATTAGCATAACTTTTATTCCTTGTTCTTATATCTGTATCTTCATATTTAGTCATATTAAAACCGATTTTATTTGATTGCACAAAGGTTTGTATCAGTGACCTTCCTTTTCAATATTTAGTGTTTCTCCAACCTTTACCCTGCAGTCTTTATCCAATGTTATTTTATGGGCCTTCTTTCCAGTTAGTAAGAAAAATGTTAATTAGAGTAGAACCTAGAATTGATTCTTGCATAACCCCATTAGGGCTGCTGTGGTATTAATTTGCAGGTGATTTGCTGGTTCAGTGACATTTATGATAAATGCTGAAGAGTCAAATATTTGTTCATGATAGCTAATTAAAAATACATTCCAGTGATCAAATATTTATAATGAGTGGAAGACTGTCAAACTTCTTTTCAGAATGAGATTTTCACATTTCTAGCAAAGGCAACATTTAATTAATAGTTTTAGGTCAACCTCTACATGAAGGTTTCAAGTCAGCCTAAGAGTCACAGCCCCTTTCCTTGCTGGGAGTAAGCATTTCCCATAAGAACCTGAGCAAGTTTCAGTTAGGGGGAAAAGTCATCATTTAGGAGGACAGGACATGAGGATCAAGATTCAGGTCTTAGAGCTTCTAGAAGTTAGTGAAGCAGCTGGAGACTGCTCTAGCCAGGGCTGCAAGGTCCTCCTTCCCCTCATCTCCAGCCATTGTTGAAATACCAGGAAAAGTATGGGATGCAGGTTATGTCAAATCAGACTGGTACCAGAGCAAGAAAAGTAGGTGTGGGGCTGTCCAAACTTAGAAAACACCTTCCTTCCATTTCAGCTCTTAGTGTCCATGGTTTATTTTTTCTAGAGCACCTTCTTTACATGAGCTGCTCATCAAAATGTGTTCAGTTTGTGGCTGGATCACACTGGCATAACTTCAGAGCACTGCAGTCTGATCCTCTGTTTTCAAGGACCAAACTTTCCTAACACCTTTGAAACTTCCCCATATGTTGTATTACAGAAAATACTTTTCAGCCAATTTACAAAGAGTTAGCTTTACAAAAGCACTTCCCCAAGTAAACACAGGCAAAAGACCAAGAGTAACAGAAGAATTCATCTTCAATTTTTGCATCCTTTCAAATGAACTCTAAAATCTGATTTTTTGGTGAGATGTTCCTGTAAGTGGAAGTTGTCAGAAGGGCACAGTCTCAGAGGGTGAGCTTCACAGCTCCTTTTTCTGCTGTGCACCTACAGATGCACCCGGGTGTGCCCCTGTTTGATGCTGTCCCGCCCTGTGAATCCAGGTGAGGGACTGAAACTGTTGTCTGTGCCTTTAATGCAACTCTTGAGTATCAAATGAGCATGAGCATGAGCACCAATGAGCATGAGCACCAATGGACATGTGTGATCAGCCCACAGCTTTGCAGAACTGCCTTCTCTATACATTTCCAATGAGCAGTGTAGAGGTGCACACTACGTGCAGAATCATTCTTATTTTCCTTCTCACTACTTTTCATTTTTGACACAAATCTTTTTCTGTTGGGATAGTATAACCACACTTTGGTTAATATATATGCATTTGTGCAACCAAGGCAATGAACCTCATCTGGTTGCTGACACTTTCCTGTTCTCATGAAAATTTATTTAGAATCTCTTCTGAGATACCCTTCTAAGAAGACTGAAAAACTATGCATGTGGTACTGAGAGAAAAAACACTCTACATTGGATGAAATCTCTTATGTATTTAATTTATAATTGCTATATACATATCTGCGCCTGTGAATATTGCTATTGTTATGTGGTAGTGGTTTTAACTATGTTGATGGGCTGTCTGTCGTGCTGTCAGTCGCAGATAAAGGCTGGAGCAGTGCATTGTATTAGGCTTTGTGCAAACCCTGTCAAAAGGACTGAATCTCTTCTCTCAGAATAGACAAATAGCAGAGCTGGCAAATAAACACCAACTTAAGAAGCCCTAGGAAAAGTGTAACTATCATCAGTATGCAGCTTAATAACTTATTCCTGCACTTGCACTTCAAAATATTCATGATGTTCTGAGATCTTCTTTTATGTTTCAGAATTAGGGAGCCAAGTGTAAGATGGTTGTGATTTCTGCATCCATAACAATCCTAGCTGGATAGCTTTGGGGAAATAACCATGTCTAGCTCTTCCATGCTTTGAAAGGTTCAAATGGCAGAAGACCTCTTCCTCCTTAGAGAAATTGCTTTCACTGTTTTGTGATATCCTGGTGGATGAAGGAGTGTGTAATCGCAGAAAGCAAAGTATCAGTTTGGATGACTCTTTGGCCAGGATGTAGTGAGAGCTTTGAAAGGGTGGCTTTCATCTAATGTCATTTTTTTGAATAAGGAAAAGAAGGAAGCAAATGTCATGGAAGCATAAATATGCTGCTTTGGTTATGCACTGCAAAGAATGCTTTTACCTAGTTATACCACAATAGTTACAATGATATGCTCTAAAAATGTGGTTTATTTCAAACTGCAAAACATTTCTCTAGCTAAGGTGCAAATATTGCATATCTTTTTCCCTTCTTTTGTATTTTTTTATTTAATTGATAAATAAATAATAGTAAAGGATCTGAAAGTGATAACTGAGATAACTCCTAAATAAATGCAAATGAAATAATACAAATATTGGAGGTCAGCTCCTCTTTACTACAATATGAAGTCATTCAACTACATGAGAACTATTTTTCTTTCTCTAGTGAACATTTTTTAAATTTTGTATTGCTCCTCAGCAGTGTTTTTGAAACAAGGCAGTTTAAATATGAAAAGAGTGTTGGTACAGCTAATAGGGTTATGCTTAGTGTTTGCTTTGTGGACAGGTAGACTGTGCTTTTTGCATTTCAGTTATCCTCTGCTTTTTCATTTGTGGTTTATTTTTGCTAGCAAGTAGAGTACAGAAATATTCAAGATTCCTGCTCTTGAATGGTGGTAGAAGGAGTAAAGTATTGCATCATTCTGTGTGCTTGTGCTAATGACAGACAAAACCAGGGTATTGAACTGGCAAATTGCGCTAAGACTTGCAGAATAAGAAAGACATTTTAAAAACAAAGATTTGTTGTTGGTGTTATTGTTGGAAAATATAAATTTTCAGTTTGCCAATATAGATAGTGTCAATTTAGTTTTTATTACATTAGACCCAGTGGCAGAAAACTAAAAAATCTGTCTTGTGCCTGATTTGATCCAGCTCTATGAGTTGCACAGCCATATTGATTAAAGGGAAAGTGCAGAGAGAGGCTTAGGGCAAATTTACATTTCCCTGGTCATAGTCACTCTGTGCCACAAAGAGGCACAAGTTTGTGCAGCCCAAAAATTGTTCAGTATTCATCAGCTTTTCAAGACTGTAAAGTGTTGGGCTTACTCTGATTTTCAAAAGCACTGCAGGTGTGTCACAGCAGTTGGGAGTCAGCTAATCATAGCCAAGTACAGCACAATTTTGTGCAGATGAGAAGGTTTGTGGTAGCTGTGGAGCTGCACACCCTTTGCCCTGTTCTGTGAGGAGGAAAAAAGGCTGTTGTGGGGTCTCTGCAGGAATAAATCTCTTGATATGTCAGGAATTCCTCCCATGCTTGCCTAACGAGATCAAACCTAAGCATCTTGAAAAAAATCTCAGTAGATTTTGCTTCAGGATTCTTTATTAATTGCCAAGACATCTACTGTAGCTTAGAATAAGGCAGGAAGAATTTGAGTTCATTTTATAGCTTTACTACTCAGTAGAGTGTGATGAAATTATCTCTATGTTGTGTTATTCTCAGAGTAGATTTCAGATCTCTTTCCACCTGAGAAGCAGGGAGCATGACAGGTGATGTTAGGGCTACACATTTGGCTTGCAGTTTAGGGCTGGCAAGAGAAGGATTATGCCATCTTGAGAAGTGCTTAGCATCTCCAGCAAGACATTGGATAAACTCCAGTGAAGGTCACTGATGCTGCTGAGCACCACAGCAGAATTGCTCTGGTTGGCATCTAATACAAACCTCATCTGCGGTCTTCTCCTGGCTGTGGACACTTCTGAATACAATTGTTTTAATTACATGGAAAAAAAATTTATCTGAGCCCACAAACTCTCCTTCACAACTACAATTCTAGTGTATGAAGGGCAGATTTTTTGCTACAGTTGAGAAAGCAGCAGAGGTGGATTTTAGTGATAAGCAATGTACAGACAATTTTAGTAATGTCCAGTCTCAGTTTAGTATGAAGATTTGCGAGCAGGAGTCTGAGTTGTTATTTTTTCATTCTGCCATATGTTAGTTTGAACATTTTTTTTCTTTTTTCCATTTCGCTGTGATGAATTTCATTGCTTATTTCATTAGCAGCAATCATTTTTTTCATGTTGAAAATCGAACTGGAAGACTTCAGTAGAACAAGGCTTGAGAGAACTGATAGAAAGAGTAGCTGCTGTAAATTGTGAAATGCACATCTGGAAGCATCTCTCAAAAATTTAGTATTTATAGCAAAAAATTAATATTTATAGCAGAATATACTTCTTGATATGCGGCATTCTTTGTTTAGTGTGATATTGCCATTGCCTCAGTACCCTGACTTGATGTTGTAGGACACTGTGATAGTGAGGATATTTTCTGTCAGCTGAGATGTGTGAGATCTTAACCTCTAGTGATCAGAAATTGTCTCATGGTATTTTTCATATAAAAAGAGATCATACCAATTCCAGCTGGGCCTAATCTACTTACCAACATTATCCTGCTAATTGAATTGTGCTTGTTCTTCATTGCTTTCTGCTGTAAAATATTTGGTAAATGCTGGCATTTTGTTGGTGAACAATACAAGCTCTGGAGAGTTAGCTATAATTCAAATAGAGCAGAACAGAAAGTAGTGCCTAATCATTACATAGCCACAACTACTGTTGTAATTTGAATGTTGCTATCCTGACTACTAAAAGGAACACCAAAAAAATAGAGCAAGAAAGGAGAAGAACAGGGGGTTGTGTTGCACATCAAACCTATAAAAGTGCTTTTTCTCATATCTCTTATCTTCTGAAAAGTTATAGGGTACAAAAGAAGTTTCAGCCCAGCATTTCAGAACTTCATTATTTCTGGAGAGATGCTGAGCTCAGCAGGGTGAGCAAAAGGCACTTAGGTAATAAAGCAGAAATATAGTTTAGCTATAGCTTATTTATTTATTTATTTATTTATTTAATAGTATTACTATCAGTGAGTGGTATTGGCATAAATACAGGGCAAGGAAAAGTTTGCATTGTGAACTGATTTGAAAAGGATATTTTTCAAAGTGGTGATACATAGTAGTATAATTAATGGTAACACAGAGGAGGAACCTACTCCTTTGGAAGTTTAGGGCTTTATTAACTTTCCAATTCTAACAGAAAACAACAAAACAACCCTTTCAAAAATACATGTACCATTTCTACAACAGGATAACATGTGGCTGACTCTGGAAAAGAACCATTTTGTTTGTATACTAGATTCCAGAGTTGCTGGGTTTATACTGAAAGGGATAAATGAGTTAATTGAACTATTTTCATGTCTTTTCTGGATTCCTTTAGAAGCCTGTGTTTTACAGCTATCCAGCTATCTAGGTATGATCTTTGATTTGTCTTTTTTGTTTGGTCTACTGAGAGCATTCAATGTTTCCACAAGAGACATAAAAAATTTATTTATGTGTGAGTCTTTCTGTGGCATTAACTTTTCCTTTCTAGTGAGCAGTTCATGAGTGTAGGAGTTTCTAATAGAGTTGATCTGCAGAAGAAAGAGGATGATTAGTACCAGCAGGCAAATGGTGCACAGGATTGTTGTGTGCAGCATACCCACCCACTGTCCTCTATTTCTTGGGAGTTATGAACATATTTTACTTCCCAGTCTGTGGAACTGGACGGCTTTTAGGTGGATTCTCCCCCAGCTGGTGCAGGGAACAGTATGTTTCTCATAGGATGTTTCTATCAGAGCAGAGTCTCAGAAGGAGATGGTGTTGGTTATCCCTGTCCTGCCTTGCAGCCTACAGTTTACCTGGGGAACACAAAAACTGGGAACAGCTGCAAGTGGGGTGTTATGTATTAACATATTCTCTCATTCATGTGCCTCTCTCCTGCTGTTTTCTTGATGATCAGTATTGAGTGCTGCCAGTGGGATGGTGGCAGTTGTTTTCCACTGCTGCTGCTTTTCCATAACCAAGTTTCTGCTGTCAGCAACTACAAGATTTTTGCTGGATACACTAGCTGGCTTCAATCCCAGTGCATCCTGCTCTGAAAGCAGGAGTTTCCTTTTTACTCTCTTGGGCTATATAGCAGATGAGAGGACACCAAAGAATCTCACTCATATGCTGGTGCAGACCTGTGTTTGTGTGTTTTGTGTGTTTCTGTTCTTGGGCTGGTATGATTTGTTTCTCTTTAGAATTTTGTAGTCCAAGCAGTTTTAAATGGCATTTACTTGAATATGATCTGAAAATAGAAGAAACCTAGTGACCAGAGCCATGTGTGAGTTTGTCCCTAGAGTACATTTAGGGAGGTGTGACTGCAGTGCACTGCAAAGTTGAAACCTGAGGGTGGACACAGAGAAAGGTGTGCTTGTAGATGCCCACAGATCTCAGTGACACTGTTTTGTGTAGAAAGTCTAAGACCAAGGCTTTTTTGAAGTGCCCTGGCCCCACCAGGGTTAATATCAAATGGGGGAGCTGGGTTTCACTGTTTGTCTCAGCTTTCCCATCTGTAAGTTACCACTTGGGGTGCTCATTATCTTACCACTCTTGTCATGTATTAAACATTCGTAATGCACTAGTCTCAAAATGTGTTGAATAAAAAAGGTATCAGACTGATTATACTAAAACCTTATTTGTGTGCCATTGCTGTTTCATATTTGGGCTGGGTATATATATATAAGATATATATCTTTCCTCTGTACTTGGGAACTCAAAAATTACAAGAAATTAATTCCTTTACAGTTGCATTTGATTTGCTCTGTTTTTAAAAGTAATGATATACAAATTAAATACATCTTTAGTATATCTTTAGAAAAAATTCAATGCATGTCCTTTTGTTGTAATTGCAGCAATCACTGAAGAGGAGAGGAAGTAAAGACCTACCAAAATCAGAAAAAAAGTCACAGCAGACACCAACAGAGGTAGGTTGCAAGTAACTGTAGCCTTGATTCCTATGTGAAGACTTCAGGGAACTGTGGAAATGGGGTACATGGTTTATGTATTTGCACTTGGCTTGCTTTTTGCTTTGCCCTTTGTTTTCCTTTGTGCTGTGAAATGGAAGAGCTCTTATCCCAGATCTGCAGTCAGGAGCCACTAATCTCAACGACTCCCTAAACAAACTTGGTGCTGCTACAGAACCCACCAGCTTCCACTACTCTGAATTTTAGGCAAAGTAAAATGGCAGCAGCAGTGAAACAAGATTTTAGGCTCTATTTGTGCTGACTTCAGGATTTTTGAACACTGTAAAGTCTGATAATGTTGTAAGCATAGAAAATATAAGGTTTTTTACAAACCCCCCTTTTCCCACCCTCTAAGGTACTTCTGGCGACTGTGCAAATTTTAGTCACAAGTAAAACAATATTTTCCCCTCTTTTTAATTTATTGATCAGTGAAAAAATATTGCAGAAAAATATCTTAGTATCTTAAGCCATGTACCTGTGATAATCTTGTAAATTAAGACAATCCCACTGGAGGTCTCCTGTTTGATTTCAAGTTTGTTCAAATACTGCTTTTTTTCCTCAGGACGACAATGAAGACCTGAAGTGCCAGCTACAGTTTGTCAAAGAAGAAGCAGCCTTGATGAGGAAGAAAATGGCTAAAATTGATAAAGAGAAAGACAGATTTGAACATGAGCTGCAAAAATACAGATCATTTTATGGGGATTTGGACAGTCCCTTGCCAAAAGGTGAAGCAGGTGGGCCACCTACCACAAGAGAAGCTGAACTCAAGCTTCGATTGAGGCTTGTGGAGGAGGAAGCTAACATTCTTGGGAGGAAAATAGTGGAACTAGAAGTAGAAAATAGAGGACTGAAAGCAGAGCTTGATGATTTAAGAGGAGATGATTTCTCAGGGACCACTAACCCGCTCCTGGGAGAGCAGAATGAATCCCTGTCAGAATTACGACAGCATTTGCAGCTAGTAGAAGATGAAACAGAATTGCTGAGGAGAAATGTAGCTGATTTAGAAGAACAAAACAAACGCATAACAGCTGAGCTGAACAAATACAAGTACAAGTCTGGGGCCCATGAGAGCTCTAGGCACCATGACAATGCCAAGACGGAAGCATTACAAGAGGAGCTAAAAGCTGCACGAATGCAGATCAACGAGCTGAGTGGCAAAGTCATGCAGCTGCAGTATGAGAACAGAGTGCTGATGTCCAACATGCAGCGCTACGACCTGGCCTCTCACCTGGGGATCCGTGGCAGCCCCAGAGACAGCGATGCGGAAAGCGATGCGGGAAAAAAGGAGAGCGATGATGATTCCCGCCCCCCTCACCGCAAAAGGGAAGGTCCCATCGGTGGGGAAAGCGACTCCGAAGAGGTGCGCAACATCCGGTGCCTGACGCCCACCAGGTCTTTTTATCCGACGCCGTCGGGGTGGCAGAAGAGCTTCACTGACAGGCAGCAGATGAAGGACATTCGCTCCGAAGCCGAGCGGCTGGGCAAGACAATAGACCGCCTCATTTCCGACACGAGCACCATCATCACAGAGGCAAGAATTTATGTGGCCAATGGGGACCTCTTTGGGCTGATGGACGAGGAGGACGATGGCAGCAGGATACGTGAGCACGAGCTCCTCTACCGCATCAACGCGCAGATGAAGGCCTTCAGGAAGGAGCTCCAGGCTTTCATCGACAGACTGGAAGTTCCAAAGTCTTCGGATGATCGAAGTGCAGATGAACCTTTGTCAGTGAGTCAGGTAGACTTTTACTTATTACGGCCTACAGGTAAAAAGGCTCTGCCAAGCAAATTAAACCTCAATTTTGATTTATGGCACAAAAAGAAAATTCTTTATTCTAGGCAGTGAACAAAAATCACTGTTTCCTATATTACCTGAAATTCTTATTTGGCCATATGAAAACATACTCTACCAATAGAGTTGTTTGTGAACAGTGAATAAATCTGGTCTCCTTAAAATTAAAATTATGCTCTAGGAGACAGAACATTTTACTCCTTTTTGGCTTTACAATTGCATTTGACAGAGTTGGGCCTTCATTGCCACTAAAGGCAGTGCAAATGGTATTTTTGGTGCTTATGAACATGATTGTTTTCTTAGTGGATGGGTTCCTATTAAATGGATAAAAGGGAAGTTTTATTAATTTTAAACAGGAGGAAATACTAAATTTCAAAAACTGTAGAGAATATGGCAAACCACAGATTAAAAGAAACCATATAAATCTACTTTATAGAGATACAGAGCCACACAGTAATGTGAATATTGTAGTTGCTGTAATAGATTGCATCTTGTTGAAGGCCTACTTGCATGCAGCAGTAACAAGCATCTTTGTTGTGGTTTGTTTTTGTGCAGAATTGTTTCAGAGAGGTTTTGGGGAGCAAACTCCTTGCTGACTCAAGATCTTTTGCCATGAAAAATGAAAATTATCTACCCTTATCTTATACAATCCTATAGTTGGCATATCTTGTTATTGCTAATGAAGTTATCCAATGTTTTGTAAGTCTCTTGCTGTGGTAATTTACTTTGTGCTGTCTTGCTAGTTTACAGTCGAAGTAGTTGCCAGGTGAAGCTGAAAGCTATTCTTATTCCTATGCTGACTAATTAGTCTTTTGTTTCCTTGTATCAGAAAGTCACAGACGCAGTGAGTTTAAAGCTAATCAATTACTATACATGTATTGCATGAAATCAAACATGGCATTTAGCATGCTCACTTTCTGATCTAGCACTAGTTCTGAGCTTGTAGAGCTCCCATTGGCTTAAAGGCAGAGCACTGCATGGACCTACACAAATTTAAAACAAACTAATTAGTATTTTCTCTAAACAAACAATAAAATTGAACATTTAACAATTGGATATTTCAGGGCTTGACCATGCAGAACTCCTACTGAAGTAAATGGGAGATGGGCACTTGGTCCCTCCACAAGCATATTCTGATTCACTATTTATTTTGTTGAAACTTTGGATTTGCTATTCCATTAATTGACTGTTCTCTTTGTCTTTGTATTTACTTTCCCAGATGTTCCAGCCTATCATTTTACTTATTCTCATCCTTGTATTATTTTCATCCCTTTCATACACAACAATATTTAAACTTGTCTTCCTTTTTACACTGTTTTTTGTACTGTAAGTCATTCATCATTTACTGTTCATTGTAGTGTTATTTTCAGTTTGTTTATTTTGTCCACCCTCCAAGATAAGAACTGCAAGAGACATAGTTTCTGTAATAGCCACTGCTGTAAAAACACTGAAGACTACTTGTTTGCCAAAACCAAAGCCAAACCAAAAGAACTGCAAAAAAACATACCAAAAAGTCACCCAGTTGAATAGGAAACCTGCTCACCATAGTATTCCAGGTAAGCAAGCAGAAAATGGAGTCTTTTACTTTGTCTGGTTTTATAATTGTTGAATAATAATTTCCTGAGGACTGGAACCAATTTAATATTCCTTAATTTGCACCAAATCAGAAACAAACCAGAAAAATGCAGAGTGGGTGTGAGGACTCTGTTACTTTCCTCTTCCCACTCCTAGAAAAAGAATTTGTATTCCAGCCACATAAGAATGGTAATGCCACTTTGTGTGTGTATTCTGCAGTTTTATATCAGAGCTTGTATGTATATTTTGCATAATAGTGATGATAATGTTTTTCAGCACTGTATTATGTGCATTAGGCCCCAGTCAAAATGGTTGCTGTATAGAGCACTATATCTGCAATGGTGGCCAGGAACTGGAGCCTCTGAGAATGAGAATGCATAAGGAGAAGGTATCAGAGTAGCTGAGGAGTCTTCTGAGAGATATAGGCTGGCTGCGTTCTCTGTGCTCTAGAAAAATGGCCATGCTACATCCCCAGATTTGAGCAGGACTTTTAAATGGACATGGCAACTCTTGGTTTGCTGAGTGACCCCTGCCTAACTGTGCCATTGGTAGCCAGTGCCTGTAGTGAGGAAAGCTTCTTTACATGGGTGTGCATCAGTAGTCACTGAATATTCCTTTCTCGCCTGGGAGAGGCTGAAGTAAGAGTACAGTTG
This sequence comes from Ammospiza nelsoni, assembly GCF_027579445.1. Lineage (NCBI taxonomy): Eukaryota > Metazoa > Chordata > Aves > Passeriformes > Passerellidae > Ammospiza > Ammospiza nelsoni. The sequence continues at coordinate 61,888,265 of NC_080635.1, forward strand.
ACAAATTTCTTTCTTTCACACTTACTTAGCAGTTCCTACAAGCAGTAGATCTCTCACTATGAAAGCCTCATCTGAAATGCCCAATGGAGCTCACTTTTCTCTTTCACTCAACCCATGCTGAAATCACTGAGTCGGACAAATATGAATTCTCGAAAGGTGAACAAGTATGTGTGTTAATGACACTTCTTTTTCTGCAGTTTCCACGTTGAATAATGTAGTGGTAAAGAGTGGTAATAAATAAAGCAGCTGTTTTTCTAGCTAGTGGTAAGGATTACCTTTGATTTATCATGTTAGCTCTCTGTTCACTTAATGCATTCCCCAGTGAGAACAGTTCATCTCCATGCCTAGGTTATGCTCTGCTACCTGAAATAGTTGAGACACCATCTTTGAGGGAAAATCCTCAGAGAGCAGCAAGAGATGGGACAATAAAATTTTTGTCACGTGAGTGAAAAAAAATAGTAAAAATATTCATTATTAAAAAGTGCAGTATTTTTCTCTTTGTCTAGCTTTCCCTCAACACACTCTGCAGGTGCAGTAACCTTGATCAGATAAATCACTCAACTCCTTGATTTAATCCAAATACTTATTCCTACTAGGTGGTGTTGTCATCATTATCCATGTTATAGTTAGGGAGATGTATAAAGGAAATTATAATCAATATATGTGAGATTAATAGATAGTTTTGACTACTTTCCCAGCAAAGGATAAAGTCAGGCCCAAAGTAATTCTGAGGAGTTTCTAAGATGCTATAATTTATGCAGTTACCTAAAATTAAGTTCCACATATTAAAAACTATTATGACAAGATATGATCAAGCCATAACTCTCAGTGAATTTCTGTAACTGGAAAAGGCCTTTTGTTTTTCAGCAGCTGCTGGAAATAATAGAGTTTTTTTTTCTCCCCATAGATTTGCAATTTGCACATTAAAAATACAACAGTTTGAGGCTTAAACTTGTCATGCCAAATCTTAGCACAAGACTGACTTTTTCAGTTTCTTTCTGCTTTAGTATCTCCTGTGGAGGAAAAACCAATCATTTGTGTTTTCTTAAATGTTACTGATTCAATTTCCCTAACAGAGAAAAAGTCATACTTAATCTAAGATCTGAAGTTCTGGGCTTCTAGTTTTTAACCCACACTTGCTTATACCTTTCTTGGTGTTGTGTATAATAAAAATGAGTGGAGAAGGTTTGATTTACAGAGAGTGTATCAGTAACACTCTAATGTAGTAGCACACTGAATTCATACATGGAATAAATCTTGGAAATTAATTGGGAAAGATTTGCTTCTTTCTCAGAAATCAGAAAAGGTAAGAATGAATTACTGGGATGAGAGGTGGAGATAATCTCTGCACAGCACTGGCAATTACATCCCCATTGATTTCTCACTGTATTTTTTCTTGCATAAAAGCTGGAGATTTCCATCAGGCATCAACAAAGCAAAATCAAAGCTGAGACCTTTTGGGACATTTAGGGAGCTATTGCAAAAGCAGCAGTCTGAAATTAAAGCACACTAAAACATACAAAACTATTCTAGAAGCTCCAGACACTCTTTGAATCTCTCATGAGCAAGGAGAATGGCGAGGAGCCTCACAGAGAAAGCTCAGTGAGAAATGTGTATTTCTTGTCCTTTTGCATTCATGTTGAAGGGAGTGATTTGAGCTGCTGATCTGTTTCATGCCAGATATTGCACAACTTTAAAAGATGCTGAGAAAGCTAACAGAATGAGTATGGCCATTTATCCATAGCCAGAAGATAAGATCTAGCCAAAGAAATAAGTGTTCTATGTCTTGCTAAATTGAAATAACTTGATATTACAAAATGCAGTAATTACACTTGCCAAGAAAGAAAGCAGATTCTCCCCACTCAGTAACTGGCCTGGTGGGTGAAGACCATCTCACAGGTGAGTGAGCAAATGCAGCTGAACACATCAGCATCTTCTGGCAGGAGTGCATTGGAGTCAGGCAGGGCACTGCTGATTCACTGAGCGGCTGCACCACTCGGAGTTCTGAAGACAAACAGTAAGAAGAATACAGGTTTTGTTTGCATGTGGCAAGGAGCTGGATATGCCAGGTTACCTATCAGCTGAAATCTCATTTAGCAGATTTACAGCTCCCATTTTGGAATATTCTGGTGAAGTACTAATGTTCCAGGGGAAAAAAGCCATTGAATTTGAACCGTGAAATTGCCTTCATTTAGCACTTCCCTGATATATTAAATTTCTGTTTCCTATGCTCCCAGGGGATTTATTCAGTATTCTTTCAAAAGGAAAAGATCTTCCTTCTGTAGATCTAATTATGATATTGTTTCACTTGTGGAAATTGGCACTATCTCCAGTGAATTTTTATGTAATTTAGGGAATAGGTGCATTTTTTCCTTTAATGCTACCAATTAAATTAGTTTCCTGTTTAGAGCTGGTTCTGAATGCCCTGACAAAATCCCTCTACAAATATTCTCTCTTACTGCTACTGAAAAATTCCCATTATGTTAAAATGACCATTTTCTCCAGGCTCAGATATACTTCTTCCAACCAAAAATATCCATGCCTGAAGCTCCAGTTGAGAGATAGAATAAGTGTCTGCTGACACATGTCACCAGTGCTTCAGAATCAAAACTAGAAGAGAGCAGGTGCTATAGTGCAGAAACATGCCTGGCAGTCGGAAAATAGAAAATTGCCAAAAACATGGCTGTCTAGATATGTGTTATAAAAAGAGATGAACTGCACATGAACTTCAGGAGTTGTTTACGAAAACAAGCAGAGCTTCAGGGTATTACATGCCCTTCTCCTTAGTCACCCCAGAATCTGATAGGTGAGTAGGAGACTTCTAAAGGCATCAGTATCAGGGACGTAGTTCCCATTGGCTTACATTTCTGTCTGTGATTTAATGCCAGGGGAAGTGATATTCAAATCCAACTTTTGCCATTACACATGCAGTTGCCTATGGGGAAAATTACGGTGTCTCTATTTAAAGTAAACATCTAAAGTATCTGCCACCGATTTCCAATGTAACCTTGGAGCAGCGACATGACATAACACTTAGCTGGCTCTGCCTCTCCACTGAGTTATATCCTATTGCAGAAGCTCACAACAGTAAGAGGAGACAGAGTTTGTATTCCCTTCTGCCCGTTTTCCATTGTATATAGCCACTCCCAAGGTGTATATACCAGGATTATCAAGGTGCACATCATTCAGGAATCTAATGGTGAGGCTGGGTTGATTGCAGTGGCAGCAGTGCTGTTCTTCCTTCTTGTCACTAGCATTTGTGGCCATAGCAGAATGGCTGTGCCATAACCAAGCTGGGGCTGCACAGCCAAAGATACCCTGAAGTAGTCTTCAGTAGATTTTATCAGCCACTGCCCTGAGTGTATGATCAGATTGTAGCTCATGCTGAAACTCATGCTGCTTTATCTCCAGTCTTGCATGATGAAGAGAAATTTAGCAGAGGTCTTGTTTAAAATGCCCTTGCACTTTTTTTTTTTTTTTTTTTTTTTTTTTTTTTTTTTTTTTTGTTGAGGTGTTGATTTTTGACCCAAGCATTAATGGTACCAGATATGGACAAAATATACTTTTTGGAAGTGGAAGCAATATGTTGGATGTAATAAGCCTACAGTAGTCTTCCTGCTTATTTTATTTGTGCCAGATACCAGGAAGCCAAATTTGCTGCTTTGTCTGCTGATGCTGGAGGAGGGACAGTTGGGACAGTCTCTATTGAATAATTTCCTGAAATTCTCTCCTGCTAAAATTCTCTACTGCTACACTTAAAGGTATATAGGACAATGATCCCATGTTTTTACAATTCACTTCATGTTTTCTTTGTCTCACCTTTTCCATATAAGGATGAATTTAGTGCGTTCCTTAGACCTATGAGGTGTGTCCAGTGCTTGTCTCCTAATAAGCCCCTGAGTCTCACACATTTCTAATTCCTCACACTGACAGAAATGAAGGCTTCTGCCTGTCTGAGAACTCAAGCCTGGGATTTAGCCCATTGTTTTATTTATTTTTACTGTTTTTACTTCAAAGAGTGAACATAGCAAGACAAGAGGCATGGAGTTAGCAATATTAAAAACACAAGAATAATACCTCTTGATGGATAAGAGTAAAAAAACATGTCTGAAGAGTCTGCCTCCATGTGCAGTAGTGCAGCTGTGCTGGCTTTAGGGTGCAGGCAGTGTGCTGATGCCTGGCCTCCAGCTGTGGGCTCAGCTCTGCTCCCAAGCACTCCGCTTCACTCCCAGCCATGTCAGCTGGTACGTGAGACCTAACCTCACAAAAGAAAGTCATACTGTTTCTTTAGATTTAAATCCTTAGAGTTTAGAGTCTGGGGATTTTCTTCAGGAACATTCAGTTGAGTACTTGGGGTATATTTGTTCAATTTTTAGATCATCTTTACAATTTTCACAAATAGCCCAAGTCCCATTATTTAAGTTACATGTGAGCAGAATAAGCACCCAATTATTGCACTCGCTGAGACTTACAGCTAGACCATATAAGGAGAAAAAATGTGTTTTCCCTGAAACCTGGTTTGGTATTTACTATAAAATGCACCCAGAGTTAAAATTTTTATACTGGATTTTATCATGGATTTTGTCAGATAAAAACTTACTGTTCCAACAAGGAGAGTGCTGACTAAGCAAAGAATGTGTGAATCCTCATATCGTGCCCTTTTTCCTCACTGATCCTCTTGTCATCAGCTGCACTGCCCACAAAAATATGTTCCTGCTTAGGGCATTCCAAGACATCTGTCTGACAGCACGATTTGCCCAGTTTTGTGCTGCCTCAATCAAGTATTTTGTGGTCCTTATCCAGGCACGCATGGGGCAAAACGTTCCCTGAGAAGTGAATTTGCTGCGGGTCTCAGCTGCTGTGTGCAGACACACCCAAGCACAGTGCCCAGCAGGGTGGTGTGTGCGAGGCTCCCCCCGGGGGTCTCTCTGGGGCTGCCAAACAATGGGAGCAGTTTAACCCAGGGGCAGCAGGGGAGTTATCCTGGTGGTCAGAGACCTGAGGAGTGAGCTGGGCTCCTCCTGCCTGAGGCTCAGCAGGGGGAACAGCTGAATTTTGCTGCTCTGGCTTCAGGGTCTCCTGTGGACTTTCGCTTGCTGGATGCTTTTGTCACGCTCCCTTCCCTCATCCCATGCCAACACTTGCTGTGGACACTCCTAGGGATTTATACCCAGCCCAAGGTGTTTTTGGACCTTCTTTACCAGCCTTGTGCCAGAGATGAGTTTCCCTGTTCAAGGGAGAGTCTTCATCCAATTTCAAGTGTTTTGCTTTGCTGAGATACAAAGTGAATTAACAGGCTGTAGAATCCGATCCAGAAACACTATAAAGTATCAGGAATATTTGGGTGTATCCCAAAGAAACCGTTACTGCCATTCCCAGAATGCAAGACAGTAGGATTACACAGTGCCCAATAATTCTGCATTTCATAACTGAGAGCATATTTAGAATACAGAAAGGGATTTTAGGGAGGAGTGGTTTGCTTTTAGCTCTTTAGGATAGCTGTTAACCAAAAAAACCTCTGCTTTAAACAAAACTCTTTTTACAAAGCAGTTAAGGAGGATCAAGTTGCAAATCTCAAAATTATCATACTAAAAAATATAATGCTGAAAATGGGGTCTGGAAGACAGCAAAAATCTTCCTTTACAGCATAGACAACAATAAAAGAAACCTAAAATTGCCTATTGTCACAGCTTTGATATTAACACTAGCTGATTCGGCAAGCTTTAAAGACTGGACTGCACTATAAAACCTAAAAATGTCCCGGAGTTGGAGTTGTTTACACAAAATATGAGGAGATATAAAGTTACAAAGCTGGGGGTTGGAAGAGATGGCTTTAAAACCATCCTCCGTGCACTGACGTCACGTGGCAGCCAGCTGCGGGGATGATGCTGAACGGAGCTCTTTTCCAGTTTGCAAAAGTTGAGCATTTATTCAAAGAGAGTTGCAAATGCTGCCCCCGTTGAAAGGTTGTGTCTTGCTTAGCTTTCTTACTTCTTTTAAAGATCAAGATTCACAGAACAGGATCCCTGCTAGCTGTGTGTTTCATTGCTTTCTCTGCTGCCTGGAAATGGACTGAAAAACTCCTGAAGGATTTCTTATTCCATGAAAGGTATGGTTGCAGTTTATTTCAAATCAGTGTCTTTGAACAGTTAAGATTTAAAAAAAAGGAAAATTTCTGATGTGGCAAACAGTTATTTAAACATCCCTCTTAATGTTATTTAAATGTAATGTGAAGTTCATAGATGTAATACATTTTCTTTATTCTTAAAGTTCAGTTAGTTTTTTCAGTGTAGGCAGAGATATATTAACAGAACAGGGATGACAGCATTGTGTGCACTTGAATCCTTTCTCTCTCTTTCTTTCTTTCTTTCTTTCTTTCTTTCTTTCTTTCTTTCTTTCTTTCTTTCTTTCTTTCTTTCTTTCTTTCTTTCTTTCTTTCTTTCTTTCTTTCTTTCTTTCTTTCTTTCTTTCTTTCTTTCTTTCTTTCTTTCTTTCTTTCTTTCTTTCTTTCTTTCTTTCTTTCTTTTCTTTCTTTTCTTTCTTTCTTTTCTTTCCTTACCTTTTCTTTTCTTTTCTTTCTCTTTTTTCTTTTTCTCTTTTTTATTTTTTCCTTTTCTTTTTCCCTTTTCTTTTTTCTTTCTCTTTCTTTCTCATTTTCCCTATTTTCTCTATCCCTTCTCTCACTCAACTGTACTTTCTTTTAATGTATAAAGTGCATGTTATCATGACACATGGCACACATTTATAATTGAACAAATACATACGTTTACAATTTTCTTAGTCATCCAAAATACAGCACTTATTTGGAAATATAATTTGATTGCATTTTTTTTTTCTGTAAAAACAAGGGAAGATTTGTGTATCTGAATGATTATATATCCAATCTGATTAAACTCTGGTGAAAATAACATCTCAGCTGATGTCAAGCTGATTATTTTCAGAAGTTGCTAGAGGTTGTTTGCAAATTATCTTGTATTTTTTATATCTGGCTAGAAAGGGTAAGATGTGGGGGAATATTAACTAACATCAAATAGTAGCTTTAAACATTTTTTGCTTGAGAGGAGGAAGGGCTAAAGGAAAAGTTAAAGCAAAATGCAGCTGATGCAGACAAAATTGATTATTTGCTTAATTTGATTGCTGTAATGAGCTTCTGACCTTGTCTAGGACATGGAGAAATTGCCAATACTGCAAGAGCACAGATATTGTTCTGATCCACAGAGCAAATGATAATGTAACATTTTACATGCCTTGGGTTGCTTTAACAATGTGAAATACCCATGGGGAAATCTCAGTGCACTATACACACAGAGGGTGTATTACCAGGACTGCACATTGTTCTCCACCAAAATAACCCTAAACAAACCCAAAGGAAACACTAAGAAAAAGAGAAAATGGGGGAAAAGAGAAGTAGAAATGGGAGTCAAAGTTCCTGAGGAACTGATCCACTGTAAAATAGCAGCAAAGCTGTATAGTCATCCAGCTGCTAATATCAATAAACATGAGTTTTCTTCTCAGAATTTATGTCAAGAGGAAATCAGAGAAGCCTAAGAAACAATACACGCCTTTTGTGGATCTTAGAGCTACAAGTGACCATCTGTAACTTCTGTAACTATCCTCTTTCAAGACTTGCTTTCCTTCTGACTGTCTTCAGTCTTTTTTTATAATCAAAGTTCCATATGAAACAATTTGAAAATTGTTAAGATGAATGCCAGCATGGCAATAATAGTTTCCAGCACTAAGGAAGCACCAGAGGCCTTTTCAATGCTATATTCATGCTTGAAAGGAATACATATTATATCTGTTCTTATGTGTGTAAAAACAAATATGCTGTACAGTATTGACCTTTCTAGTAATGTGTGGCTGACTAAAGCATGGTCATTATTACTAATAGTGCACTAGCAAAATCACCATTTGGGCAAGTTGTTGACAGATTATGTCTGCCTGTCTTGTTCATGACTGTACAGCATTTACACATAGGGGTTTTTCTTTTTTTTTTTTTTCTGACATGTATTTGTATAAGGATTATAGTGGAGCAGAGAGTTGACTTTTTTTTATTTCTCAGAGGTATCCTGAAAGGTTATTAAGACGTAAATGTAGGGAAAAAAAATAATCAAATGGCAGTACCAAAAATTGTAACCTTTGAATTAGCAAGGTGAGAAAGTACTGCAATATTCTTAAAGTTCATTAACAATAGATGTTTAGATTGCAATGGATCTTAAGTGTAATAGAATTTTTTTTGCAAGTTGTTTTTGGTCAACGCTTGCTGGAGTCTGGCACAAAGCTGAAACACTGGCCTGGAGAGGTGCAGTCTCTGTAGCCTGGCTGCATTCCCTAAGAGGCCGTGAGCAAACCAGTACTTGGCTTCTTTTTTGATGAGAATTCTGTGCTGTCTTTCAGCAGCTCCTAGTTTCAAGGTGGTTTATGGTTTTATGAAGTTGCTCTGTATGTTTTTAGGCAGGGGAAAGAAGAAGGGTTTGGAATCTGTTTGTAGGTAGTTGAGGGACAGATTATCATTTCAGAGCTCCAAGGCAGGCACTTGGGGCAAACTGTTCTGCAAGCCCTGAGTTAGGGCTGGGCATGTGATGGCTTCAGAGATCCTTCGGGAGGAATTCCTGTGACCCTAAGACCTAAGTAGCCTGTTGGGTTTCATCTGAGTTCTTCTGCTTACTTGTACATGAAAGAAGCTGACTCAAGTTTAACCTCGTCTTCCCAGTCAGCTGAGATAAAGCTGACACAGTAAATGGTGGTTACATGGTAACCACAGCTAAATCAACAAGAGGTGCCAGTAACATAAGGGATGGGGAAGAACTTTGCTCAGGAATTAATTTTTACTATATCCTAGGAAATGTGGGCAGTAAAATCAGCAGTTCCTGTGAGTTGACAATCACTGATCATCAGTCAGGGAAATGAACAATGTGCAGAAAGATAAACTGGGCTTACTCCTAGTTAACTCTCTGATAATACAATTTCCTACGTATTTGATTTCTGACAGGAGCAGAAAGCAGTGCAGAGGCATTTTATTACTAGAACTAGATTCCATGACCACCTTGGTAACACAACAACTGGCTTTGAGAGCTGAAGTTAGCAAACTCAAGTATCAATGCCTCTGTACCAGGCATTATATCACAGAAGCTATCATAACTGAATGAATGAGTCCTATGTCAATCTTGCTGGCATAGTAAATGTGCTGATGGTAATGGGCTTTCTAGTATAAAACCTAAGAAAGCAAGAGGAAGCAAAGGGATCACCAGGCCCATAAAATTTGTAACTTCTTTGCTCCAAAACCAGATAAGCAGATCTAAAATATTTCCCTTAAATCTTGCCAATTTAGTGGTTCAATTAATATTTTCTTTTCAATTACAGACACTAAAGGCTAAAGACTGTCTTTGGCTAAAGTCTTTACTAAAGACTTCTAAAGGGAAAGAAAAAACTGAAGCACTAATTAGTCAAATATTCTGAGAAAGGTTTTGAACTAGATTGGAGTTAGTGCTGTTGAAGAATATTTTGTAGTTTTCCCCATGCTGATCCTGAAACTAACATTTATAGATCTAGATCTGTAAATCCAAAATTCTTGAACCCTTTCTGGTGACCTTCTGTCCCTCCTATATAACTGATTTCTACTGTTTATGTGTTTGTACCTGTTATTAACTTTCCTGTCCTGTCTTCCTTCATGAATTCCAAAGCATTCATGTAGCCATGAGAATTCCCAGAGTATATCAAGTTTGCAGCCCTCAGTTGCCAAAAGAATGTAGCAGTCCTTGTCGTGCTCCTTGCATGCGTGCAGGGAGTGCATGAGCAAACATGATACTTTTACAGTTGTCTTTTGAACAAATATAAAAATAGCTTTCACCCTCAAGGGCAGATATTGCAGGATCCCAAGGTCCTGAAGTGCCATTCAATATTGTACAGACCCAAGTTCATTGAAAACACATTTATATTGAAGAAAAATGGCAAAGATGCAAAGTGATCATGGTACAGAGCCTGCTGTGGCAGATGTTACTGAATTCTGCGATGCTGAATGTGTTCCACCTCCCATTCCCAGACTGGCCATCTCTGCCTTTGTATTTATGTCCTATAATGCTTAGTTCATCCATACTCGAGTCACACTCCAGACAAATATCAATTGAATAATACTGTGCCCTGCAAGCTCCTTTCAGTTAGTAATTTTGGGGATTTTCTTGATTGTCTTTGTTCCCTGAAAGACAGAATAAAACATAAGTAAGACTTATTCTCTTAAACTTCCAGGAAACATTCAGGGAAGAAAGAAAAAAAGGAGAGCTGTCTTTGCTGTTGCACAGACTTTAGCCATGGACCTGCGTGAACAACTGGAGAATACTGAGAGGAACTGGAATAAAGAAAAAATGGAATTGCTGGAGAGATTTGACAATGAAAGGAAAGAATGGGAATGTCAATGGAAGCTCATGCAGAAGAAAATAGAAGAGGTACTTCTAAACAAAAGTCCAAACTACCATTTTTGCTTGGTGTGAAGTGACATTGAGTCTCTTAAAGTTTTTTTTCTGTATTTTATCCTATTCCTTATGTGTCACTGGAAATTTCTAACAGCTGATGGAAGGATGAAAATCCTGGGATTAAGCAGTATTTGCAATTGCTTGTTTAATAGTCATGAATACAAGGTAGGAGGTGAATGTGGTTTTGTGAGCTATGAGATTATTGGCTGTATGTACTGCTGACAATTCAGTCATGGTCATGAACCATGTTGCCTATATTACACATGCTTTTTTCAAGTGAACACTGAACAATATGGGGTTTAGAAAATGCATATTTTGTAACAAAAAATTTAGATATCATAATTCTCTAGCAAAAAGGCCTTAGATGGCACAGGTCTGCTGGGGCAAATGGTAATATTAAAAATAATATATATATGAAATACTGCATGACACAGAATTTTTCTGGCTAGAACCTGTTCCTTTTATGGATGATGCTTGGGAGAAAAAACAGGTACAGCAAATAGCATGAAAGTTCTGAAACCACTTGTGTCTACACATACTAGCAAACTGTCCTTGCTATTTGCAGTGCATCTCCTTCCAGAAACAGTCACAGCAATTATTTATTATTCTTCTATCCCCAAATTGTCCCTGCAGCCAAACCCTCTGACACTCTCAAATTCATTAACTGAGTCTGCTTGGCAGCCTGTGGAGGCAAGTTTTTTCATTAGTGAGCTTTCCACATTTTTCATCTAATATACACATGGAGTAGTTTCACTTGCTCTCTGCCAGCGCTGTTGTGTGGCTGAGCAGCACAGGAATGTATGGGCAGAAATTGCTCACATGAAACTGAGAAGGAAAATGGTCAAAGCCAAAGGAATTGCAGCATACACTGCCCATTAAACCAGCCTGCAGCAGAGCTCCATAATGTCAACTCTCTTATATTTTACCCACAATTCTTGCAGATTTCGGTATGATGGTCTTTGCCACATTTTGTCTTTTGTGTTAGGACTTTTCTATGCAGTCTTCTCTAATTTCACTGCCAAGCTGAGAATGGTTCAAAAGTTAGCAATGTGATCTGTATATGCAGTTGAATTTCATTTTCTTAGGTATAAGAGCTGATTTGGAATGACAGTAATGAAAAGGTATTCTGGCTATTAATAGAACTGACAATGTCAGTAAGGACTGTTTTCATTGTGTTCTTTATTAGCACAGAGATTAGGAAAGCAAGAAAAAGAGAGTGGAATGGGGCTGAAAGGAAGAGAATGAAGCAATTTGCTGGCTACTGCAGAGCCAAACAAAATACAGATAGTACCTCAAGGTTACTGGAATCCTAAGGTCCCCTCTTGAGTTGTGACTATAGCTGCTGCTGATTTCAGATGCCTGACATTTCTTATCCACAAGCCACATGGCTGGAGAAAAGGAGAGATAGATATCTTTTAAATGCCATTATCTGTAGAAGGATTTCCTCAATAAAACTTGTACTTACTTATCAGCTTGTATTTTAATTTGGCAGTTTTCTGTAGCCCACCAAATCTAATTTAATAGGGGTATTATTATGGGGGATATTATGGGGTAGTATCCTTCCTTGTTACTGGTGTGCTGAATCCATATGAGGCTCTTATTTCTCAGAAATGGCAAAGTTCAGCCCTCAGTTTCCATGAGCAGCTGGGCTTTGGAAGTGAAATCTGAAAACCCAGGATGAGGTCAAGTGTTAAGTCCCTGAACATGAGAATAACTTCTAATCCACAGCACTGCCCATGAAATGGCCACATGTTCTGCATGTTGTTATTCTTTTCCCCTGTCATTCCAAAAGCTGTTGTGATGGCCTTGTGCACTGGGAGAGGGCAGGCAGATGGCTGCTCAGAGGTGCCTGTGTGCTTTCTTCATGAGAGCAAGTGGAGAATGAATGTTTATACAGAGCTGTGGGATTCTTGGCACTGGAAATTATACTGTAAGCAGAAGAGATTTTTATGATGTTGCCATTTTTTCTAATTTATAATTTACCACAGTTTCTAGTTTGAATGTGCTGGGTGACCAGAATTAACACCATTTACTAATGAATCCACTGGATCTCAGCAGATAGCATGAAAGAAGAAGGTGATAACACGTTGCCAAATAATACCATTCTGCAGTACTGATTTATCACTCCAGTTATAGGGAAGAATTCTACTTGTCTGAGAACTGAAAGAGTCTGCTCTAGTACAGATGGCACTGTATTTTATGAGAATTCACTTCCTCTCCTTCAAATAATATGCTTTAATAAATAGGCTGTAGCATAGCCAGAACATTCTCTCTCTGTCACATTCTCCCACATTCCCTGTCCATCAGATAACAGCTGTGTCCACCACAGAGTGTGCTGATATTACTTGGAAAACAACCCTGCATCTTTTGGTTCAAGGCAGGGCCAGTTATCTCGGGAGATCTCTTCCAGTCCCAACCAGGGGTGGAAGCCATACATTAAAATTATGTCAGAGAGTTTGAGAATGGTAACAGTCTTATCCTGTGGCAATCCTGGTATTTGAATTGTCACACTTGGTGACTCAGCACTTTCCTACTAACACATCCAGAATCTTTCTAATCAGTGCTGCTGAGTGAAGCATCATTCAAAACAGAAGATAAATATGGGGCTTTGCCATAAAGCTCATTACAATACCACGATTTAATAGAAGGTTCTGTTGTTGTTTCAGCTTTACCAGGAGGTAAAACTTAGAAGGGAGAGCAATATGACCATCCATGATAGCAAGGCCATTCAGAGCAAGATGCTGCAGCTGTCCATGCATTGCCCTACTTTGCAAGAGAGTGACACAGCGGAGCTGAACCATCAACACAATGTGGCAAAGGACAGAATGGAGAAAGGGAGTCTGCTTGGTGTAACAGGACACGAATGGAAGGAGCCCAGAAACAAGAGCAGAAACAATATTCTGTTAGTGGACAATCTGGCCTTTGAGAACCACGAAGAACCTCAAGACAGCCTCACCATTAAAACCTCTGAGCAGAATACCAGAAATTATATTGGTGATCTCAATGTAGTAAGTAAGGAGCATGTTTCTGTTACAAGGGGGAGGAAAGCACTGAGGACTTTGGCCTGCCAGGTTAAGCTATAGAACTGATCTCCCTGATTTTAGCTTTCCACAAGTCACTGTCTCTACTTGCTCCTAGGTTTGCTATCAATGAGTGTCTTCTCACTGTTTGAATGTGTTAACAGCATGCTCTTTACCTCTGTTCATAAGGTGGGGGCATTTTTGTATCTTTCCTCATACTACTTCCCTCTGCTCTGAATCTTAAATGCAAATGACCACAAGTTTCAAATTAAATCTGGAGATATCATTTTATATGTATATATTAAAGGCCTGTTTTTATATTTATAAAGGCTCTTAAAGAACTTGCCAGAGTCAGTGAAGAATTATGCAGCTATCAAGAGGAAATTCGAAAGAAGTCCAATCACAGAAGGTAAAAACATCTTTAGATTTTTTATGTTAGAGAAAGGAAATTAATAATTCTCCTGATGCTTTTCACTTTGAAGGCAGGTTTGCTGTTGGATTTATTAGTTGGGCAGTTCCTACCCTCCTAATGTTTCAGTGCTCAGCATAAAATATTCAAATGAAATATGCTGAAATATGGTACAAAGTCAGGTTTTACTAGCAAAATTGATTTTGTATACAGAACATACAAATTCAGATTAGTATATATGAGATGAAATTGTATTTGTTTCTAATGGCTGTACAGAGGATTGGGAAAGTGAACAGGTATTTCTGTCTACTCTGGCCCCATTGCCATGTAGTTTTATACAACACTGTATGGGTTTGTCAGGCTGGGAATTTCTCACTTAAAGCCCAAATCTAGCCTTAAGCATGGGGGATGTGCCAGGAACTGATGATCCAAGAGCAGAAAGAAAGCAGGAGAGGGAAGAACCACTGTAAATTTGTACTAATGGAAAGATGGCAAGTCAGACCCTGAAAAGTATGGCAAGTGAACATTCAATCATCTTTTAAAAATCCAGTGTTCATTGTTTTCTCTAGCAAGCTAAACACCAGACTGCATCTTGAGTTGTGCAGAAATTCTCAGGTAAAACTGAACCTTCTCAGATGCTCCCAAAGGTCAGAGGGATTTCTCACACTCCACCATGTGACCAGTTAAAAGTTTGCCACTAATTCATTATTTTAGCTACTCTTTGTATCTTTAGAGCAAATGGATTCATAGCTGATGCATAATTTTAAAGATGCTTTTTTATCATATATCAAAAGGCAGATCTCATGTGTAAGGTTATGAACCTAAACAAGGGGTGCACTGTGTCCTACAGCTTTCTTCACTCAGTTCATAGTCAGGTAGACTCCTAGGAGTCATTAGAACAAGATCCTACTGTACTTACTGTAGCAGAGACAAGAAAACAGTCATCATCTAAGAAACTCAGAAAAAGAATTTTTGTGGCAAAGGAAAGGAACGCAAATTCCTTTTGTTGACCTTTCCTCAAAATCTTTGTGTGTGTTTCGATTGTGCGGGGTATACCAGCTGCAGCAAAACTGCTCCCAAACCTTTTTAAGTAGCCAGTGTTAAAACACCTGCTTTTGGGGAGAATTAATCCATGCTGAGGTCTTCTGGAATGTTCCTTATTCTCATTCCTAAAACACCTCTTCTGTTATTTCCAGAATGAAGTCACTTCCTTTCCTGGGGGAATTTGAGGAAACCCAAAACACAGTTATCCTGCCTGAGATGAACCATGTGTCCAGCAATGAATCACAGACTTTGGTTGCTTTTGAAACAGAGGAACATAATAATAGGAAGAATCTGATGAGCTCCACCAGGGCTTTGAAGGAGATTTCTTATGGTAGTCTTACTGGTGACATAGGAACAGATTTCAGACCTTGGCAAAAGAAAGAAGCTCCACCAGTTCCTCCACGGAGCACTTCTCGGCACCTAACAAACTCACTTTCTGCAGTCATACAGCTTTCAGAAGCACCCATAAGAGATCCAGGCATCAAAAGCAATTGCAAGGCTCAGGATTGTTGGAATGGGGGGAAACTGAGGAATCCTTCACCTGTAAACAAAAATAAATCTGCAGTAGCCTGTGCAAATGAAGGGCAGGCTGTGAAAGTCCCTGTAATGGTAACTGCTCCAATACCTGTAACCAAAAATGAGTGCAACGTTCCAACAAATTTCTGCCACAACACATGGGCATATGATATGGGCAAGCTTGGAAAAGACAATAAAAATGAGCCTTCCTCACTCTCAGCCCAAAAGAGCTGTTCAGATGGAAATATGGCCCAAAGCAACAAGATGCATCAGAAACAAAATACCAAGTCTCACAGCAGCCCTTTTTACAGCAATGACTTTTATGCCCCTGCTACCTCGCACAATGATCTTTTGGAGGACACCAGGTATCCTTTGGGAAAGAGCCAAAGAAATGAAACACTAGCAGCAAAGATTGATGAGTTTAATCGCACTGTATTTCACACAGACAAACGTAACAATGCTCTGCAGGAAAATCAGGTGCCTCAAACAGCCTCAGAAGATCACAAACCCTGCGGTCCACCCTGTGACTCTGCTGCTAGCAGGGCAGAAACTGTAAATACGCCTTGTGTTTCAAATGCCAAGCTCTCTGCAGCAAAGGAGCAAGAAACTAACAACACCAGCAAAGCTGTCAGGACAGCAGGGCAGCAAAAACACATGAATGGACTTCCAAATACCAGTGGTTATAGGCACATGCTTCACGAGCATGACTGGAGACCAAGTAATTTATCCGGCCGCCCGCGCTCAGCTGACTCAAGGTCCAACTATGGTGTTGTTGAAAAGCTTTTGAAAACCTATGAAAAATCAACTGTGACTTCTCCGTGTAATGCAAAATGCTGCAAAGATAAGAGGACACAGGCAAATTCTGAATTCACCAATGGGGGTTGCGAGACACTGAGTCAGTATTTAGAAATGCTCCAGATTGAGCAAGAAAAACAAGACTTTCCGAGGAATTCAGCCAGGCATATTGGGCAGCAACTCAAGCAAGGAAAAGAGAGGCAGAAGTTACCAGAGGTAAGGTTCATAAGAATGACAAAAGCAAAACAATTCCATTTCATAGCAAGCCTCAGACTCTTAAATGGGGCAGACTAACTTTGTATTGTAACTAATTATGTAAAAATAGATACTTTAGGCCAGGATCTGGATGAATCAGGAGCATTTCCTCTACAGATTAAGAGTTGTGGGAGGGCAGAAGCATGTAAGTAAGAATGAGCAGTGAAGACGTGCCAGATTCTTATCCCTGCTGGTGTTCTGCAAAGCTAGTTTTTTACTACAGTGCAGTTATGCTAAGATTGAACTAGTGAGAGCTTCAACCATGTTTTAACACCCTCTCTCCTTCCTTTAGCTGATGTGTTATGTCATAAGACTTCCCATAGGGCTTAAGCAGACTTGGCCATGCCCCAAACCCTGGAGGTCTTAGATAACATTTTTCAGTATCCAGGGTGCTGCTTGGATCAGGAGTTCCTTGGAACTTCCTATGCCAAGGAATATTGTGACTCCATAAAGTTTCCACTCACAAAGTATCCTTCTCTTGCTCATGTCTCAGTTCCAGCTTCTCCTATATATTCAAGCATAGGTTCACAGAAACAGAAGAGCATGGCATGACTAATTAATTTATATTTGGCTGAAGTTTATTTCCAGAAGTTTAGAAATACTGCCTTTGCCAACATTCTTTCTTAATGAAAAGACAAACAGATGGTTTGGAAAACACTCTGTAAGTTGCAGGTTCTGTAAAAATCCACGAAGAACACAAAGAGATATGCCTCTTGGAATCTCAAAAAAGATAAGGCAGGTGTGTTTTGAGCTAGGAAACTTAAATGGGTTCAGGCTGTCAGCTGGTATGCCTTAAACTGGCACAAATTCACAGACTTCAGTGGAGCTATATAGATTTAAGCAGCTGAGAATCTGACCATGCAGATTTTCTTCTGCATGTCTTTCTGACAGCCTTGCTATGATGCAATGCCTTGCTTAACAGGCACATCTTTCCTTCAGCACAGAAATAAAAAAGCTGTGAAGCTTCTGATTTCTTTTTCATCCAATAAACTTTTGACAGGCAAACAAATTTTCATCAATTAATATGGAGAAAAGGAATAATGACTTTTTTCATAAGCTTACATTTTATATTGTCATTTCTATCTGTAGAAGCTAAGTGTAGAATATTGCCTGACTAGGAGTTACTATTTAATGTCTCAGAGATGTACAGAACTACATGTGGCTTGAGGCACTGGGTTTATTTTCATTATTTCAAATTTACATCAGTGTCACTGTGATCAAAATCTGTTGAGTTTCCTCTGCATCTCTATGGATCTGCTGGTAGACATGACACTGTATTAACACATAACCATTCTGAATTAGTTACCAAGTTAAACAGCTTCACACTGAACTAATGGAAACAGTTTCCTGAAATAGGATCTATCAAAAAATACCTGAGAAGCACGTAGATCCTACTCCAGTAATATCAGATAATATTCTGAGTTCTACACTTGGAATATTTTACAGCATTCATTGACAAAAAAAACTTACAGAAACTAAAAGATAAGAGGAAATGTCAATTTTGTCTTGCACTATCATTTTGTATGTTTCCTTGTGTCTGACACTTGTCTTCATGTATTTTAAACCACAACTGATGTGAGAATCCCTGTACATAGAAATAGCTATTCTTTTGCATTCTGTGCATTGCTGTGCTCCTTTTAATAGCTTCCAACCACCTGTTCGGAGGTCACCACAAATGTCCTCCTGCATTCCCACTGCATTCCACAAAAGCTGCAAGTTGTTAAAGCGAGGACTTGCCTTTGTGTTCTAGATATGTGTGCCAGTGAAATGTTCCAGTGAGAAGGGCTTCTCCCGTCCCGCTCGGCCGGCAAATCGACGCCTACCTTCCAGATGGGCATCCAGATCCCCATCAGCACCGCCTGCTGTGAGAAGAACAGTGTACAACTCTGTCTCCTTTCGGTCAGAGACCTCAGTAGTCTGAACCCAGAGCTGGGTTGGATGGTGTTGTGAAAGCTCTATGCCTCACTATGACTGTGTTTGGTATGTGTCATAGCAACCAGTTCCACACTGTTGTGTTTTGTCCAAGAGTGACCCCCACCACATGCTGGACAAAGCATTCTGAATCTTAGGTCATCATCACCATGGTCTTCAGTGTTTTTATTGAGATGAAATAGAGATATCCCTGGTTTTCTCTGGGTTTTGTTTTTGTTTTTTTTTAATAGTTCACAAGGAATTTCTTTTGAATGGCATCTTTCTTAATTTGTTGATCAATTTTGAGTTGAAACAATGTATAGTGCTGTATATTCTGACTTTTCTGCAAACAGCAGAACGTAAAGCTGTATGCATGATCATGTGTTTGTAGGTGCATGTGTTGGACTAGGAAGTATACTGGCCTGTATTTAGAAGAGACAAACTGTGCTAGTGTTGACATTGAAATTACAACCTATATGCCTACATATATATATATAAATATACTTTGTGTTTATTTTAAAAAGTTTGAAATATACAGTCCCAATGACATTTATATTTTGTATATCTTTTACATAGGTTCACAGGTGTAGTATTTAATGTAAAAAAACTAAATATGCATTTTTTGTGACTGATCGCAGTGATAATGCCTTGCACAATATGTATCTGAAGCAGACTAGCTTGACTGATTCGTCAGTCATACTTCATGGCATCCTCGTTCAGTTTCCTAACCCTCATGCTAGGTCAAAATTCCTAAACATATTTTTTCTGAATTAAAATATTATATGATTTGTAATACATTAGCCTTTTTCAGCACCAGAGACATTTCTGAAATGTTCCAAACCCTTTACAAAGCTTATATGTGCCATTATATATATAGCATACTGTAAACACTTTGGTAGATTCAGCTACACTAACATACAATTTATGAAGGAAAGAAAAGAGTTGTATATGCTCAATTCTGTAAAGCTTATTTTTCCTTCTAGCATTATACTTTGAGGTTTGGCAAAGTCAGATAACAATGGACTTGTTTACTTTCACTCAAGGCAGGAGAACAAGCACCACTGCTCCCAGTGCTGCAGCCACTCTCCTTTTTTACTCTTCTCCTAGACTAGAGTGCCTGAGCCACTTGCTAATTCCCTGCTTCTGGACTGACTCGTGGCAGTCAGTTATGAAGTTTACTTGCACTCTGGCAACAAGCTGCATCTAGTAGGGAAATATTGCATCCAGATATGATCACAATGGTGCCCGAAATCCTGACACATGGCATTGCGACTCTGGTGTTGCCATCACTCGACTTGGTGTTGTTTGCCATCTGAATGACATGCACAGAGCCTGGCTCGCTCCTTCTCACGGAGTGAAAGAGGTATGGATGCTGTCCAGGCTCTGAACTTCCAGAAAGACAGTGTCCTTCATCCTGGAATTTTTGCACCTTTCGTTAGGCTGTTGCTGGGTACACAGTGCAGCAATGATGATAAATGTTACCTTTAAACAGCATGTCTAGGTCAGAAGGAGTAAAAAGGCACTTCTTCAACATCAGCCTGATCTTGTCTGGCAACTTTTCTTCTTCTTCTGGAGAAACATAGTGTGTTCAAAGGAATTTCAAAAATCATCCCAGGATCCATTAATGTGCACATCTTCTTATGTGAATGTAAAAAGGATTTCAGAGAGAGTATAGGCTTTTGTCCTAGTGAATTGTATATGTGGCAATATAGGGAAAATTTAATGTGCTTATTTTGTAGTGATCTGTTGATCTATTCCAGTCATGTTGAGAATTCACACTTTTTTCCTTCCTTTAAGGACCTTATTCTTCTTTCCTCTGCACAACTTTTTTTTGAAGAGAGAGAAAACAGGAGGCCCTGTGTTCTGAGCAATAGCCTGTGTGGTAGTATTGGTAACAGTTCAGGCTTGTGAA
Source organism: Ammospiza nelsoni (assembly GCF_027579445.1). NCBI lineage: Eukaryota > Metazoa > Chordata > Aves > Passeriformes > Passerellidae > Ammospiza > Ammospiza nelsoni. The sequence goes on from NC_080635.1 coordinate 61,908,596, forward strand.
TATTGGAGTGAGCAGGCATTAGAGCCATAAATCCAATTTATCATGCCATTTTGGCTAAAAATACACTCAGAATAATTTGCTCTATCTAAACTTCTGGTCCCTTCTAGGTCTATCCCACAATACATGAAGATTTCAAGCAAATCAACAATTCATCAAAACTTACTCAGACATTATTGCAAAGTTATTGCTGGAAAAGATACAAGGACAGAAAATCTTGAAGAAAATTCATACAGTTTAGATAGAGACAAAAATCTGTGTGCTTAAGTGAAAAATCAAGGGTTCTATAAATTTGGCTGTTTGTCCTAATTTTGAAATTTCACTCCATTAGCTTCCTTAGCACTAGAAAAATTAGACATGATTCATGGTAAATTTGGAACATGGTTTAATATTCTGTCTAACTATGGAAATTAACAAACCAAGATACCTTGCAAATTGACCTTTTAAATGCCTAAGCAGCTGACCAGCTTTGAATGCCTAATGCTGGGGAAAGGGTAATATGAGAGAATTGTAAAAAAATGTGGTTCTTAACTTCAGTCACTGTTGACTGCAAAAGCACTTATTTAAACTACCTTTATGGTGAAGTTAAGCAGTTTTGTTCTGAGAAATTGTGATGCACTTTTGTTTGAAGTATGTAAATCCAAAAGCATTTCCCTTGATTAGTCAGTGAAGGTGTTTCTTTAGTTCCCTTCAGTTTCTTTGGTTGCCTTTGACATAGACCACATTGTTGAATCACAGAGAAAGGATCAAATACCAACAACATTCCCTGATGTATGTAAGTTAAATGAACAGAAGGTTTTTGAAATAAACAAATAGGTCAAGGATGAGTCCATTTTGTCAAGATTTTCTGTGTCAGTCTAATTTTAGGCATTGGTTCTGATGCCTAAAAGTATCAAAACTGGTGATTTTGGTCTGCAGACGGCTAGTTGGAAAGCCTAACTTAAGAAAATTGCCACTGTCACTGTTTAAATATTCTCTTCAAAAGCTGTGGTGACTGTGGTAACTTTTCTAGTTCCTGTAACTGTGGTTATTGAACCACAGTAAAGGCTTTATTCACTTATTTGCTATAGGGGGAAAAGCTCCTTTGGGCTGTGTTGTTTCTGACAAGGAAATCTACACATATACACATGCTTGTGCAAAAAACACAAATGATCTAAACATTACTTGACCTTCCTACTAATCCTAGTGTCACCAATGGAAGTGGTGAGCTTTGTAAGCCTGTTTCTGAAATAGGTTTTAATAATTTTACTCCTCCATACTCTGTCTGAAGTCTTAATGCAGATATATGTTATTATTATTACTTGCACTCTGAATTAGTCTGTCTTTATTGCATGTCTTAGTAAGTCCCTGGAGACACAGAGTCAGCTGCCCATTGAAATGGAGATGTCACTAGGAATCAGATGTCTGGTACTTTTTAACAAAAAGCATCATTCTCCCTCATGCCAGGACATACAGCCACAATCTTACCAGACCTTTTTATGGAGGAGTGTGGCAGGGTAGAAGCATACAGAGGAGAATCACTCAGATCTTACTTGCATATGTGACAGAGCAGGCCTCCTGGAGGCTAGAAAATTGGCCTGACTCAGACCCTCTGCTGGAGGCAGAAGGAGTAGAGGAGAATAATTCCCTTCAAAACCTCTGCATATCATTCCTCAAACTCAGAGTACACTTCCATTAGGTGATTTTTCTTTACAATGTAAGTGAGAGACTTATGTATCTTTAAAATGTTGCTGAAGGAACAAACTTTGTTTTCCAGTAACAACACAATTGTCCCTCACTATTACAGACACTGTAAGGGAGTTGGCTGTTATATGTAGGAAAGGATTTGCAATCAGAGTAATAGAATTTTACAGAGCATTCAGACCACCAGTTTATTTCTCCAATTGTCTATTTAAAAACTTGGGGTTTTAAATAAGGATTTTGTATCCAAATGTCTTCAACAGCATTTTAGCAAAGATATACAGCAATCCAGAAGGCAAGCCCAAGAACTTACAGAATTCTCACTGTGCTGCTATACAAAGGATTTCTTTGGCTTTGAGATCTGTAATATACAACTCTAGCCATTTCATGCTGATATTCTCAGTAATGGTATTCTCATTTGTAATGGTGTCTTCAGTTGTGTACATGTCTTTACACTGGAAGGTGCTCTAAATGCACAGAATCAAAGCCCCTTGTTGCCTCTGGCCTTCCCACCCCTCTTTGATTCACAGTGTGTACTTTTATGTGGTTTATTGCTGCTGGTCTGTATGTATATGCCATACCATAGGACTTTCTACCTGTTCTGCAGCCAAAATATTTTTTGGACAGGCTGTCCTAAAAAGTGCTGATATTACTATTGCCATTCACAAATATATGAGAACTTGATCTATTGTTTTGCATCACTGAAAATGCACTTTCTTCACTGTTAATGGCATACATTATACAGAATTTGTGCTTTTGCTTTTTGTAATGACAATTCATCTGCTTTTGCACTTTGGTTCTACCCCTCTCCCTCAGACCTCTTCTGTTGGCAAAGTTCTTGTATCAGTGGAGATGTGTTTCTAATGTGTCCAGTTGTTCCAGTTGCTGTGTGGCCGTGGCAGCTCACACCTAAGGGTGCCTTGCTAACTATGTTGCTCTAGAAAGAATTGTACTAGAATTTCCATGGGATAAGAGAGATTGAACTATCAACATGATCAAAGTGAATGTGTTGTTAATGCCTCTTCTCTAGTACCTGCTGTCAGCAATGTTTCTGTTAAGGGGCCTGGAATTTGTTTCCTCCTAGTGGCGGTGCATGTTTGTGTGTGTGTATGGCCAAGATTCACTAAAAAGTGACACTGTAGGGGAGTCCATACATGTTATATCTTCAAATCAGATTATCTAAAGTGTGAGCCCAAAATATACTGGTCTATCACATGAGATAATTTTTCCCTTTACTGTGGAGTAGATGCAATCCCAAAATGAACAATGGGAAGGCCCTGCATAGGTATGTCTGAGGTATGTAACACAAGTAAGCAAGCTTTGCTGGCTGGTATTACTGTCTGAGTTAAATCCCTTGACTAGTCAACTCATTAAAGCCAGAGGTTCTTTAATATTACATCTCAGTGAATGCATAGACTTCTACTAACCTGCTAATGTACCACAGGGATTGAAATGCTGAGGAGTCTGATTTTGATTGCCCCTCCACATGGAAGGCAGCCACTGGCTGTGGCAGATGTGCCTGCACGTCTGCCAGTGCCCCTCAAATTTCCCTAAATGAGTTTACTGCAGCTAGAATAATTTCTAAATCATATTCACAGTAGGAAAGGACTGTCATTACAAAAAATTGCAGTCATATGTGAACTCTGCAACCATGACACTGCCAGCTGGCATAGTGACACAGAAAATCATACTGAATTTTTCTTCCGTATCTCAAGATATCTGCAGCAGGTCAGCTGTTCTGGTACCATATGTGGTGTAGAGCTGCTTGTGATGTTGCTGGAAGATCACCACAGCCAGACATGTGTGTGCATATGGCATGCTTGTTTTTTTACAGGATCTTTCTAGTTTCCACAAAGATATTCTGATTGTTTTGGGAGTTTGGGATTTTTTTTTTTTTTTAATTCAGCTGAAGACACTTGACCTACCCATGCTGTTGCTGGTAAGAAGTCTCATAGGAGTTCTTCTGAAGCCAAAATATCTCCTCAGAGAGTAGCTGGCTACCAAAGGAGGTAAGATGGTGGGATATAAGTTGAACAAGCCAGTTCACAAACTGGCTCATTCACTCTTAAATCTTTGTGTACAAACACACAAACACTTGCACATGCAAGTGGAACTTTTCTTCCAGGAAGTCCCACAGTGTCCAGTGAAGCTGCTTTTTGCTGTAAGACACTTTACTGCATATATGAGCAGCACAGTCAGATACATAGTACATACAGAAAAATTATATCAAATATTGTATGTAAACAGACTCTTCCCAAAGAATGGCACTGAAATCTTTACATAAAAATAGCACGTGACTTAATGGGATCCAGCAGTTTCTGAAAGCCCAATTTCATGTAAGTAAATGCAATCAATCTTTTAATGAAAGAAATGTGCTTATACATGTCATGTTTTCCTTCAAATATTATAAGCCTACATTACAGCTCTGATCATGATTTTGCCTCTTGTACTGCAGAGGGAAAAAAGAAAGAAAGGAAGTGAAAATAGAGATAATAAGAAAAATTCTCAAGCTTAGGCACAGAAAAATGGCTGTACTGGTCTCCCTGTGCATGGATGAGACTTTGTCAGTTGAAGATTAGCAGTGTTTTCAGTGCAAAGGTCTTCCATTTCTCCTCTCTGCAGTTTTATTCCTTTCTTCTCTCTCCTTCCATCAGAAGGGGACCATTCAACCACCTTAGAAGAGAAATAGGCCTGGTAGAAATAGTTCTATGGAGGCTTCTTTTCACTTTCCAGCTTCTCTTCCATAGCCCTCCAGAGCTGCAAAACACATGATGTTTCTACAGACCAGATGAGAGAAAACAAAGATGGCTTTAGTTATCTTTCTGCAACAGGCAGTGCATAAGCCAGGCTGGGGCTGAACAGTTTCATGTGTCCTTTTTTTCTTCTGTAGAGAGAAAAAAGCCTTTTCTTTTTCTGTGCAGGAGTCTGTATTCCCTTCAACCACCTTTTGGATGGATTTCTGCAATTTTAATTCATTTTACAGCAAAATTTCACAGCAGTTGGGACAGAAAGTGAAGAAATCCTCATTTACTATTGGAAGTTGGCCAAAAGCTGAACTAGATGCACAAAGGGCCAAGACAAATTTCGGACTGTTTAAAAATCTCTTGCCAAAGTGATCTGCAGTCAGCCCACCAAGGTTTTTAAAAGTGGACTGCCTCTTTAAGCTTGGCTCCAACTTCTTTCTCCTGTAGTGAGTGGAGAGCAGATGATGAAAGTAATTTGCAACATTCAGAAATGAAGATAACAGTGGTCTGATGATTTAAGTAGCATTATGCTGCTTGCAAAGCCTCCTATGAGTTATGTGTTAGATATTCTGTTTTTCCTTCAATGCCATTTAGTGCCAGCCTGCATGTATTCTGGCCTAGACTGCTGTCTCATAGGTTGCATACATTTCGATATGTCTGGGAGACCCAGGCTTCTGTAATGCTGGAGCCATCACCTCTGTCATCGTTTGAGAAAAATCAGAGCTCACTAATTCCAAGTGCCTGCTTTCCTTTTATGTCTCTATACGCACAGATATGTACACATCACATGGATATATATACACATCAATTTTTATTTTTTTGCTTCCTTCTTGTTTTTGCACTGTAAGGAAACAATAGTCAGTCTTAGCTAAAACAGAACAAGGAAGGGTGTTATGCTGGACTTCAAATCACAACCAATATGCAATGAAAGGAAGTGTTGTGACATTTTAGGGTAGGAAGTTGAACCAAGTAATTTATCATTTCTTTCAGCTAAAGCGGTCCTAATCCTTTCTCATGATATTTTGTTCAAACATTATAGGTTTGCATCTGTCTTTGCAGGGCCAGTGTGAATATATATATATATATATATATATATATATTTGTGTGAATATATACATATTTTCCCCTACCTACATTGTCCTGTGATTTGAAGAAAGATGGTTAAGTTTTAGCTTTCATATTTTCCAGATTCTGTGCTACATTAGTATATAACTCTGAACTTCATATAAAGCGTTAGCAAGTTCTCTTCACAGTTTAGTTAGACAAAGGAATCCTTTTCCAGTTTGAGAACCAAGGACACCATTACAGCCTCAGGCCCAAAAAGTGTAAACAACAATGAATTGAAGAGAGGAAAACAGGAGAATGGGACTTCATTTCCTGAAGCTGTAACTGGAAAATCAACCCCAATATGTAAATGGACCAAAACTTATAAAAGTGTGAAAACTTGTGACACACCATCTGTCTTGGGTATAGCCTTGGTCAGGCTCTTCTACTGTTGTCATTATATTGCAAAGGTTCCATATTGCTGTCTCCTTAGTGCAAGAGTTTCACACCTCCTTGATGTTTCTCATAGCAGCTCCTCTAGGCCCTGACTCTTCCTTCTCCTCACAGAAGCCAAGTGACTCCAGTGCTCTCAGCCACCCAACCCACTCTTTTATAGCACTCTGCTGATTAGCTACAGCTGCGGCCTGTTAAAGTCAGGTCTGCTCCTAATCTTTAATAATTGGCTCAGCTGCAACTCTTTAGGGGGTAAGATTACTTACTATACTACCTTTATTTACTTACATTCTAACCCCCTACATTCTACTGCCCAAGGTGTGTCCTTTGAAGGCCTTTTAATAAATACATCCTTTGTTCCTTTAACTCTGTCTAGCCTCTGTTCTAGGTACCCTCTCAAGGCATCAAAAGGACTTTGATCAACAGTGAAGATTTCCCCAATTCAGGAAGATTGGATTGAATTCATTCATTTGGAACACAGGGGTCAAATGTAAAGTGTGTCTGACAGGAATGTATTGAAATCAGAGAGGAATTGAGTCTTCAAATTCAGACTTTTGGTTTATTTTAATTGCTACTTGAACCTCCCTAAAATCCAAAGTCAAATCTCCGATTAATCTGCCAGTCCTGATGCTTCCCACAGAGTTTGACATTGAAATGGCTGAAGAGAGAAACTTCAAATTTTACATGCATGTATAAGTATTAGCAATGTACAGTAATGAATCTCACAGCACTTCATGCGGGCTCAAAATTTCCTGCTACTATTTCACGCTGGTGATCACTAGCCTGTAAAAACAACTGTGTAAAAGCCATGAACCCACAGGAGAAACTATAACAAAAAACACAAAAAAACCCCAACAATAAAACCCAAAAAACCCAACCCAAAACAAAAAAAACCCCAACCCAAAACACCAAAACAAAACAAAAAAAAATCTTGCATAAAAAAGCCACATGTGGAACATCTCTACTAAAACAAGGAAGCAGATACCACCAGCTTTGCTGCACAGGCCTTAGCTCTGATGACTTACTGCTATATAAAATATAATATAATTTTGATATAAAAAGGGAGTGGTCTCTTCCTCCTGTACAGAGGAGCAATAGATGAACTTCTCTGTGCTCATAGCTGGATTCACAGGTTTGCACTGACTTTCCTGAACGAGCAGCAAGTGTCAGAGCTGAATTGAAGTCAGCTCTTGTGCCATAAGTGGGTACTGATGTCGTTAGCTGTCATCTTTGCTGCAGGACTGCTTGCTGCTGCTACTAACCAAGCAAGGCAGCAGGAAGAAGGGTCTTGTTGATACCCACAGCAAGTTTAGGGTTGTTTGAGGTTAAAGCTCACAAAGTTACCTGTCCTAAACACCGTAAAGAGCCCAACAGCTAACTTCTCTTTCTGAAACAGAGTGCACACCCACTCACTGGTGACTAAAACTGTTTTCCATGACTCTGATATTACCCACCACTGACTTTCCATATTACAAGAGAGGCCAGCTGCCGCAGGTCCGGAGTAAGGAAATGCCACTCTGGGTTTTCTTATTCCTTTGGCAGAGATACAGACAATTTGGTTTTCATTACACACACACACAGAGCTTTTATTTTTAAGTTGGATCTAGAGGAGGGGGGTAGTCACCATCTCCATCACTTCAGACAGGCTTTGATCTGCAAAATTCTTTAATGCTATCACACAAGAAGCACTTCTGATCACTACACTTTGTTTGGAAGTAGAATAAAAGATTGTGATCCAGCTAAGTAATAAATTTGGAGGTTGGGAAGACCACTCTTCTTTTTGCAAGCAGCTTATAGTGTGAGAGCATGCTGGATATGAGATGTTAGAGCATTGCACTGTTTTAGTGTTTTCTGCAGTCCTGTGGAGCAAGCATAAACAATCCTGGTTTTGAAGTGCAGAAAAATGAAACTGAAAAAGAAATAGCAGGGAACTCGACTTTCTGGGGTAAGTAGGATGAAGGAATTGAAGCAGACACAGCTGTAGCAATGTAAGATGGGCTGTGTCTTTTCTACTGCTCTTTGAAGAGGGAAAGGGTGAAACCTGCTCCCACCTTACAGGCCAAACACTCTGACAGATGTAAACCCACCTAATTCTGAGGAAGGGAAAACCCAGCTGATTTTTGCATTGAATTGGGTGAGGAACTTCTGTGGTTCATTCCAGAACCTCATCCTGGGAAAGTGAATGCCTTCTGCAGTGTCAAAGGAGGCAAGTGGTGAGAGGTGATCTGTGCTACTGAGCCAGAACAACTGGGCCTATTGTGGTGGCTCACTGGAGCTCACAACATTGCTCCAGTCCAAGGACATTACTCTGCCATTAACATGCCTTTGTTGTGGTGCAGAAGACTTTCTGACACTGCTGCCCAGCAAAATTGGTCAAATCTGACAATCCATCCCCATTTCAGACCATCCTGGCCTGAAACAGCACAGAAGGTGTTCCTGGGCACACACTGCAGCAGGCTGGTTTGTCACTGTCAAAGGCAGAACAGGCAGGTGAGGTCAGAAACCAGTTCCCAGTGAGCTGTACCAGCCTAGCCAAGGGCCACTGGCACATCTTTGGCTCAGGTGCTGAGAAGACAGGACCTTTTGCCTGAGCTTTGAATCCTGCTTCTCCATGGGGGACCTCAGAACTCTTAGGCCTCTGTCTCTTCCCTCCCCAACAAGAAATATCCGGACTACATTGCATTAACAGTAGAAATCATTGAAGACTGAGGAGGTGCTTTTTGTTCTGCCTAGACTCAGTTCACAGGGTGTAGTTTACTGGTTGGGTGCAGTCTGTATTTGCTTTCATAGATTAGCAAAGAAAGAAGTTTTTAGAGATTTGGTCATTATCCCAAGTAATTTGATAACTCTGTCAAGCTTCTTCTACATTTCAAACTGTGTAGCAACTGGGCAAATAGTTCTATAAATCTTTATTTACAACCTTAAGAGTCTTTTTTCAAAATGGATGTATGTTCTCCTGCAGCACCTCCTCATACGTATATGTCTGGTCTAATAACTGCATATTACAGTAAATTTTCTGCCTTAATCCAGGGAATAGAAACAGTAACAAAATAGATTATGGGACTGTGACTCTGGGGACCTGTTGTCATCTTTTTGATCTACCAGGACCTGATCTGGCTCAAACCACTGGGTGAGATTCTCAAATAGGGACCTAGGGCTTGCGTATTTCTGCTGGAATGAGTGAGACAGTTTCATGGTTCTGTGGGCCTCAGCTTGTGTTCCTCCTGTGCAAAACAATGGTTATAATAATGCTTTCTTTGGCTGACTGTTCTCTTTAGGTTATGTTAGTCACTCTGCAGACATAGAAGAGAGACAACAGGAACCTCTTTTTGGCCCAGAAAGAATAGTAACAAATCCAAAGTCCATTGAGATCGTTAGAAGTCCTTTCTATCTTGGATCATGCCATATGTGTTTAAGATCAATCTTTTACCTAGCATTTTCTATCACTAAATTTGTGAGAGACAAGCCATGAAAGAAAGACCTGAACAGACAAAAAGGGAATTCTTTCCTTTGACTAACAAATATCACCCAATTACACTTTGGCAAAATTTCCTGTGTTAATCCTAGTTCTGGGGAAAAGGAGAGTGTCCCAAAGGTTGGCTCTGATGGTATGAAAAGAACTGTACTTGCACTGTCATGAAAAGAACTTGCTACCAAGCTAGTGGATAGTTATTAAAATGTTGCTGAATTTACCATATAAGGCATATTGGATTCCAAGCTGGACTGGTCTGTGACTGTCAGTATGATTTTACAGATTCCACGCATCAGGTTTTAAATCTGTAGTACTTTATTCTTCTGCCCTTGATTAAGGTCTTGGATCCATACAACTCTCACATTTAATTGCACTGTTCTTGGTTAAGAACACATCTTTAATCAAGTGCTGGGCAGCCCCTGTTAGCACAATCAGATGTTCTAATGAAAGAAAGGAATTGTAGGTGTTGCCAGCAGAGCTCACACGGAGAATGCTAAAAAGGCAGGCAAGCAGAGGGCTGGAAAAGTTTCTGTCTCTTCTCTTTAATCACCCCTCCCCTTTCCTGCTGACATTTTCTGACTCAGTAGAAGCTGCCAAATCACAGATGGTTGTGGGGCCTGTGTGAATCAGAATAAAACAAGGAAGCTAGTATTTGGGAGAGTTTGGAGCAGTAACAAATAAGACTGACCTGATTATTCGAGCATGGTCGGACATAATGCCAAACTGCATCTTCTGATATTTGCTGTGTGATTTATATATCAGTATATGCTGCAGGATACAGTCAAAAAGTGCTGCATCCCTTTTGTGTCTCCTCTGCTGTGAATCTAGTAGTGGTTTTGTGCTCTGAACCTCCTGACTTCTGAATTTTGCTGTACTGGTACATAAAACACAGTTTGGAGTGGGAAGCAATACCAAATCAGATAATGTTTGCTTCTGTAGCCCTAAGCATAGATATTTTGATGCCAATGTTTTTAATTGCTAGGCAACCAATAGTCCATTTTGATAAAGTTGTGCTATTGCACACTGGGACTTGTAGTTTCAGGACTGTAGCAGCATATGGGAGTAAAAGAATGACACATTGTTGACAATAGTTCATACTTAGATTCACTCTGAGGTCGCTTTTGCTGTCCTGTCTGATGCTTTGTCAGTGAAGGCCCTTGTTGGAGAAAAAGAATGGGTTCAATCACTGAAGTTTAACAAACAGAGGCAGAAGAAAAGAATGCTGAGCTGCAGGCAAGAGTCATCAAGCTCTGCTTCTGCCCTCCTGACACTCTGGCATCTAACTACACTCCTCCAGGAGTAGGGCTGCAGCTGCAGAACAAGCCCAGCTAGACCTTGGCAGCAGTCAGCAGCTTCATGTACTCTGTGGGAGGGAGAGGAAAAAAACAGAGGAAAACAACACAACCAAATAACAACAATAACCCCTAGAAGTAGGAACATGAGTTAATTCACTCTGGAGATAATGTTTCTCTGATTGTCAGTCTCAGGAGTAGTATCTGTGCACATTGATGGGTTGTCTCTTTCATATGTTTTGCTTGGGGTGCAGAGACATTGTTCCCACTTTGCAGCTGGAGAGCAGAGGCACTGAGAGACCAATGTTTAAAAGGCATTGAACTATGTAATTCCAGAGAATTTCTGTGGGATTCTGTTCTCCAAACCAAGTTTCAACATCTGCCCAGCTATTGTCTTTCATCCCTCCCTGGCCAAACTGAGATTGCATGGTGAAGAAGGAAATTGAACCTACACCTCTCACATCCCCCATTATAGCTGCATTCCCACCAAGACTGGGATTGGAGCCCTGCATGTTTGTCCTGTTACAACTCTGGATGCTGCTTTAAGCTGTAAATACACTTAACTTGCCTTTCTGCATTAAGAGGAGTCTCTTTTAATAGAAAAATAGGTTAGCTGTGCATATGGTGAAAATATACATTTTTTACCTGCTTTTCTTTCATTTGAGAAAAAAGAATGTTAAAATCTTCCTTTCAAGAAGTTGCCTTCATTGTCTTCCTGATTAACTTCTGTCTGCATCATTTTATATGCTTTTAGTCTTGTTTATTTTTATTTCATTTTTTTTTGTTCCCAAACATTTTATATCCCAAACTTTTCAAGCATCCATTAAGGGTAATTTTGCTTTGCCTCTAGCTATGCTTTGGAATTGTCTCCAATACCATTCTGCTCTCTCAAAGTAGGATTAAAAATGTGTTTTGCACAAGAAACTTTCCCTGAATTATGAAATGACACAGAGCATATTTCATACTATTCTCCATCACCTTCTTTTTGTATTCTGACAAAAATCAGCTCTTGTCATCACTGCTGCAGACTAGGCAGACTTTTTTTTTGTGGTACCCTAAACAAACACCAACTCCTAACATAGATTACAGATGCCCTGGGGCACCTCAACACAACAAAGAGGAATTGGGGTAGTCACTGACCTGAGAGATGCTAAGCCACTGAATGTCACTTTGCAGTTGTCTTTCAGTCACTTCAACACAGCTTAGTCATGGAATTAGCACCTGGGTCTCTGTGAGCCCTACAGGTTCCTGTGGTCCCTCTGAAATACCATTTTCAAAAAGCTCCAGACATTCACTTGCAGCCAGTGAAATTACCATCTTTATTTGTTACTTATGTGGTTAGAAAGCACATATGCAAAAGAACAAACTTTCCTTTTAGAAGCTTGTTATTTTGTTTTGCATAGCAGTGGGCAGCACATGTTAATGTGAGACCAAACCACAGACTAAATGACATGTCTCTTTCTGCAGACAAATTTAACTTGCATTTAAGTCTGTGGGAGTTTTGCCAATGACTAGTGGAAATACTAGCAGTTCCTTAGGGTCAAACAAAGAGCACAACAACATCAGGGGGAAAAAATAGCTAAAAGCTGTTCTTGAAACATATATGTAAAAGTCCTGCTCATAAGAAGGTCACTGGCTGGATTTGAACATCTGCTCAGGAGCAGCCTCCAAACTGTTTGGAAATTAGTGTAATACACTTTCATTAAGGTTGCCAGCTATCTTGTTTCTCCTCTTTAAAGAAGATGATAATAAAAGAATGCAAATGCAGTACACAGAATCCTATTGCTTAGGCCTTTATCCTGTTTAGTGCTCCTGATCACTGGATTTGTTTGAGAAGTGTTTAAGTGGATAAATTTGTTTGAGGAAGTGAACTGTTGTCTTCGATTACCAGAGTGTATTTTGTATTCTGCCAAGGCAGGGTTCCAAAAAAGATGCCCTGTAAAATAGGGTAGATTAAATAAAGTAGGAGGGTAATAATTTCCTGGGTAATTGTTTAAAAACATTGAAATACACATGTGTTTTGATGTTAGCAACACAAATGCAGTTGAGTACTTTTTGGAGCCATCAGGAAAGATTTGGACTGCATTGTGTGAGACAAACACAATGATCATAATTTGAGTGTAGGGAATTATTATAATCAAAAGTGTAACTACTGAATCTTCAAATGCTCCAGAGCAATTTATCACACTAAGAGGCATCCCACCCTGCATTTCATGTGACTGCAAATATTAAGAAACTTTTTACTGCAAAGTGAGAGAAATCTTCTTTCCTGTGAGCTCATGGACTTACCAAGTTCAAGGTCAGCAATGACTCATTTCTGCATGCCTAGATCATAGCAGAGGTACTAACTATGGTCTGGTATTGGAAGTATCAGATCTGACAACCTCCTAACATTGCATGTTTACAGATTTACCCTGGTGATGCTATTTACACAGCAGTGGTCATTCCATCTCTATGGCCCTCAGTTTGGCCTGTGAAACTGGATAGCTTTGTCAGAAATGGAGGAGAAGGATGTGACCAACTGACCATTAGAGTCAAGTACTGATGCTGTGCAAAATGTTACATCCCCAAAGCATTGAGCAAGCAGTGATTTGATTAATGTGAGTTCACATTCTGTGTCAGAATAACCACTGGACCATCCAAGCACAAGAGTAACTTGGCACCTGGTGCTTGCTCGGGCTACTTGAGCAATACAAAGACATTACAAAAGGGAAGATACAACTTTTGGCAAAATGTACATGCCTATAATGCTCAGTTTCTCTGGAAATCAGGCTCCAGACATTAGCAACTTCCCAGGACACCGTCAGAGTCCAATATCTCAACAGCCAAGAGGCACAGACAAGAGCAAGATAACCTCACCTTTCTCAAAGGCAAAGTTATATTGGGATCCAGCCTGACAATAATGCGCTAATGGGTATTTCCAGGTCCTGACTTCTGATGTCTGTAACTCACTGACAGCAATGTGTTTCCTCTCACCAAAGGACAGTTGTGTCCAAGAGATAAATGACTCTGGTTGATCTCTGGGGCTACTTTATATTTTCGGTCTTGACTGCTACCTATTACTCCCACTGAATCTCAGTCTATCTCTTGTCATGTTTCTCTGGCAGTTAAAAAAAAAATAAGCAAGAAAGCACAAGCAAGTTTCTCAAAATGTTTCCTTTTGTGAGACAAAAGGAACCTCATACTATTAGTTGCTATTAGGCAACCTCCACATAGATGTGAATGCTGTCCTGGAACACCAAAGTTGTTCTGCCTCCCAGCTTTCCATCTTTCAAGATATCATCCTCACTGGCTGTCAGAAAGCATTAAGTGTTTTGGAGAAACCAGGGATGTAAATGCCACTTGAAAATTAGATCCATCAAATTAAAATAATTACCATTGTACTTACCATATTGCAGTATATATATTTAAGGTTTCTTTCTTTTTTGGTATGTTTTTATATCTGTTGGGAAACAGATACAAAAGCTCTTTTCTCAGTGTTTGTCATTTCTGAAGAGGAAAAATGGCTGAAAGTTGAAAATATGTGCTTCTCCCTGGTCCAGTTCTCATTAAGTACACAGTATTTGGATTTTATTGCTTCATGTTCTGAGTATCTGAAGCCTACTGATTGATTTTTGAAGGTTTTCCTCAAGCTCCTATGTACATAAGATCTGTGCCATATGACTGAATTCTGGTTAATTGCCCTGTGACTCACAACACCTGTGTATCTCTAGTAGTCCTTTATGTAACTGTTGTGAGTCTTCAACAGCCACAAAGTAATGCAAAAACAACTCAGACCACAGAGAAAACAAAAAATGGAACCCAATGTCTAGAGCTAGACCTAACAATGCAGAGCTTAGGGAGCTTGGGTTGTTCTCCCCTCTGCCATTCATCTGCTGTGCAACTTTGGAGAAGTCACTTTGACCCATCATCTTTCTTTCTTTCTTCACTTTTACTTTTATTCTCTTTCTCATTTACTTGAAGGATCTTATGAACTTGATATCTCTACACCTTCTCCATACAAAGAATTAATAAGATTGTTGGGGTTTTCATCCAGCTAGGATATTGTTGGGTTTTCATTTCCAGCTAGAAACCTTTTCATTCCTATGGCCTTAGAGGGTACTCTTGTGAAGCACGCCTAGAAGTAAGAAGTGCAAGTTCAGTGAAGGGATTAAATATTAACTGCAGCAAGAGCAGTCAATTGTGCAGTGCCTGAGTGCAGAAAACAAAATCAGCCTCAAGTATTTCTGAGTGAATCTGACTCCTAACTAAACCACTGCTATGACTCACAGCTGTTATGCCATGTAAATACTTTTCTCAGAGACAATAAAATATAATTGGAGTCAGCTTGTTGTTATTGATTAGAACATAATGCATTAGAGAGCACCCTTTTCCATGCACTCTATTTATAGGCCCTGCATCATGGAACAGTCGTTACAGCTTTTCCATCCTCATTGCCCAGTCATGAACAAAGCATTAAACATGGATTCCAGTTAGCCCCTTAACTTGGGCCTGTCAAAAGTGACAGGGGGTAAAGTCAGCCAGACAACATAATATTAAGCATTTCTGTAAGAATCTAAGCAAGCAGAATGAAATCCAAAGGAAAAGGGGTGTGATTTAGCAAGGGATGTTAACTTTCTTTCTATGGGGTGTTCTACACGTTGAAGATGCGGTATGTATGTTTACACTGCCAACAACTTTTACAGGGCAGATGGCACTATGTCAGTATTTTCTGCCTGCAAAAGTGGCTCGGTGCCCAGCTCTGCAGCTTTTCTTCCACTCCCTCCAGGAATCTGCAGTCCCAGGAGAGCCTTCAGTAAAGAGGCTTGCAGTAGAAAGCAAGGCTTATGCTCTGCCAGACCAAATTCACTTTAAACTGTAGTCAGCTCAATGAGGTGCAAGCTAGCAGGCACGTAAGCAGGAAAGTACCTTTAGGCTGATGCAGTGCAGCTGCATGCCCAAATAGAGAAAAACTACTGTGCTAGCAAAATACTCTTCCTACCCCTTGCTTTGAGTGCCACAGAGGGCTCGAGTTTGAGACTGCTGCCTTCAGAGCTGTTGCTGCAGGCTGGTAATAGTGCAGGACCACAGGAAGCCCCTGATTGAAAGTCTGCTTTCTGCAGGGGCACAGAAAGTGACCATCTTAAGAATGAGGTTTATATAGGCTAATACTGATGCTGTGACAGCATGATGTGTTCCCAGAAAAATAGCAATCATAGTGCTCTTGAACAAGTCCCTTTGGTCTAAGGTTTGGAGTAACCTCCCACAGCCCCAAGGGTGAGGTGCTGTCATACAGAGCCCTCCTTCCTGACAGGAAGCATCTAGTTAACAACCAGAGTCCCAACAGGGCAAAGCACATAAGCACACGATTAACTGCTTGAAGTTAAATATGTGCCCAACTAGTTCACTGAACTGGAGCCAAAGGATGGAAAAGGTGATAGCAAAAGGTGATGGCAAGGGAACATTCAACTGAAAAAGCAGGGGAAAGAAAGCACCATGTTGCTAGAAACATGACAATCCTTACAAATTCCTATACTCCAATATAGTCTTTCTTTTTTTCCCCTGCTTGCAGCCTAGCACATCCAGGATGTGTTGGAGCAATTCACCCTGGAGGGGTGTCTATTTTAGTGGAAATTGTCTTAGAAGTGTAACTTATTGGGATTGCTTGTAGTAATTGCTGGCACTAATTGCGTAGTTTTCTGGCAAAGAAAGTGAGTAGTATTTTAGAGTGAGTAGCAAACAGCAGTGGAAGAAGACCTACAATAAATGCTGCTGGTTACTAGCTATGTACAAATACAGCTTGCTCAGATTCTGCTAGAGCAGACCCTAGACCTCAGAGCAGCACAAAGCAAGGGGCATCTGTTATAAAGAGCCACTGAAGGTTGGTTGAGATTCTTCTGAATGTACTAAATGTTTTTTGCAAGACTAGATCTCTCATTTGTCCTTCATGGTGTGGCACAACAGGAAATTCTATTGCTATGATATATTAACTTGGATGTTTTAGGCCTGGCTGTCATTTTGAGCAAAATGGGCAATAAAAACACCAATCGAGCTGAAACAGAATTTATGACTGCTTCAAGGTGTTTCACACTTTCTGCTTTGGGTAAAATGTGCCAAAGGCAAATGCATTTCTCAATGATGTGTTTGACTCTCTTGGTTCCCTGAAGCCTCAGTGGTGCCTGTGAACAGACCATGGAGCAGTGCAGCAGAGCTTCTGCCTCTTCTCTTCAAAACTTTCATCCCACACTTTTAGTGGCAGTGGTCACCCATGAGCTTCTAGCTGCTAAGGTGTCTCAGATACTTCCAGACTACAAGTAAATTGTATATCTAGAGGAAAGAATGCATATTGCTCCCAGTGCATAGGGAAAAGTGCAGGAGAGGGTGAAGTAATGGGTAGAGCATGATGGATTACCTCATATCAGATTCCTGTGGGCTCAGGAGAACATGTGTTCTGTACTGGTGCTGGCCCAATGCATGACTTGGAGGACATTGTCTAACAAGTGCTGAATTGTTCATAAAGGGCTCCTCAAGAACCTCCTTGTGCCTGAATTCATGTGAAAAGGGAAAACAAAAATCCTTAGGGGATTTCTGTTGTGCTGCTGCTTCCCTGGCACGCGACAGGCTGATGGGCATCAGAGCGCACAGACGTGGAAGGAAAGAGGAGATCACCACAAAAGGAAGCCAGAGGATCAGGCACTGCTCCAGGCACGGCTGCTGATATATAAAATATAATCCAGCTGGCATGCACAACATTGTAGCTGCCAAACATATCCCATGAAGAGCTCAGGGTGGTCTCTAGGGCTGAACCACTGAAAGGAAAAAAATGCACTAATGGCAGCAAGATGGGGAAACTTTGCCAAGTCAGGACAAAAGTCACGTGTGTGCCAGTTTCCGTGCTTGCAGGGACAGCTCTGCTGTCTGTGAGAAAGGACCTACCCATGGGCAGGGCACACACACACAGGCACGTGCTCAGCCCAGGCACACACGGCCCCAGGTGCCCTGCGATGCCACCAGTGTCAGGTGGTGCTGCTGACTCAGGCTGCAGCTGGTGCTGCTGCCAAAGGGATCTTCACTGCCAGCCACGCATTCCCAGGGCTAATGCCTGTGTCCCTGCTCAGCAGGCAGGATTGGGGGAAAGGTGCAGCTGAAAACCAACCCAAATGAAAAATAATGACTCATGTTCAGCCTGAAACACTCCCTGACTCAGTTTGCCACAGGTCTCTACTCCTGCTGGCGACAGTGCAAGGGAGGCTTTGGACACGTGCAGCAGGGCAGTCTTGTCCCTTTTGGTGACAGTGTGAAATTAGATCTGTGCACATGAAATCCCAGACTGGGTCATACAGGTCAGACTTAGACCAGCATTCAAAGGTTTGTTTCAAGGAGACTATTTTTCTGGACTGTTCTTTTAGACTGAAATAGAAATAAGTATTAGTTTTGTGGCTTGCCACACCAGCAAACTCTTTGCCCAGCTTCTGTGCCTCCCGAGAAGACCCATCATCCTTTCTCTTTGGTTTTTGCTGTCAATATACACTTGTCTTTAGCTCATACGCTCATCCAAAGCTTGTGACTCGGCAGACTTAAGCACCACAACATGCTGTGCAGCCTTCCCTTCTTACCTCTCTTGTTTTCATGGGGTTTTGCTAATGGCAGCTGGTGTCTGCTCCTGTTGAGTCAGGAAAAGTGCCCACCACATCTCTGCTTTGCAGCCATGTCTCTCATGCATGTCTTGTAGCAGATGGTCAAAACTGTCACTACTCATACAGTCTCAAAGACAGGTCTTGCAGAGGCTGATTTCCTGATGTTTAATTCCTGCATAAGCACCTTGTGATGGGAGGGGGAGCAGCCCTCTCTCCCTGTCATATAAAAGGCAGCAATTGGTTCTAAAGCAATGAGCATGTTCATGATAAGTACCTCATGTCTGCTCTGAGCATCCCTGTGGTTAGTACTTGTATTTATTTGTATTTGTGTAATTTTTTCTGCTCTTAAAGCTTTTGTATTCTGGTTTTCTTTTTCATTTGTACATGCCTGGTCAAATTATTTTCTCATTACACTACACTTTGTTTCTTTCCATTCTGTTTTTGTCTACCTGGGGATGTGTAATTTCCTATTGCTCCCTTTGCTGTTTCCATGTGCAGCCCTTCATACCCCTCTCCTTGCCCATTCATTCGCTACTGCCTTGGCCCTGGGGTTGCCCAGTTTCTTGAAGCTGTTTTGAACTGCAGCAAAACTGCTCACATGTGGAATGTCAGTACATGCACAGAATTGAGAGTGCCAGTAATGGTCAGTCAGAGGCCAGAGAACTTCCCAGAAATTCAAACCAGCTTGAGCCAACAGTTTTTGATAATAAATTATGTCAATAAAGAAAATAATATTGGAAATTTAGAAGCATGTATATTTACTCTTCCAAAAGTTTCCATTTACTTTCAATTTTTCCTACTCTCTTCTAGAAAGATATAAATGTCTTAAATGAATTAATGATCAGGTTTCATCAGTCTTAATAATAATAATAATAGTAATAATAATAATAATCCCCAAATCCCTAAACAAAAACTACTGCTACAGAAAAAGCATTTTAGTGTTCTGTGTTCTCCTGTGTCTGCCCAGCATTACCCTCTCCTAGATTATCAAGCCTCAAGCTAACCTGCCAGACTATCTTGTAGAAAAGTGATGTGGAAATGAAGGTGGTGAGTGGCACTGGAAATAGATACTATGCCTGATTGGAATCCCTGTGTGTGACAGAATAATGAAAGCATATATCAGTCCCCAGTGTTGTGATAATTCATTAATTATTTGCATTGCACTCTGAAATCTTCTGGCAGGAGGCAGGGTTTTGTGGTTACCCCTAGCAGCAGCAGCAGGAGTGGTTTTAGCCATGCAAGAGGGACTGGTGTGGTGGCTGAATGCAACATTGTGCCCACTGCCATCGTGCCAAAACCTTAAAAGTTCAAAGGTATTTCGTGGGTCATGTTCCTTTGGCCACTTCTCCCCATCTAATATTGAAATATTGTGTGTTTTTTGGAAGAGACAGCTTCCCTTAATCCACCACGATTACTTCCATTACAAACAAACCTCTCCCAGTAGATCTGGAGCTGTGCTGCTTTGTGCCTGTTGGCTCTGACAATGATTTCCTGTGTCAGGGTGGGGATGGGAAGTGAGTGCCAACACTCCAGCACAGCAGCAGCCCCCCAGAAAGCCATTCAGATCTCACAGGTCGCACATCCTCTGCCACATGGATGCCAGCCCCATCAAAGCATGAGTTAATGCTTTGATGAGAGTCACAGAGCACTGCTGGATGGAGACCCAGCTCTGGAAGCAACCAAAGAAGGCATAAGAGAGGGCTGAAAGTTTGGGTGGAGGTAGTGGGGAGTGAGAGGGGGACCTCCACAAGGAAAGGCCCCGGGAAGATGAAAAGGCGTGAAGTGGGATGCTGGAGGGCAGCTGGGCAGAGAGGTGGAGAGCTGGGGGACACTGAAGAAGAGATTAGGAAGGGGAAAAGATGGTGACATGGAAAACTATGGAAAGGATGACAGAAGAAGGGAAATAAAGGGAGAGGATGATTTCAAACATCCAGAAGTGATGCTGAGAAAGGGAAGGAATTGTCTGGGTTAGAGAGGTACCTGGGGAGCAGACCAGCAGTGGAGACAGCATGAGGACTGACAGGAAAGTTGTGGGCAAAAGAGAAAATGTAATGGAGAGAAGGAGAAGGGACACTGGACTTTGCAAAAGAAGAATCAGAAAAAGAAAAAGGGAAAGAAAGTGTGCAGCAAATTAGTGTAATAGAGACAGATAAAGAAGGAAAGTGAAGAGACAAAAAACTGCCCGGGACTTTCAGAAACTTCAGTTCATGCAAATCTGTTCCAGCCCAGCTTTTGAGGGTGACTCTCAGGATGAAATCAGGAACCTGTGTTAAACAAACTCTGAATTTTGGAAACTTCTTTCCAATAGTAATGAAGCAGAATGTTTGAAAACTGGCACATTTCCTATTACACAGAGATGGAAGGAAAGAAAAAGAATAGACATGTCCATAAATGCAGTAATTACAACCACATGCTCTTATAGCAGAACTATTTTTACAAGATTGCTCTAGTATTTTTTTGTTTATTAACTGTCACTGGGGAGGATAAGTGTAGTAAGTGTGATAAGGAATTAACCAAGCTGTGTTTGCAGTGCTGCCTGCTGATGGATGGAGTAGTGCTGGGATGCTGTGCATCCATGCCTGTGCTGTACCCCACTGGGGAGCAGGCAGGGAGCCAAGGTGCTGTTTCTGCAGTGGATTCAGCCAGCCTGGTGTTGCAGTGCTGCTGGATGGGCTGCACTCCCAGAGGGGCAGCTGAGGGGAGGAGCAGACTCCCTCCTGGGATGGGAACAAGGTCTCCCCAGCCTGCTTGGGTGACCAGAGGTCTCTGCCAGGCACGGGCCAGCTGGAATAGGGGAATGGTTTCCAGCCATTTCCCACTGGCTTGGCTTCTCCTGCCTCACAGGCTGAACCAAGGCAAGGGAATTGAGCCCCTAGAGCAGCCAACTCTGTGTCCACCAACACTGCCAAATTCACAGAGCAGAGACTTTATTGCATGCAAGCAGTGAGAGCAAGGCCGACACCATGCAAGCAGTGAGAGCAAGGCTGACACTGTGGGGGAAGATTTTCCATCAGGTGAGTTGCTGGCATGAGCTTCACCTGATGGCACAACACTGCTTTAATCTCTTATATGCTCCTTATGCCAAGTGTTTGAATTCCAGCTCTCCAGTTCACAGCTTGTACCATCCCTCACACAGGGAAGGAAAGGCTGCACACAAAAGAGATGCACATGACATTTTTGGTGGGGTTTTTTGGCTCATTCCTGCAGCTGCTGTCCCTGGAGGCTCTCAGCTGAAGCCCAGAGGGGAGAAGGCAGGTGACAGGAGGGCACAGCCATGGCTGCAGTGCAGAGGCAAGTCAGCCTGATGAACTGCAGGGGCTCTGCCTCTGGCATCAGTCAGTGCCACTCCATACTCTGCCATCAGTGTGCTTCCACCCCATACTCTGCAGGTCACCCTATCCGTTCCCCCACCCCATCACTGGGAGGACATCTGCCCTGAAATGCATACCAAGGACAGGCAGTGAGTGTGGCTGACCACAGGCTGCACAAACCCTTCCCTGTATGGTAGGGAAAGCCACCACCAGCTGTGCCAGTGCCTTTCTGCTGCTGCCCATGGGGATGCACATCCCTGACAAAAGCTGCTGTGTTTTAGCACCCCGGAGCAGAGTTCAGCAGATGGCACAGGCTGACACCATGCACTGGAGTTCTTCTCCTAAGGAATTTCTCTGTTCTAAAATGTGTTGAACTCTTTAAAAAGCATTAGCAAATACAGCAACTAAGTACTATCTCTCTGCATTTTAAATAACTTGTTTACTGCATGTGACATTAAAAAGACAGCTTTTGATGTCATGTTCAAAGAGGTATATATGCCAGTATCCAGTGAGGGTGTGGTAGCCCTGCAAACATACTAGAGGGGTGGTAAAAACCTGCCCGTGGTGCTGCATGGGGAGGCATTTGCCCATAGCAGTGACTCCTTTAAAGACAGCAGGAAAGTAAAATTCTGTAAAAATCAGACAACCTGAGCAGCAAGCTCTTTTGGATATCCAGCAGGAAGAAAAGGCATTTGTTCCGTGAAGACGTAATGAAAACCACTTAACAACATTAAAACAAAGCATGGATCTAATGAGCTCTATGGAACAAGGAAAAAATAGCACGAATACTAAGAGTAAAAATTCTCAGCATATTTAGCTCTTGAAAATCTCTGCTTACAGATGTGAAAACAGCTTTGTTTACTTCATAACTGTCAAGGTTATAATGTCATAAAACAAACTTCCTGAGATATTAATCTGCTTTTATTGGTCTTTCCTTACTGATGTAAGTGTTCTTGGAAACCAGTCTGAGCTCTGGCATCTCATTAGAGATGGAGATGTAGGGACTGAGGCAGACTGTGCAGCCTGTGCACGACCAGGCTGCATCTTTGCGCACGTCCTGATACTCTGTTCGTGCACATGCTTGTCAGGAACTTGTTTTTCAGAGATGCTGACAACAAGCAATTCCTGCTCATGTCAGGAATGTTTCTGGAAGCAGAAACATTTTTAAAATTAAAAATCAGGTCAAATGCAGTTTTCTGGTTTGCTGTTTCCATTTCAGTATCTCAGGAACACCCCGTTGGTGTATTGTGGACAGAATGAACCTGCTCCCTGCTTCACTGCTCTGTGCTAACAAGTTGCTATTTGTTACTATAGTTATATTGATTATTTTTAATAGACTAGGGAATTGACATGGAAACTGCCAGCCCATTTCTTCTCCTTCTGCATCCTGGGATCTCCAATTAGCTCCTAAATGTAAACTGAACTAGGTGTCTCCCATGGCAGCATCTAGGGCCAACTGTGTGCATCATTCTTGAGGGGTTCACAGAAGGAAAAGGAAGCTAAAGGAAAATGAGAAAAAAAGGTCTTCCTCTACTGTAAGAAATTCCTGAACACAAAGTAATTTGGAAAGTATTGTGCTAGTTCAGCTTCTTTTCTGAAGGAATGCCTGTGAATTTACATCCTTGTGGTTTTGTCAGTGTGCTACAGAGCTGTCGTTGTTTCTCTTATTAGCTTAATAGCTTGTACAAGCTACACAGCTATACACAGGTGACATGGACCCTTAGCTATACTTTCTGTGCACTTTTGCTTGTTAATACAAAGGAGTTCCCTGGAAAGTACAGGCATAAGTAAATGACACAAAAACTATTTGCACATGGAACAGCCTGGGAAATTCCCAGTTGCTCTGAGGTTGAATAAAAGAAAAATTCTATTTGTATGGCACAAGGCCTGAAACAGAGGATAGCTTCACTGTCCAGGCTAGTTTAATACTAGGAAAAACTATCTGCATTCTGCAGTTCAAAAAATGATAGGAAATAGAGATGGGAGCAGCTTCAGGAAGAATCTCAAATATTGAGGCAAGATCAGCCAGACTTGAACTGCCTCAGAGAGCTCCTTTTCCATGCTTTGTTATCCCTGATATTGGGACACTGTTCTCCAAAGGCTAAACAAGACATTGGACTTCTTTTAAAACACTTCCTGTCTTACCTGTTATTGTCATGGAGAATTGTTTTTTCCCTTTCTCCCCACAGCTTTTGCTTTCATGTCTACCTGGCCTACACACCAAAGATCCTACTCCATGGCAGTCCTGTCCATGTTGGTTTGCTCTCTGCAGAAAATGATGCTCAGAAGGGTCCCTGCTGTAGAAAGATCCTGCACGAACTTTAGACAAGACCTTTGCCCAGAATTATTTACTGCATTTACACCATCAATGCTGTCAGAGCACAGTCAGAGCCAGAAGGACATAAAAAACTGCCTGCTCAGGATATTCTCTGTGCAAGCACACACACCCCCACACACTGCAGAGCTTCTACCAAGGCAATCCACATTTTTGCTGGCTTTTGGATTCTTTGCAAAAAGATTGCAAAGCAACTTTCAAGGTCAGGGAAATGGGGAGACAGCACACAGGACCAGGCAAAATGGTGGCTTTTTCTCCTGGATTATCATAAAAGGGTGGTCTGCAGCGATTTCCCTGTGGTAAGTGTAGAACATCTGAAAGACATGGGAATAGCTAAAAAATTAACTTGGTCTCAGCCAGACCAACTTGCAACACACATAGTGTTTCCTACTGTCAAAATGTGATTGGATGCTTTATTTTATTTGTGAGAAAGGGCTGAGTGGGCATCTTGAATGGATTTTAATTTCCCTTCTTAAAAAAGCTTACAAAATTGCCCAAAGAACTAATCTATATGAAAATTTTCTCTCAGTAATGACTCTTTCACCTAAATTCTATTTTTTTTTTAATTCTAAAAATCTATCTTTACTATAAATCAGAGATGTAGGGTTGTGCAATTTTGGTTTTCCTTTTAGTTACAAAAGCAGTGTCCCAGGGTTGGCAAGGACTTTTATGCACTAACCTCCATGAACCACTACAGTGCTTGCTTTGACCAGTGCCGTCCAATTCAATGTCCTGATCCTTTTTATTTATTTCTTAATTATAGAGGGAGCAATAGCTAAATAAAATTTCAGAAGTTGCACTGTCAGTGAAAGCCTTTCCATTGCTTTTCTTCATCACCCATTCTCACCCCCACAGCAGCAGTGCCAGGCAGGGATGTGGGAAAGGGTGCAGCTCACCACTGGAAAGAGGCAGGGAGAAGAGAAGGAAGGAGCTAGTGAGTTTACATGGATAAGTCTGCAGAAAAACTTTAAGATTAGGAAAGTCTGGGATTCTAGCACTGGATCAAAAGCTCTGTCCAGCTCCCTGAAACCAATCTGACAGTAAAAAACTCTGCATTATGCATTCATTCAAAGGACATTGACAGGTTCAGCTTTTACCAGCTGTTTTAACTTCACCTTCAGGTACTGCCTATTCTCCCTCATATGAAGTTCATGTGAAAGCTTCAGGCTGCCAGAAACCATTGCTATAGGCTTGGGCTAATTTGGCAGGAATGTGATTGTTTGATCTCGTTTGTCCTTTTTGGACATGTAGTGTCCAGGTCTGGTACTAATTATCATGAAACCTCAGTTTTGTGAGAAGGCAAGTGCTGTGACTGGAGAGTAAGAGCCCAAGATCATAGAAAGGGAGAATGAGGGAATAAAAAAAAAAAAAAAAAAGGAGAGGGACAGAGAAAATAAAAATGCTCTGCATTCTCAGGGAATAAGTAAAGCAGAGGACCACTAAATTTCAGATAAAATTATCTGGGGATAAGTAGCCAAAACAGGCATGGTAAGGGTATAGGATAAGACTTTATATTTGGATGAACCCTTAAGCTAAAGTACATCCTACACAAGAATGACTTAAAAAAGAGTCAGGGTATGAGGTGAGCAAATGCTCCTCATCCCATTTATGGGTGAAGAGGTGAAGATTGGCATAGGTGGGTGGTGGAGCTGTCCTGCACCTTGCAGGAAACCCTGGCAAATTCTAGGCAGTTCTCTCAAGCCCTTGCAGGTGTCCCTTTTCCACATGGAAGATGAGGAGCCATGGTGACCAGTTTCTGCTTCCTGCAGGAAGATGTCCAGCTTGCTGGGGTGGCCATAGGTGGCACAGCTGAGGGCAAAGGAACAAAGAATCAGCATTTCTTCTCCCTCATAAGCACAACTTCTGGCAAGTCTCCCCAGCTTTCAATACATGCTAGCAAAGACTAAATCTGTGTCAAAGGGTAAACATCTTCATGGGTAAACAAGCCACAGACTTTCCAAGATATGATAACCTCATCCAAAATGTGTTCTGGCAGTGGTCTTTTGTCTTTCTTCACATACTTCTGCTCCTGAGGACCTCCTATGGCAGAATCAGAAACAGCAGTGAAAACAAACTCTTCCATCGCCAAGTTAAATAACTCACATTGTTCCTTAAGATTTTGTCCCACAGCAACACTTGCCTTAAATTCATATGAAACTACTTTTCAATTAGCACATCTTTGTCTCAGTATTTTCTGTCTGAATTTTGTAGACATCTCAGAAACTGAGATGCCACCGTGGCATGAGCTAGGGGGAAAAAGAACAGCTGAGCACACCAATAAATTAAAAATAGGCATGGTAAAGGGACAAGGTTCTGCAACCATGCTGTCTGGCTCAGCATTCCCCTCAGATCAGAAAACTGGGAGCAGGAAGGAGGGACTCACTCTTCCTATATGATTTCACTCATATCCTGCTGGGGACAGAGCCTATTTCTTTAATGATGCAGTTCTGGCTAAGGAGGAGCCAGAACAGTGAATATTGATGTGGACAGCGATCATAAAGCTCTGCTCATTTGTGTTTCCTTGAAGTATTATGTAGCAGCAATAGTAAGGGGGTCTCCTGTCTCTTTTAGATGTCTTCAGGGAGATGTGATGTTTTCCTGATTTGTTGTTTTAATTGGGTGAAATAAAAAAATGGAAGATGGAATTATTAATCTGGAATTCAGCATACTTTATTTCTGGGCTGGGATGTTCTTGAGAGAGTATTTCTGGATACCTAGAAGGTTTTCATGGCATTCATCTGGAATTTGCCTTTCCTCCTTTAATCCTATGCCCTTAGGGAGATTTTCATAGAGCTGCATGAGCAATTCCTATAGGAGAGGTAATGTCATTTCCTTCTGCTTCTTTTATGTAATAGGCAGAACGTTTAACCATTTAATTGCTATTGATATCCTCAGGAATTAGGCACCTAGGCATTTTGGAGATTTGAGACAAACTTCTGTGAAGAGATCTCCTTTTTGCATTTATAAAATTTCTGATCAATCTCTCCACAACCAAGTGCCATCATCTGTCTTGAATCCATGCCATATCCCTTTGCCAAGCTTGCCAGGACAAAATCTACCCCTCAGTCTTAGAGCTGTAGGCTGTACATCCTGATCTTCCTCTGTTCCCATCCAGGTCGTGGCGTGAGAGCTGCTCCATGTCCTGGCAGCTCAGGGAGGATGTGAAATGGGGATATGTGAGGATGTTCATCAGAGGCAGAAATTTGCTCAGATATAGGTTAGGTCAAACAGAAGGCTAAAAAATTCAATCCCCAAAGCAAACAAAATGCAGCTGGATGCAATTACTGGCGTGAGCTCTGTCCATTCTCTGGCTGCCTTGGGTTCTTGCACCACTAGTAGTCACTAATGGAGCTTTTTGACATCAGAAAAAGAAATCAGTCATATCATCCCTACCTTGGCTGGCTTTAAAGCATGTGCTTTCTTGCACTGTTTCTACAGAATGGATTTTGAAAGATGGTTTGGCTTTGACAGCCTATTTTGAAAGGCTCCTTTCCTAGGAGCTAAGACAGAAGTGAGCTGCCTGCATCATTTCCCTCTCACTCCTTGACAGCCCCATATACATAATAATACTTACAACTGGCAGCTGACATTTACATTGACTGAATAAAATGACCTCATTAATAAGAGGAGAGAAGCTTGATAGTGAACTTGTGTGGTCTGCAAAATAAAAAATAAAAACAAGTGGGACCCAGTGAAGGGGGGATAGCTCAGTGAAGTTTGAGAGTTTTACTATGCACCTGTCCTGCATCACACTCTAAATTGCTCTATTCTGCCCTGAATGTCTGGATTTCCTCACAAGCATTTCTATTACAGTCAGCAATCAGGAAAACTGGCTCTGAACTTGCTCCATCTCCTGGCTGCTGGGTTTCACTATCTGCCTGGGAAACTCAGCTTCAGCCCTGGGCTTTCATTAACTTCCTACCCTGTGAAAGTCTTCTTAAAATGGTGATATCATACTCTGGGTACTCCCATCAAACCAGACCCCTCTAGCACTGCCAGACCTAAAGCAGTGTTGAGGCAATTTTTGAAGACACAAGCAGATATCAGACTGCACGATGGCCTGGATTTTTAGAGGATGCCAGCTGCTGCAGTTGCAATCATGCTGCCTACATGAAGAAAGATTCTGATCTCATTCTGCACCTGTGATTTCCTAGTGCTTATATTTTGCCTTTCTCTGTCAGCTCTTTAGTAGATATAATAAAAATTTATATTCTTAAGGATTACTGTTGCAAGACATTAAGGTAATAGGCAGGAAGAACCCTGACAGGATTGTTTGGTAACACACTGAGGATGATGCAGTTTACAGCCTATCTCCTCTGATTTTTATCTTTTGCCTTTCTCCACATCTCTGCTCCTTGTCCATTTAAATGGAAAACCTGTTCAGATTTGACAAATTGCATTTGTGATTTTCACAAATAATTTTTCTCATTGAATCAATATGTGCAAATAAAATCTATAAGAAACTAACTCTTGCAAAAAGCTTGTGCAGCCTTCTGCAATGCAGTGGGCAGTCACTGACTCAGAGCACACTACCTAGCTAAGCTATTTCATCAGCCACAGGAAAAAAGACACACAGACAAAAAAAAAAAGGTAGATCCATGAGTTAATCTCTCTCTGGGCACAGAGGAACTGAGAATCTCTAAACATGTGACCACAATTTCCCATATCATGGTGTTTCCAGGGAATAATTTTGGGGCATCCATTTATGCTGGCTGAATATTTAGCTTGGGATCAGTTTTTTGAATAATGGTTGCTGATACTCCTGCTTACAGGGCTAATTTTTTGCTTTGGTGATTTAAAGGAGCTATTAGATCTTCATACCTGGCTTCTTGTAAAACAACAGGTCATTACACCTCATCCACTATTTGTATACTGAGTGCAATAACTAATTGCATTCAATACAGGAATAGTGGATTTTCTGATGCCAAAGTAATGTTTACATCAGGCTTCTGAAAGAAACTAAAGACCACAGAGATGGAGAACTTGTCTTACCTCTCAGCGTGTTCAGGATTGTTTGGTTTATGTCGGTATATGCACAAACACACACACATGCACATACACAAAGGCAGGTTGCAGGTAGAGATCTGATTTCTCACATCAATTACTTTGGCTTCATTTTCCAGCCACTGTTACTGTAGCATTATGTCTACACAACTAGAGATAATTCAAACCTGATGTATTTTCTCATGAAGTGTCACCCTGAAACCATGACAACCTTTTTGTCATGACTGAACTCATCAGGTCATTTCGTCTGCTTGCTTGATTTTTTGTTTGTTCCCTAGCATAGTTCCTAGCTTGTATCTCTTCTTTCTTAAAGAGGAACTTTGCAGGTTTGTGTTGAGGCTATATTCAGTCAATAGTTCCAGTTTACCAAGAGGTCAAGATCATTATGCTTACCAATCTTTGCATGATCTTCTGATTGATTTCTTCATGATTTCTTTCATCTTGTCTCATGAAAAGCAGCATACCCAGCAGCTCAAAAGAGGCAATTCTCTCCTTCTATTCTACTCTTGGAGACTCCACCAGGAGTACTGCCTGCAGTTCTGGGGCCCTCAACATAAGGAGGTGGACCTGTTGGAACAAGCCCAGAAGAGGGCCACAAAGATAATCAGAGGGCTGGAGCAGTTTGGGTTATTCAGCCTGGAGAAGAGAAGGCTCCAGGGAGACCTTATAGCAGCCCTGCAGTACCTAAGGGGGGCTACAACAGAGATGGACAGAGACTATCCCCAAGGACTATCCCCTAGTGATAGGACAAGGGGAAATGGCTTCAAACTGGGGGTAGAGTTAGGTTAGATAATAGGAAGAAATTCTTTACTTTGAGGGTGGTGAGGCACTGGCACAGGTTTCCCAGAGAAGGTGTGGATGCCCCATGTTTGGAGAGTTCAGTGCCAGGCTGGATGCAGCTTAGAGCAACCTTGTCTAGAGGGTGGCATCCCTGCCATGGCAGGGGGATTGGAATTAGGTGATCTTTAACCCAATCTTCCAGCCCAAACAATTGCATCATTCTATGTGACACTTAGGGACATGGTTTTGTGCTGGACTAGGCACAAACCCCAGTGCTGGGTTTACAGTTGGACTTGATAAACTCAAAGACCATTTCTGACCTAATGAATCCATGAATCTAAGACTCTGTATGTGCAAGCTACTTTTATCAACTGAATTCTTCAGTGGGTGAAATCAGGGCTGTCCTACACTAAATATTTTTCATGACTTGACACCACATGGTCTTTACACCACCCACACATACCTTTTAAAGAAAAAAATACTTCATTTATTATTTTTCTGGAGCATTTTGTGCATATGTTGATTGCAAAATTGTTGTGCTTTGTTGACAGAGCACTGATTGCAGTTTAAAAATAGTCATCTTAATTAGTTTCCTAAATTGAATTCAGTTATAGTAGCATATTCCAAAGCAGGACCACTAAATCCAAATCCATGACATCAGAAAAATGTATTTGTAGGCAAGTGCTGCTTATTACTGCAGCTTGTGACAAGGATAAACTTTACAAGAAAGGTGCAGCTTAAGGAGACTGAGGGGAAAAAACCCTCTTCCATTTTTAATAGCTTTACCATGCAAATCAATGCACCGAAATTACACTTACCCTTTAATACAGATAACGTGGTACCTAAATTCAGCACTGTAGCTGAAATTGTGTAATCCTTTGGTTGCACCACCATTAGAAGATAAAACTTGTGAAACATTGCATTTTTAATTTGTTATGAGACTTACACTGCTGGGAAGTCATGGCTCAAATTTGCAGCTGTGGATTCTTTGTATAAATGCTAGATAGAGGGAAGTCTTAGGAATATTTCAGGAATAGTCCTTAAAAATTATTCTGGGTTTACATTTCTCAAAAAAAAGAATGTGAAAATGAGATCTAACTTTAACTTCCCTTGTTTTCTTTCCTGTTGACACAATTATTTACTCACAATGTGTGAATAACTGCTAGCAACCAAACTGCTCTATGAATTTGATTTTTATTTGCTGCAGTAGAGGTGAGTTTCTACTACTGTGTTCCATTGCTAAACTAACCCATGAGCTGGCATTATTAGGGCTGGGCACAGAAGCCATTCTCCCTCACACTGCTTCTTGCTGTGCTTGCTCTCAGGAGTGACATGATTGTTTCTGATGGCTGGCTGACTCCACCTCCATTTTAAAAATCTCACTCGAACATTGATTTTTTTTTCCTTGGGAGACATTGACATAAATAGGAATGAGGAACTCCAGAAACTATTAAATCCTTTCCTTTCTACCCAAACAGGCTCAACACAGGACATTTTTCCAACAGTAAATAGAATTCCATCAGATTGACTGCTTGGGCGCCCAGATTGTATTTCATTTCTAGTCTTCACCATCACACAGGTTTATTGCAATGCCCATAGGAATAAACAGCAGAACTGGAGATCCAGAGCCCTAATATGCCTTAGGAGAGATAAGGCAACTCTTCCTGTTCAAAGGAGACTCAAAGCATCTTTGCATGCATGGAGGAAAGACACTTTACTAGAAGACTTTCTTGAGACATAAAGAGGATGCAGATCCAGACTGGAAAATGGAGAAGCCAAATCCTGTAATGTTCCATCTGTTCTGATTAGTGAGATACTTTCTTGGTTAGATAAGTAAATGCTTTACTTGATAAACACCCTAAGGTGACATGGTTCATGCCAGAGGTTGATTTGTCTTCTGCATATTTCAGCATGATGCGTTGATGGGAGAAAGTGCTCCTTGGGAAACCAGAAGACAGCATCTGAAATAGAGGCTGAACCTCTGTTCAGAAGAAGAGGAAACTGTCATTTGCTAATTTTCTAATTGCAAAAATTAGGCTAAATTCTCATTTAGCAGTTTATTTTAAGGGCTCATCAGAAAGCCTGTCTACTATCTTGGAAAGTTATGCTCCATCCAATTTGACTTTCCATAACTGTCACTGAAGATGAAGTCTGTTTTCTGGAATGTTCCGGTAAGAAAAAAATATTCCTTCATTGAAGAATGAAGCTTCCAGGACTAGGGGAACAGCTGGAGGTCATTGATTTTTTTTACTTATGACAAACACCCCTCGTTATGTTTTGCAGTATGAAGTCAGTTTTCATTACTTCCTGAGGAGAGAAAATGTTATGTTTGCCTTCCTGATTGGGCTTGCAGCAGTTTATTCATTTCCTAGGAATGCTGGTTCAGTACTTCTCTTTTTTTTCCAAACCACTCAGGCAAAAACTTGGGAACATCCAAGGTTACTTTAAAGCAATTAGCACTCTGTATTTCATTATACTGTCTCCCTGAACTGCTCAGATTTCCAAGACATCCAAATGACACTGTCATGGAAGCCTGTCTTCATTCTGTCAACCCATAAGCACAACAGTGCTCACATACCCACACATACATAACCAGCACTCATGGCTTTGTGGTTGCAAAGTCAATGTGCTAATCTGAAGCAGGTTGTTTTGGCCTCTGATGCTTTTCTGTGAAAACCCAGCACTACATCATGATAATGATGTGCTCCGGAGCACAGTGTTAGCAGAAGGCACAGCTCTGCTGGCAAAGCAAGAACTGCTGCCTTGAAATGAACCTGAAATGGATGACTGGGATTTCCATTTTCCACCAAGATGCTTACATGCCATTAGAGTGATGAGGATAAAAAGTTTTTAAACAAGAAGTAAACCCAGTGAACCTGCAGGCACTTTGATTAGCTGTGCTGCCACGATACATCTTTATTGTGGCTGGTTTCAGTGGTTTATTATTAAAGCCAGAGGAAGCACTGTCAGGTATAGAGCTGGGCAATCTGTTAAACCTATTGCTGAACAAATTAATGTAAAGCTTAATGAAAAATAGTTTGCTTAAGAGCCCTTTTGAAAGGGATTGATTTGGCAAGGCCCAAATTTTTTTTAACCAATACAATGTAAACCTACAGTATGCCCCATCTAGACACAAACCCAGAATTTTTTGACTGAGTTTTCCTTGGATTTTAGTTTCACACTATCCCTTCTCCTCTTTCCTTCCCCACCTCTCCCAACAAATGGTTTGAAGTGCACCCTCAGTCTTAGTTTAACTAAACAAACCAAATGTTTTAAGTACATGCTGCCCTGTAAATAACCCAATTCTTCCCCCTTGTGGCATTTCTAGCAAGAATCACAATTTGAGATGTTTATGGTAAATATTTTGCAAAGCTGACAGGGACAAGCCCTTGTGTTACAATTGTAGCTACAGGCAGGGAGAGAGAGGAGGACAGCAGAGGTCTGAGGCAGAATTTGAAGATGACTGGAGTCACTTTTGACATGAGTTCAGGGCACAGCAGTGCTGCACCTCAGGTATGGTGGTGCCTGGCTACACCAGCTGCAGGGCAGTGCATGGCCTGGTGGGCAGTGTGTGGCTCTGCTGAGTGGCTCTTCTGTTTCCAAGGGACTCATGCTCTACCAGTGACACCATTTAACTAACTCCATGCTGTCCCAATGATGGCTGGAGTCAGCCAAGGTAGCACATCCTTGTAGAGAAGAGCCACTCCTCAGCAGTGCCTGAGAAACAACCTGCTCTTCTTACCCTCATCCCTTGGCACTCATTTAAACACAACCCACCAAGGACTTCTGCCATGTCATATATTGGCAAAGCAGTGGAGGTTTGGCTCCCCACATTATCATTATAGCATAAGAGTTCTATTGTCATTACATCGCAAAGTTTCCATATTGCTAGAGTTTTGTATCTCCTTGATGTTTCTCATAGCAGCTCCTCTGGGCACTGACTCATCCTCACAGCAGCCAACTGACTCCAGTTCCCCTCAACCACCCAATCCACTCTTTTATAACACTCTGCTGATTGGCTTCAGCTGTGGCCTGTTAAATTCAGACCTGCTCCTAATCTTTAATAATTAACTCAGCTGCAACTCTCTAAGGGGTAAGATTACTTTCTATACCACCTTTATTTACTTATATACTGTCCCCTTACATCCCCACAGGAGATCATGAACTCCTGTGACATGGAGCAGCAATGGTAGAGGATGATGCTTTCAATATGCCATTGCAGAGCAGAGAGCAAGTTTCAGAGAAACTGCAAGTGCAGAAAGAAACTGCAATTTCAGGATATAATACTGTGTCATTCAGTTTATGAAGTTATCAAAATATAACTTGGGGAAGGGTGAGCAAAACCCTAAAAAATAAAGCAGTCCCTACTGCTTTTCCTGTAGGGACTTACAGCAATAATTCTGTAGAGCAAATAGATCTGCTTCTCCACATTTATCCTCATTGCTTAATGCCATATCCCTGTCCCAATATCTTGCTTTTGAGAAAGATTTGAGATTTTCTTAGATTTGTAATGAAAAAGAAAACAGACTTCCTGGAAAGAAGGGAGAGGAATTGCTCTTGGTTCATGTCACAGAAACTCCTGTTTGAAGCTCTGATCCTTCAGCCCCAGCATATCTGTGAGCCTTGTGAGCTGCTGAAAACCTCTCTTGTAGACTTCACTATATCAGTGTGTAGCTGTCAGAGTAACTACCAGGTGTTACAAATAGGGCATGGAGTAATTTAACAGCAGGAAAATACTCCTGCCATTAAAGTCTTTGCAACACCTTTAACTAAGGCAGAGCTGAATAGCATCTGCACATTTTTCTTTCACTTCACACTGCAGACAAGATAAGGGGCACACATTTCCACTACAATTTTTCCTCCTCAGAAAATCAGATCCTAAGTCTACTTTTGACATGGGGGGGAAAAAAAACCAACAAAAAAAACCCACAAAGAAAAGAAAAAATCCCCACCCAAAACAACAACTCCCCCCCCTCCCCCACTTTTCAGTCTATTTCAAAAGCCTGGCCTAGAGAGTCCCTACAAATTTGTGCTGCAGTAAACCAGCACTTTTATTTTTCATTCCGAGTCTTAAAATAGCAACAACCTCCTATTTAATTTCCCTAGGAACTGTATGGAAGAGAGTAGAGTATTCCCTGGCATAGATCTGCTGAGCATTAACTGAATTTCATTATGAGAAATTTTAAAATATCATCTGTTTTCATCACTGCAGGATATTTTTTCTTAATTCTCTCAAAAAACCCTGCCCATAATCAAGTCTTCTTACACTATCCTATTTGTTCCCACACAGGTTCCCATGTCTTTGATTACTATGTTGGTCAGATCCATTGGTCTGCTGTTTTGCAGCACCACAGATACACAGTGCCCATAAACCTGAAATGCATTTTGTAGCTGCTATGTGTTGGTGGAAGTCTCAGCTCATTAACTGAATACAGCTGAGGACACAGAGGAACTGGCCCCAACAGTGCAGCTTGGAAAATCTCACCTTAAAATGACAGACATATGGGTTCTACAAAAAAATGTTAGAAAATTGGCATTTTTAGTCACCTTGTCTGGTCAAATCACTTAGGTATAATGAGGAGGTGGATCACTAAGGGAAAAGCCAGGGCTGGGATGAGGCAGTGCAGTTCAGGGAGGTGGAAGCAGCTGCTCATTCTGCAAATCCTTCATAAAAGTCAATTTTTCAGGGTTATACAGCACCGGTTTCCCTGTGATATTGATCAAAGTTGGTCACCTTGTGTATACATTACCTTGGAAGAGCAGTTCATGGTCAGCAGGCAGCAGATTCCTTCCCCCAACTAGACTGGGAAATAGTCTCCTGCAAGACAGCTGAAAACACATTTCATGGAACATGTGTTGGAATATCATATCTCCAGTAAGATGGAGACATATCTGCTTCTACCTGATGACTGTGTCAATGCCTTTTCATAATTAGAGTGATGTAGCTTCTGTTGCCTGTCTGTGATGGTGTGAGTGAGGGCAGGCCAGCTGTGGGAGTGCTACTGGATTATTGGATTGCAGAGACACAGCTGGCAGGTGCTGTTCTGGCAGCTACAGCTCTACATAGGCTTTGTAGGGCACTCACAGTTTGCAGTTTGGGACACCATTGACTGAAGTTTAGGATAGAGCGTCACACATTCCTTGCTCACAGTGATATGCTTTCAAGTGCTTGGTTTTATCCTTCTGTAGCACAGCGTACTCGAGAAGGCGCTTGGTACTGGACCCCAATTTATAAACTCTGAGCCCAGGACAAAGGGAACTACTTCATCTGACCACCTGCCAAAACAAAGCCTGCATTGCACCCACTTATCCCCACACTGAGTGTAGCTACTTGAGAACCTGAAGATGTTTGAATCAAATGTACATGAAGAGGCAAAAATCCCACTCGTTCCCTTGACATTTATTCCCATAGTTAATTCCCCACTCCACCCTTGTGCTTAAAAAAATGATGTCTATTTTTTCACCTTAAAACATGAAGGATTTTTCACATGATATTACCTGGTTCACATTAGTTCACACCATCACTTTTTTCTGCAGGCACAAAGGAAGCTGGTACTTCCTCCTGGCGCAGGCATGAGGATGACAGAACTGAGCCAAGGCATAGGTGATGCACAAGCCTCAGCCTGGCTTCTGTGTGACTCCCCTGCTGCTGGCATGGGCTGCCTGCCTCGCCTGCTCAGCACCAGCCCAGGGACCTGCCTGTCAGGGCAGCTGCTCTGGCATCTCTGCTGCAGAAAGGGGGGCCACCCCTCACAGACAGGTGAAGGCAGCAGTAAACGAGGAGCTGGGGTCTCTTCCTATCGAGAAGCTGCAACTCCAGAAGTCTCCACTCTGAGGCAAGCTTCAGGTACAAGGCTTCATGCCATTTATTTCTTGAAGTAAAGCCTGCCCTGGGGATTCCAGGCCAAACTAAAATGCATATTGATCGATGTGTTGTCTTCCCTGAAGCTGTATCACAAACATCAACACAGTGTCAGCTATGATGTCCTTTGTTCCTCCATCCTGCTGCAAAAATTGGGTTTCCCCATTTGTCTGACCCTACAGGGAATTTCAACTGGCTTATTATTGTAGAAATACTGTACTTCTGCTTTGTTTTGCTAAAGTATCACTCACAGTTACTTTGGGAGAGCATATAACTACTAATGATGAATAATAATACTGTTTTATCTGAAAGAAATGCTGAAATGACCAGAAGTTCCTTCATTATTTCTTTGAAAGCAAAACCCATGGTTGTCCCAGACTCAGGTCATGATAGTCCCAGACAACAGCAGGAGTACCAGAGCTTGCAGCCTCTGGCCCTCATGAGCTGTGGGTAGTCATACTGGAAGCTCACACCCTATCTGCCATGGCTGCAGCGCCTCTTGCTGGCAAAGAAAGGGCAGTTTCACCTCTGCTCTGGGGCAAACGTAGGCTAAATCACACAGTACATGTTTCTGTGAATCACACTGTTTCCATGACTTTCAAGTTTCTGGGACTAAGAACAGACTGTCATTGCATTTTCCTCTAGAAAATCAGAGCAGCACCTGAATGTGAGGCCAAAGGATGTGCCTGAACAGTAATTCTGTGTCTACACTCAACACACACCCTTAACTCAAGAGAGTCTCAGGATAACGTGGTCTTGCTGCTAA
The DNA here is from genome assembly GCF_027579445.1 of Ammospiza nelsoni. Lineage (NCBI taxonomy): Eukaryota > Metazoa > Chordata > Aves > Passeriformes > Passerellidae > Ammospiza > Ammospiza nelsoni. The sequence continues at coordinate 61,945,952 of NC_080635.1, forward strand.
AGCTGCCATTCTTGTTTTATGCTGAGGCAAGGCTATGTAGAGTAGGTATCTCAAGATTATGAAAATATGCCAATATTTCAATGAGCATGGGAGGTCAAACTGGGTCAATATAATTTGTTGGCATACACCTCTCCCTATCTATCTATCTATCTATCTATCTATCTATCTATCTATCTATCTATCTATCTATGTTGTGCTTTCTTGCTTTCTTGCTTGTCCAGCTGGGTCACTATGAAGTGTTACATGCTAGAGAAATTAATCTTGATTTCCTCACCCAAGCCCCAGTAAATGGATTATGACCTCTGTCCTACAGCTGTCACAGGCAGGATGACACTTGGGCATTGATATATGACATAGACAGTGTCTACCCATCAGCACAAGTCCTGCAGCAGAGACCACAAAAAGCAAGACCACAGCAAGGGATCCTTTTTTTTTGTGCCAAAAGTGTCGACCAGACAATACCATCTTTGCAAATAGATTTGACTGTCTCCAGTCTTGGTGAGACCAAGGAAGCAATCTGTGCACAGCACCTCATCCGTCCTCTTCCCCTCAACTTCTTTTTTTTCCTCTCCTGACACTTCCCTTCTGCTTTCACTGTATAAACTTGCCATTGTTATTAATACCTTGCTCCTTGTTCCTTCCTGCTTTGACTTAATAAGGCAAGAAGAGAGTTGCAGCCCCCTTGAAAGAAACAAATATTATTACTACATGGGGATGAAACCTACACTGTTCCTGGGTTGTAGGCTACCATATTGTCTTTCTGGGGGAGCAAGAAAAGGCAGCTAAAGTCCTTAAACTACCCATATCATATAAGCTATAATATCCTGGAAAGAGTGCCAAGGAGTCCTGAATATCTTGGGCAGATGAACCTGTTCCAGCAATAAATTTCTTCTCTGAGCTTATCCTGCTTGCAAGGTGACAGGGATGGGTGCAGTCCTTTGATGCAGTGCAGGCCTTAAGTGTGTAAGCATGGTGTCAGAGGACAGCTATATTTACCACAAATGCTGCCTGTGTAGGAAAAAGTGGAGGCTTTCCCTGATGTGAACTGCTGCGAGCTATAAGTCTCCATGTATCAGACTGAGTGCACCTGGGAATGGTTCTCAGAGCACAGGACAGGACCCTGCAAATAAAATGTCAAAAAGACTTTGATATACTGGAGAATAGGGAAAGCAGGAAATTTTTTTATACACAGAAATTTTGTCAGTTTAAAATTCCAAACATAAGTCATATAATCGTGTAAGATTATCAATTTTTAATTTTAAAAGTTCAGTTTATTCCTTTAGCATTCTTAAAAATGTGATCCAAATTCCTCAGATCTGAGGAATCCAGATAAAGTACAATGTATGTATGAACATCTCTTTCTTTTCACTATGATTTTTATCCTGCAAATTATGCTGTCTGCACATCAGTCACTTCCCTTACAGTTTCTGAACCCTTTGTTTCATGTCAGCCAAGTCTGATGGAGTCTCCAAGTCTCAAAGGTATTCAGATTCCTGAAAGTTCCAGATAAATCAGCTGAGTGGACTCAAATTCCCTTTCTGGGGAAATTTAAGCAAAATAACTATTACTGCTCTTTCCAGCATGGGTCACCCACTGCACCAGGAGCCAGCCAGCATGTATGTTGGAGTTTGCTGCCTCTGCCTTGGAGTGGCCAATGGGGAATGTTGTGCTGTTGCAAAGGAATTAGATGAGCCACCAGGCAGGCACAAATCCATAGGAAATTACATTTCCTTGCTTTTCTTGCTCACAGAAAAATAATGTTCAGACAGTCCCAGTACTGAGTCAACTGGGCTTGCAGGAGGTAATGAATGTTGGTCTTACTGTAGCCCATCATCCTTTCCCTCCATACAGCCCTAAATATACATTATGATTAGTAAATTAATGGATTTTTGTGCTGTTTGAACTAGTATTGATTCCACTCCAAAAGCAATATGAGGCATGGTAGTGTATCAGGGACCTGAAAAGTCCCAGGTTGTTGTGTGCTGGAAAGGCACAATAGGAAGAGGAATGAGTTCATATGACAGCTAATACAGAAAAAAAAAAAAATTGGAGAATCACTTCTGTGTTTTCTAGTTTTTATTTTTCATGTTCAACAAAAGAAGAGCCCTGAAAAAGGTCTCTTGTAATAAATGTTCCCAGGCTATTCTATTTTCTAGTGTGGAAGAGCTAATTCACATTGTCTTGTACTGACAAAAGCTTTTCAAGTTGGAACAGGACCAATATTCAGTTACAGCATGGAAAAAGCCTTTATCTCTAATGAGGAACCTTTGTGAGAAGCAATGGCTCAGCCAGCAGTCAGTCCTGGTTCTGAGTCAGGGCAGCAGCTGGAGCTGGGTGCTACTGCAGGGACCCACCTGCCAGCTGCACTGGAGCCCACCAAGAGATGGGGTCAGCCAGCCACCACTGCCCCTTTTTGATGGAAGTTTTTTCCCACCTTCCTCTCAAAGACCTGTACCACATGCATTTCAGGTGGTATTTCAGCCTCTCTTCTACTTGGTAAAGGATTTGTTGTTGTAGCTGTTTGACAAACAGCTGAGATGCACCAGAGAGCAATCCAGGAAGAGACCAAAGTGCTGTGGAGTGGCACAAATACATGTGAGTGTTAATGCTGCCTAAGGAGGACTATGACCTTGCTGTGACCCGGCAGGTGTCAGACAGAGACTGTCTCATGTTTGTATTCAGACAAAAATTCAGTTTTTCTCTGCTTGCCTAATCCTTCCTCAATGACACTTGGAGCACAGTAGTTGTTCTGCGACTCCCAAACAGACAGGTTGGGTGCCAGGGCCCCAGGCAGGATTTTAACCACTTAGGGCTTGAGGTGAGACTACTACACCATGCAGGACCTTTGTGCTGAGTCTGTGGGAAGATTAATTTCTCCTATCTTTTTTTGCAGTGGTTTCTTTTATTTGTTTTGGCTTGTGTTTGTTTGTTTTTAAATATGAGATTATGCTTCCTACCCATCTCTTCCTGCTTGGATGAGAAACAGCAAATGGAATACTGCACAGCACACCGCATGGCCACACAGGTCTGATCACATTCAACAAACAGTAACACCAATATCTAGTGTTAGAAAACACACTATGGAGGATGTCTGTGTAGTCATCCATCCATCATTCTGCAAAGGCGAAGGGGAGGTAAAGGGAAAGGCAGGAGACTCCCCTTTAATACACATGCACACACAGACACACAACTTGCCAGCTGATTGATGCTAACAAGTGTAAAGAGAAGACCAACAGAAATCCTAAGTACCTCTGGAAATGATGACATGGTACCTCATCACCAGCTTTATGGGAATAGAAAAATAAATTTGTCTGCATTAAATAATGCATTAACTGCGATTAATTAATTTGTTTCAGCAGTTAAAAGCTTGTACCCTTTGTTTTCTTGTGTATTGCTGGGAAGTATATGTTGTTGAAGCACCAGAAAGCAGAAAGAAATTCTCTAATGATTCAGGCTTTTTGTTAATATTTCAAATCCTATTTTATTTGCATGTATCTGAAAGGTGGTAAGGGAGATGACAAAACTGACAAAACATTAATTTCTTTATGCTATTTCTTGTCAGGATAGACTGGCCATATTTTCAGATGTACTTTGCAGCGGTCCTGAAATAAAGCTGACTGACTGTACCACCACATTTTGCACAGCCAATGCAAGCATGAGCAGCCCTGCCTCAGGGACACAGTGCAAGCTTACACTTATGCTGACTCCAGACTGCCGTCCCCCGGTTACCTTGGACAGTCCAGGGATTTTGCACCCCCCTTTCTTTGGGCCAGCTGGCAATACACACCTATCTAAAACAAGTTGAATAAAATAAGATTTGAGTGTACTGCAAAGGAAATATAGCATGAACAATAGGGTGACTCAAAGAGATCAATGTTCCAGTGTTATTTATGTTAGCTGTTACTTCAGGCTGTGTTTATTTATTTTAAAAAACCCCAAACACTTAACTGATAGGTTTGTATGTTGTTTGTCCAGTTAGCTTGTGTTGACAGGGGTAAATGAGCCAGGACAGGAAACATCACACCACAACAAAAATCTCTAAATGTTTATTTCATTTCCAAATCTCTCTGCATTTGCTTTTAGCTTTGAACTAAACCACAAAAGTTGTAAATTTTGAAACTGTAAAAAAGAGCAATGGGTTAGAACTTTAGATCTGTACAGGACTATGCTTTCAGTGAGGAAGAGTGCAGGGCCTGGTTAATATTTAAAGGTTTTAAGACTAGTAGACGTTCTTTTTTTTTTTCCTGTAAAAACAAAGAAATATATACAAACCCAGCTTTTTACAGTAGTTAAAAAACACTGGCATGTAGATATAAATTAATTCAACCTAATTAACTACTTCAGAGACATGATCACAGCTATCAACTGTTCTTTAATGTTATTAAAATATCCAGACTTAATACCATGAAATCTCAGGTGACAGTCAGAAGTTTCTTTTTTAAATAACCTCTTTTACCAGTACAATATTTTCACGTGCTTTGGGCTTTTATTTAATGTTGGCTACTACAGGATGAGCTCTAAGTTGGTCCATTTTCCCATTTAAAGTCCAGTAGCCCTGATGAACCTGGAGTCATAGGATTCAGCAGGGAGCTCTCCCCCAGTCCAGCTGACAACCTCATTATCCATCTTTTGAAATATTTCAGCTGTGGAAGTGATACACTTATGTAACATGTACTTGAGAAAAATAAAACCTCTGCTTTTAAAGAGGAATGCTCTGCCCCTCCTGCCACCACTTAATTCTCACAATTTCTCCTTTCTCTGTAAAGTGTGAACTAGAAAAATATCATGAGTGAAAAATAGTGATGACCAGGAAAGACAAAATAGAAACATAACGGCAGATGGGAGCAGGGGATAATGCTACCGTAAAGAGGTACCTAAAAATATTCCAGTTCTTCTCATTTAACAACAATCCTCACATCACATCACATCATTTTCTGTTTCACCTGGAACCACTATCTCTTCATGTGAAAAGGGGCATTAGAACAATGTAATGAACAAAACAAACAGCAGTGTAGTGTTTCTGTGACCAGCAGCCACAGGAACTGGAGCTGGGAATCTGGCAGTCAGTGTGTCACCCGTCTATGCCCCAGTGCCCGAAATGGCTGCAGGACTTGTGCCCCCACCATCTCACGGTCTCCATGCACAACAGTTGTTTCTCTGGCATGGCAGATACAGGGGATTCTTTCCAATGGCCATACTTGAAGAGGACAGTTCTGAATCAAGGGTTTGTCTCTGCCGTAGTTGCAGAGATGTAGGTGCTGTGACAATGAAGACATTGCAATGGATGGCGCCTGCAGCAGTGTGCTCAGCCATGTGCTTGGTGGAAATGCTGCAGTGCTAAAGACTGAAATCTGCAGCCAGATCTCTGCACAGTTTCTCATATGTGGACCTCCTGCAGAGGTATCTAGGCACAGAAGTGCCAATGTAGACCATGATTTTATGTTACAGCTACTGATAAAAACTGGAACCGCTCTTCCAAAAGCTCTAATGCACTGGGAGGCAAGAAGGAATGTGGTTTGGCAGGCAGAGTGGGCCTGATTCAACCAACTGCTTATGTGTCACTGAAATCAATGGTGCTATTTAGGGGCTTAATTGCTTTGCTGAATCCAGGCCAAAGAAACAAAAAGCAAGATGGTTAAGCTGCAAAGCTTTGATATATATCTTAAATCTTGAACACTTACATCCTTTATCAATATTATGATTCTCCCCAACAATTCAGAGTTGTTCAGAAAAATTTCAAAGGAAACACATGCCTTACTTTTTGGCCCTGACTTAGCTAACATTTTGGTGTACCATTATTCATGCAAATAGTGCCATTTTCTTAAGAAAAGAAAGACACAAGTGAAGTGCCACAACAGGCTGTTTTTGCAGGTCAGTGCTGTATTTAATATCTACAGCATTTAAGAATTCCTACCAAGGTTATACAACTGCTAGAGACATCTGGACCTAATACTGAAATGTTCCTATTGCAATCTGTGGTTGCGTGAATATTCTTGTGCCAAAATATTTATTTAAAACTGTCTTTAAAAGAAAGAACAATAAGTTCAAGGAGTTATAATTTTTTTCAGTTGTTTTTCTTTCAATAACAAACACACCTCAGACAAATAAAAATTAACAGTTTCAATACCAGTGTTTAAATAATGCTTTTACTCGCTGGTTAGTCAGCGTCCATAAAGAATAGCTGCATTTGCCCTAATTAATGCCCCATTTCCAGGAAAGGCTTTAATTAACATCTGACATTTAAGCAGCACTACAATGTGGTGTGCAATTATCACCTGGCCTACTTCGGTGTGATTCAAATGCTCTTGGAGAAAGAGATGCTTTTTTTTCCTCTGAAAGTTTTACAGAATGGAGTAGCAACAGAGACCTAAGGAAATGAAGGAAAAGCCAGATCTTCAAAGAGATTTAGAGTGGAGTTTTCCAGCACAATTAGCCCATCATTAGCCCATCCCAGTGGCTGGCTGCCCCCTCAAAAGAGAGGGGCCCACTCATGCACCTCTCAGCTTTGCCCTGGGCCATCTATTTCTAACCCACTTCCTCTTCACAAATTGGCAAAGCCCTGAGTGCCACTGGAAGAGTCAGAACTAATAATAGAACTGAGCTCATTTGATAACTCAATGCTGCTAAAACAGGATGGTCTTCCTCCTCTGGTTTCCTCCATCTTCTTTCCCCTGCTTTGTGTCCCTCAGGCTCCACCAGCAGCACGCCAAGCTGGTTCAGTTCCTTAGCCCTGGAATCCAAAGAGAAACTAGTTGCTCTGCTAAAGCAGTTTCCTGACAGTTGGGTGAGCTCAGCTGGCTCTCCCCTGGTTCTCACTCCCAGGACTGAGAAGGGAGAAGTGTGAGATCACCACCTCCCAGTGGAAGTGGGCTGGTATTTCGTCTTGTGAAGTCAGCTCTTACCTTGTGTAGGATGGTACACCACAAACAAGCATGTTTTTGTACTGTATGTATTTTCTATCAGAAAATTAGTGTCTAATCAAATTACAGTGTTGGTGAAGTGAAAGGTAAGAGCACTTGGCAGGGACCTGATAACCCTTTTGGTTGATCTGAGGCCACTCTTCGCACAGTGAGCTGTAAGCAGAGAGAGGACTTCGCAGAGCAAGAACATACTTCACTCTATCTGTTCAAGTTGCTTTATATGGCATGGAAACATGGAACAGTTTAGGTTGGAAAAGACCTTCAAGGCCATAGACTCATACACTAACTTAAGTAGCTATTAATGTTTAAATATCTAGTATTTGCAGGGTCACTGAGAGTGTGAGCAAGTACCAAGCTGTGGCCATGCTGAACCTCTCCTGCTCTCTGGCCTGATGAATATTTCATTATGCTGTGTCAAGAGAAACAGCTTTTAGCACATGGGCCAGGGCTCCTTTTTCCCTCAACTTCCCAACAATACACCACAGCCTCGTGATCAGAGCACCTTCCCCAGAGAAATGAGCTGGTTTGCTTTGGCAGAAGAGGGCCTGGGTGACACTCCCCATGCTGTGCTACAGAGGCAGGTGTTTCCTTACCTCATCTTCCAGCCATGCCTTGGTGGAGCTCAGAGTCAGCTCTGCAGGAGGAAATCCTTAAACAACATAGACAGAGAACATAAAATCAACACATTGTGAGAGGACGGGTAGGGAGCTACCTGGGAAGAGCTGAGCCCTTTGCAGACACATCCAGTGACCGAATACTGTGTGAGAAACTGGCAGCTGTGGTGCATGAAGTGAACAAGGGGCTGACATACAAGTACTGATACAGTTGCAGTTCTGAGGTACTCACGGTCCTGCCCTGTCCCCAGCCAGTCCCTGCCTAACAAAATCAAACCAAGTGTAACTTGGCACGTGGGGCTGCATTTAGAAAGTGAAGCAGCTCTGGGGTATTTCAGATATCTGCAGTGAGGACAGGAGAGACAGCTGGGGTGGGAGTCTTGTTAGCTAACCTGATATAAATTGTCTCTTCCCATGAATCACAGCTGTCAGGCACCAATGGGATTTGGGGGCCTCTTGGGTGAGGCTGTAAGGAGAAACTGAATATTATGATTTTGGATCTAGAAATCTAGATTTTAGAAATATTTCAGAAATTTAGGAATAGAATGCATGTGTCCATCTTTTTATGTGGGTCTAGTCTTTGAAGTATATGTTACACCATCCTTTAGCCTGCCACACTTCCACACAGAGCTGATGATATTTGCCTCCTAAAAATTACATTCAAGAGACCCTTTATGAACTGACTGTGGGTTTATGTGTTGTTTAGTATCCAATAATTCCTGAGATCTAAGCCCAGATCTGTCATCTATCTGTTCCATTGCTCTGAAAGGAGTTCATAAAATAGCACCCAGGAGCTCTGTATCTATTGGAATTCAATATTTCAGTCTGGCAGCCTTGAAACTGAGAGTGAAGCATTGCTCTTTTAGCCAGTACATTGTCACCAGCTTCTGGGTCAGCAACAGGGAATGGGCACATACCGTATAATTCAGGTGGTGACCTGACTCTCCTAGGTCAGTACTGCTTCAGCAATGCAAGGAGAAAGTGTTATTGAAATCAGTGGAATAATGTGCAAGAATAAGAATAAGCAACTTTGCAGGATTTTACAATTTTTTCCCTTTCTTTTTCTTTCTTATTGTACAGTCAAACATCCAGGAGACTAGTCACCATCCTGCTGAAGGTTACAGCCTGTCTGGTCTTTAATGTCTGTTTTCAAAGATGACCCCATCCACCTGTTCATTTTCCTGCAATCCTCATTCTTCACTCTGAGTGCATCCTAGTCTTTTCCTTATGTCCTATATGACGCAAGGCAATAAAACCAACTATGAGGCAAACTGGTTTATGGATCTGCCGGTCCGGATTGTGCTACTTCCAGCAAGCGCTGCTAGGTGGCAATATGTTACCTGGAAAACCACGAGCTTCCAGCCGCCGTCGCCTTCCTCTGCTCCCGACCGAGTTGGGACGTGCCTGGGCATCGCTCCGCTCCAAAGAGGGGACTGGCCCTAGGAGCAGGACCTGGTGAGAGCAGCTTCACTCACACAGATCTTTATTGAGATTTTCCAGACACAACTGCAGGGCTGAATCCTACTGGAAAATTTCTTTGTGAACCCAAGAGGAAAAACAAGAGGCGAGCCTGCTTGTTGCAGATAGTGTTGTAAAAAGGAAATGGATCCTTCTATTGTATAAAGATAGCACTGCCTGGGACTAGACTGTCATATTCTCGAGTCTCTGAATAATACAAAGTTGAAAGCACTTGTTCAGCATGTAAAACTTTTGTTTTCCCCACATAAATGAATAATTGAAATCCCTACATATTCAATCATAATTTTTAATGAACTGGGCCAATTTTGGAACATTTTATTGACAGCTGGGTTGAAAAACAGCTTTACTAAAGATGGAGAAGATATATTTCCAGTTACATATTTCAACCATGCTACAAATACTTACAACTGAGCTGTCTTAGTATATGTCTCAACAAGGACACAGAAAGACTGGCTCATATTTGCACAATGTTTTGAATTTGCAAAGCACTAAGCAATCTTCATTGAAACCATTTATTTCCCTTGATCTGGCTGCTGGCAAAACCGAGGGCAGGGCCGTATGTGACAGTGCCATTTTATGCCAGCCTCAAGTTTACACAATTCCAGTTTGATGCCAGGATAGCTTGCGGCATGCTCAGCACTTTGGCCCAGCTGCCAGAGCTTGGTACAGGTGAGCTGCACCTGGAGCCGGAGAGGCACAGCAGCCAGGAGCAGGACAGCTGGAAAGAGCTCCCACTTAGGCTGACAGGTAAAATAGATGGATGTGAAAATGGGGAGCCCAGGTCTCTCCTTGTGGCGACGTGGACAGGGAGCTGACATCTCTGCTGCCTGCTGCACACCCCAGGCACAGCAGGCGGGGGCCCTGCCGCTCCAGGCTGGATGCTCCCGGCAGGACAAGGCGAGACCTTGTCCTGAGCCAGCGGAGAAACGAGGATCTCCAATTGCCCTGACTAGGACAGAAACACAGGGCTTGGTTTTCAGAGAGGGAGGCGATCGGTGCAGAAAACAACAATAATGACGACCTGCTTATGTACTATTTAGCAATTTTGGAGCTGACAAGTATCGTCTGCTTCAAAATTGCTTAAATTCAGGCGGAGTTCTCGCTGTTAGGGGTCACGCCTCTATGGACGCGGTGTGAAGCCCTCTCCTACCGGCCCCAAGTCAGCCCCAGCTCCCGGGACCGCCGGGCGCGGGGCTGCCCCGACGCCGCCGGGCCCGGGGCTGCCCCGACAGGCGGCGGCGGGCCCGGCCCGGAGGCCGCAGCCGCGGTTCCCGGCGGGGCCCTTTCCCCGCAGCACCGCCCGCCTCCGCTGCTCCGCCGGCGCCGGGGCCGGTCAGAGCCGGGCCCAGGTCAGTGCCGGCCGCAGGGCTCCGCTGCCCCGGCCGGCCGCGGCCCTCGGGGGGGAAAGGGGCATCTGCGGGGAAACGGGGCCGCCGAGGCGGCGCGGGGCCCCGGCAGCGACCGGGGCGGGGCAGGCGCGGGGCGTCCCGGTCCCCGCGAGGCCTCGGGGCGCCCGCGGCTGGGGCGCGGTGGCTCCTTCGGTGCGGGAGAGGCCGCCGGTGTTTCTGCTCAGCCCTGACGCCTCGGGTCCCGCTTTGGGAACCGCCGGTCACCGCCCACTTCGGCCCTGTTCGGCACTGAGCCCTGCCTTGGCGGTTGATTTAACATAAAGTCATTTTGTAAAAAGAAAAAGTGTCAGAAAAGCTTCCCTAGGTCAGACCGCGTGAACTGATCCCTAGGTCAGACTGCGATCCCAAAATCCCGGGATTTTGGCGTCGCAGGTTAGCAGCAAAAAATGTCCGCTGGGGAAGTAGCTTCCACCCCTCCGTCTCTTGAATCTTGACATCTTCCCAGGGTGCAGGGAGGTTGCCATTGCTTCCCGGCATTCAGTGTGTGGAGCCAAGGAAGCCGGGGACAGGTGGTCCCGGTGTGGTGCTGCTGGTCACCACTGCTGTGACAGGGGGACAGGAGAATCGTGGCTGCGTGGCCGGCTCGCACCTCGGTATGTGGTTGTTTTGGAGTTGGCAGGAGCATTTATGGGTGGTGGTGGTAAGGTGAGAATAGTAAAGAACAGTGAATTAAGTGGAATTCAGAATACTTCTTGACTATAAAAGCTACACTTTTCAAGGCAACCATTGGGAAAGCATCAGTATTTGCAGTTACGGCAAGAATTGGATTCATGCGTTTATGGTTCAGGATTTGGTGACTGAAAGGCAAATGATGAGTTGGCTGTGGTTGTTTCCTTTCGTGTGAAGTTGTGCATCTGCCCTTCCTAAAGGTGTCTAAAACACACTTAGTGGGCAGTGAACTTAAAAGACTTTTCTGTCATTGTTTAAAAAGCTCCTTTGATGACACGTGTGAAGAGAACCTCTTTGGATCAAAGCATTAAAAAATAAAGGGCCCGAGTGCTTTTTGCAGAAGATAACAGGTTCTTGCTCTCTGCTATGAAACTCAAAATCTTTCACTCACCATGGGACCAAAATCAAATGTTTTTATGTAGTGTCATCTGTATTTATGGGAAGGCTTTCTTTGTCAGTTGTTTTGCATCCTTAAATACCATTGTTTTTCAGTATGTATCTTTGTGATTTGTTTACTATTCTTCAAAATTATTAAGATGTAATTAAGAAAGAATGTAATTGTTTAGATATGGAAGGACAATTCACATCTAAACTCTAGCCTACAGGGATCATTAAAAAACTAAACGAAGAACACATAGTTTGGAAAGCCGTAGCTTACTATGCCCAGAATTGAGCTGCTCAGAAACGATGAAATAATAAGAAAAAAAGAGAGAGAAAAACAGAAACGAGGTGCAAATGGTCAGCCAGCTTAAAACTGAATCTACAGGCAAGGGTTTTTTTTTACTTACAGGGTTAAAAGTTTTTTCTTCCTCCAGTTAATTTTTATTTCCCTTGTACATTATTTGATGCTATTTCAGTTAGTTAATTTGGACATGGTCTCATTTCTTGTTTCTTCAGCTTCTGGATGGATAAACTTTGTTTCTAATGCTGACATCTAGAAAGTAGCAGGCCCAAATCTTTTGTTCTCTCAACAGTAATACAGAGGATACAAAATTGTCCTTGAAAATACCAGCTACTTTTAAAGCCTGTTTTTAGAGGGGTCATAAGGCTTTTCAAGTAACTTGATGAACTGGAGGGATTGTTGATCCCATCTAATTTGTCTACAGTGCAGGTACCAGAGACAATGTACTAAAATTTTGAACAGGGCTCAGCAAGTTTGAGAGCCATGACATTTTGAGAAAGGCATGAGGGATCTCTTCCCTTTTTGGGGAGGCAGAATCTCCTCAGCTCCCCAGCTTTGTTTAGTTTCTGTATTTGCAAATTATGTTTTGTCAGTAGGTTTTCTGTGCTGATCCTTTAGCATGCTTATGATCTGCTCACTGATTGCTTTCAGCAGTGAGGAAGCCAGCTGGAGAAGTGACTGCCCTCAGCTTGCTTCGTCTGGTAATTATTAGAGTGGGAGGACCTGTTGGACAAGGTGTTTAGGTTAACTTAACCCACATATCGTGGAAGGAAAGCAGAGAGGTGGATAAGTGGGTGAGGTAGGTGGAGGGCTCTGTAACCTTCAGGTGAGGGGTGGTGACAAGCAACTGACAGCAGAGGAATCCTGTGTGTGAGTCCTCTCTACTACACCTTTCTTGTGTCTGAAGGCAGGGTCTACTGACTCCCTGTCACTGTGAGACCAAGCTGGCCTCTTTTTGTGTTTGAATCTCTTCTCTTTGTCCAACACCATAATTTATTTTCTTTTTTTTTTATTCCATATAATCACCCACCAGCCTACTTCCTAGGGTTACAGACAGTTGTTATTTTCACTCATTTTCAACCCACTTTTTTTTCCCTACAAATGGGCTATTTTCATGCTTTGTTTCTCCATCACTCTGCCTTTTCATCTGCTTTCATGCTGCAGGGTCAGTTGTGCCAGCCCTCGGTACTGGGCCACCACTTGCTTTTCATTAATTGGCCATTACAGGAACCTGTTGAAGCATCTGCCAGTCATGGTGACTGCTCTCTAGCACAGGTGAATGCCTTTTAAATGACTGGTAAGCCACCCACAGGGCTGAATTGTGAGTCATCTCATCATTATCCTCAATTCACATCTTCTAACCTTTCTTCCCTTCTTTGCACTTCTGTGCTTGTTGCTGAAATTGCAACTGCCAAAGGTCTTCATCAAGTCAGGATTTCTTCTTGACCAAGTGCCCTTGATGCCTTTGGTAGTCTCACAAAAGTGCCTAATTGTTTTTTTAATGCCATTTGCATATTTTCTCCTCCCTGAGATTTATTTTGTGGATTTTGTCTGTTGAATCCCTTTATTTCTGTTATGCTTAATCTCAGTATACCTTCATCCAAACCTAGAAATTCAGTTGATGGGGTTTTTTTTCCAGGGTCTATATCTGCTCATCACACCTGTCACATCCTGCCCCAGATGAAAGGGCATGCTTGTTTCTCTGATGTATTGAAAACACATCCCTGCATCTTTTTTTCCCCATTTTCTTTTTCCCTGACTTGTGTCAATAATTCAGGCACCATTTTTAAACTGGAATTTTCCTTGCTCATGTATTTTAACTTGCTGATTTAGCTTGCTGTGTAGTGCAGTGTTTCTTGTTTGAGCATACAGCTCCTAAGATTCAGTTCTCTGGTTTGTATTAGCTCTTCTGCCCTTTCTTCTAGAAACTTGCTACATACAGCCCTTACCTCTTACTTTGGCCAGGTGTCTTAATGTTCAGTGATAATTGCAATTGGCAGCATTGCTGGAGGTTGCTGTTTGGTACATCATGTGTTAGGAGACATTTGGGTTGCAACAGAGTAGTTGTAATGACTGGGCAAATACCCTTGTTCAAGACTTACAAATTTCCCCAAGAATCTACTCAGAGAGTATTTATGTTGGTGTTATCCCTAGTATTACTATGTTTTATTAACATTGTAAGTCTGCATTGTACCCAGACAGTTGCCAGAGGCTGTCAGAAGGCCTCTGATAATCTGCATGCACAAAAATACATAGATTGTGAGTGCTTGCATGTAAATACATGTGCTGCTCTTGCATAATGTGTGTTGGTCCTTTGTACTGAAGTGCTGGCACTGGATGTGTTTATATTAACCCACAGTCTGGTGCCCCACAGGCAAGGGTGTTACAATATCACTTGAGTGTCAAATGGGATTTAAACTGTTGGTTTGTGTAAGAGGTACAATAACTATGGAATTAACAACTATTGATGGCCATACTGTTGGCTTCTCTCTTAGTTGTCACCAGTGATATATAAAGCTGTAGCACTTAAAACATATGAAAGATGCTAATTGACCACTGTTATTCCTATACTGTCAGGTTGGGCTGTTTTTCATTGTAGGAACTGTGAATAAATTACCTTTGCTACAGAGGCTAATGGGTATAGCGTGTTGCCTTTTTAAAATTAGACTAAGACTCCATTTCTGTAAGTATGTATAAATAGATGTGATTATGCTAAACTGAAAATCTGAAAATTTTAGTGTTAATAATATCTCCTGGCTGGTCCTACAACATTGTAAGTGTTTCTGCAACATCTTTCTTTCGCTGCTTTCATGCAAAATACAGAAATAATCAATCTCAGTCATGCAATGGATTGTGAGCGCTCTGTACTGATTGAAATTCTGGGTGTTGTTTGTCAGATACCAGCAGAAATCCCTTTAGACTGAGAGAGCTCTAGCTCTTCCTATCATACTTTTCTTGAGTGGTTAGCTCAGTCAGACTGAACTATTAAAATAATCTCATTTCTATTAAAAAATTACATTGGTCACTGACCGGTACTGTAGGAGATGGTTGTAAAGAAAATAATTTAAAGATTAAACCTTGCATGAGTCATTAATCATGAGTCATGATCAGCAGGCAGTGGTATCCAATTTGTTTTCTAATCTTGCACTTGCTGCTGTTCTTTATTACCATAGTGATAATATTAAAGAGCTGTTAATGCATATAACCACGCAATTGAAAATGACAGACTCTTTTTTCATTGGAATAAAATTTCCATATCTTAAGTTTGTTTTGCTCACTATATTTCTTGTCATGAGAAATTCAGTAGTGTAAAAAAGCCATAAAATAGTTCATGTCAGTAAGTGGTTAAGTTAGCAGAACAGCCTTTTCCCCCCCCTCCTTTTTGCTTTCAAGCCAGTCATTGGGGCTTCCTAGAGAATTTGATCTAGTCTGTTTTAGTATGAGAGCTGGGGACACCTTGTATTCATTAAAAATTGGGAGTTGGTTGTTCAAGGTACACTTTACAAGGATTGGCTGCACTGTCCATGTATTTCATGTTTGTTCTTTCCTGAGCAAAAGCTAGCGGCTGGATGGAAAGTTTTATTGCTTTAATATGCGGAGGAATGACTGCTGAGGTTTTAGAGAAAAGGGGAAGGCTGTCTCTCTCTTGAGAGACTGAATATAAAAAGAACCAATTAGGAGAAATGAGCTTTAGAAACCCATTTTCACTCTTTAAATAAAATTTTAAAAGCTCTGAAAGGTGGTAGCAGAAGTGTTGCGGACTATTAGAATGTGCATAGATGGAGAGTGTTTGGGTGCAGCAGCAGTCAGGGCATGTTTTTTTATGAAGTAATGAATCTTGTATTCAATTTGATTTTAAACTTGATTAAATTTTGTAATTAGTTTTATTAGTTTACATTTTGGAAAGGTTCATTGTGACAGATTAAAGCCTTGTTTGCCAACAGATATTAAAAAATCATCCCTTTAAGTTTTCTTGTGCAGATGATTTTATAATGCATAGATTTGTGTAGGCCTTACTAGTTTCTTTGTGTTGAGCTTGTGAGATCCTGTGGTATTGCTGGCTGCAGTTTGGCAGGACAGGTATGAATCTGCTGGCATAGATGGCTTTTCACAGTTGCGTGGTATTGCTGCATGTACCTTCACATCCCATACTGTGATTGCTCTGCAAACTCCTCCTCCCTTTGAATAACGACTATACCTGCACCAAGAGAAGCATTTTCAAGTTTAGTGTAGAATGGTACAGCCAGTGACAAGATAAGTGTTCACCTCACAGGGCTGTTCACTTGTTTCATTAGGAGCTAATTGTCTGTGGTTTTTAATGTGCATTTCCTTGATCATGTGAACATAATAAAGGTTTTCAAAAACGTTGAGTCTGTAAGATACCCTGAACAGAGCATACAATGTAGCTGTCACCAAATTCTGTCTCAGTGAGTGTGTTTGTGTTCTGAGTTCACCTGAGAAAAACTTACCAACAGCTGCTTGCTAATTTTGAAAGTATCTTGTTTCTGCCAAATACAATTCTGGAAGAAAGAAGGTCT